>NC_092538.1:11330000-11630000 GCF_037038585.1 Patagioenas fasciata | reverse complement strand
TACTATAGGGTCTTGAAAGACTATTTAGAAAACCCTTATGGGCTTTATTAGATTAGCATTAGTAATTAGTGCTTTAGCAGATGGAAATAAGAAAGGCAGTGCATATCATATTTTTTACTGCTTTTTTCCCGACCATGATGATTTCCACTTTCTTCCCTCAGTGCAGAGGCAAACTGCACCGTCATTAATGTACAACAAACCCCCCAACTTCTTTTCCAGACTTTTTCCTGAGGTAGGAGCTTCACAGGGTACATTGTGATAAGTTAAAGGCTGAACGTTTCAAGAAACCTCAACTTTTGATAATCAGCCTGAATTATTTTTTGTCATATTTGGAAGGTAATTTTAAACAAGCATTTTATTTATATTTTACCACTTTTCAGAACTAGCTTGAGCGATATCCACGTATCGGCTCATTTAACATACCTCCACCAGAGCTGTTTTTCTTATCTGGGCAGCCTCGTAATTCATCGCACTTAAATAGCCAATAAACCTGATTGCTAATCTTTCAAATTCCTTTCAGCCTTGAGCTCTCTTACTATCATAGCACATATATTTTTAAATTATTACTAGGAATCCTTAAATGGCTTTATAAAGAAACAAGCTTCATTATCCCCATTCTACAAAAGGGAAACTGAGGCACATCGGTGCAGCCGCCTGCCCAGAGATCAACCAGCACTAGGAAGATAAACCATCTAAGGTTGAATCTGTCCAGGCTCTCACCCACCAGCTCGTACGCATCTCATATTGCATTAACATCTGCACTGCTGCACCTCGGCTTGCTTGAGTCCTTCGGGAGATCAGTGACCTCTGGTGCTGCCGTTAGACGGGAAAAACATCTGCAGTGTTCCAACAGGAATATTCCAAATATTTGGAGAGAGAAGTTTTATTAATGGTAGGTGCAATCTGGTGCCATCCAGAGAACAATTGTGGAGGACAGTAATATCTGTCCGTCTAGGAGCTTTGCAGTGGGGTTACGGCAAGCTCCATGTGTTACTGAAAAGTGATTTTCTTTAGGAGGAAGGGAATGAATCCCAGCATTTTTCAGCCTTTTTCTTTATGACAGCAGGACTCAGCCATAAGACATTCTCCCACAGTCCATGCTCTAGTGCTCCAAAAGATCAATACATGATAGAACATGATTCCTCTAATTTTCTCTATTTCTACTTACATACCTTTAACTTTCACAAACATAAAATTTACATAACCATGCTGGCACTGACGTCGTCAGCATTAATTCTCGGTCTGATGCTTCCTCGGGGTTATTCGAAGTATACCTGATATCTCTATAAGCAGCATAAAAATAAACAGTTTAACTTCTTCCATTTCTACTTCTAATGGTATAGAATACACACATATTTGTGGTTTGAATCCAGTTTAGGGTTGGCAAAATTGGGATGCTGGTTCACTTTGATGCACTCTGGGATGAAAAGTTGCATTTTCAGTTGTCTAAGAAAGAATAATAATGGCAATATGAGACCTAAAACACACAGAAAAGGCAATAAGCTGTAGCTGCTTTAGGTAGTAAGTCACAGGTGTTTTCAGAGGTGTGGATTGTCTGTATTTCCCTCTCTCCACCCACCCAATCCAACATGTGATAAGTGTAACTTCCAAGCAATCACTGCCTTTATCTCAAAGTAGTTACCTCAGCTATCTCAGTGCAGACAGACTTTTGATCTCAACTTGTGATCTTCATGCAGAATACATTGCTTAGGGTTTCCTTCTCTTTCCTCATTGTAATCATTCCAGCTGCCAAAACAGATTAAAGGCTTATCTGAGCCTGCCTCCCATCATCCATACCGATCGGGGATCTTGTCAAATCCACCGCATGCAAGATGGAACAAGAGCTCACATGTGCCAGGCTGCTGAGTGTGCGCGGAGAGCAGGGGACACCAGTGACATGGCTGTGCTGTTCCCTCTCCACACAGCTACATGGGCTGCACGAGCGGGATTCAGGCAGCAGAGAATGTCCCAGCTCCATCATCTGTGCTGTAACAGTAACAGTATTTCGTATTTAGTATCTCTAATTAACTTACCCATTACACATGCAATCTATAGTTAAATTTTAACAAATGAACTCTATAAGAGGGACTGTTATGGTGAACAGAGGTTTAGCCACTGTCACATTACAGCTGGAGGAGGTTTAGGGCTGAGAGAAGGATGGACACAGACTGCTTGACCAGGGCATCTTAGGGTGCAGATCCTGGGATCTCAGAGTACACTTATTTCCTTCCACAGCTTATGATAGAGGCACAAAGTGGTGAGGTATTGTAATAATTTTGTAATAAAAATCTTTGCCACTAAAATTCAGCAAAAGGCAGAAAAGCGCTCACGGCAGAGCAGCAGATGAGACAGTGGAGCCAGAGAGCAGCTCCTTGGTTAGCTGTCACAGCCTGTTTCGTTTTGGGGAGCAGGGAACCAAGCCCAGCAGGCAAAGAAACAACACTGGGTGCTACTGGAAGACTCCCAAAAGACAGCTACTAGACCGTATTAGAGTCACATATGGAATAAACTTTGAAATGTTTTCAATTTCTTACATTTCTGTAGCCTGCCAGGTGTGGCTTTCAGAAGTATCTGCATTGCACAAATGGATAATTTGTCTCAGAACAGGAACACCTTGATTCTCTTCAAATTACTCTATATGTGAAGTTATTCAAGAATACGTACTGTGCAGTCACACCTTGCTGTAACCTACATTCACCTGCAGATCTCAACTTCCTCTCAAGGAATTACGCATATAAGCTTTGTGAGATACCTCTGACATCTCCATCACATATGAGTTCAACAACTGCCCCCCATCCCCACGTGTGACTTGTGAACTGCTGAGCAGCGAGTGCATACGGCGTGTAGTGACGAATGACCGATGTCCCCAATGACATGACTCCTGCCTTTTTTTGTCTATGCTGTGCCCAAAGCAGCATCCATCTACGTGACGCCTTGACAGGCGTCGAGGTTCTTGAGCAGACAGGTTTTTTACGAGGCTGATGCATCCAAGGGCATCACGGCTCCAAGTTCAAAAATCATCATTCACTAGTTTGTAGCCTGTTTTTGGCAACATGCAGTGAGTGGACACTTTTCCGTGTACACAGTGGACCCAATTACATTATTAACGCTCCATTTAAGGATCAGCCTGACTAGCCTGAGTACACTACATCATCATCAATTTGTATTAAGCCGCTGTTGAGCTGACCTCATGCAGAACTGCAGGGTGTTGCATCACCTCGTCCTTCTCCATGCAAACAGGCTTTTTTCCCTGTTTGTGGCGTTGCAGGAGATGCTTTGTTATGTTACAGCACATATCTAATGGCCTGTTATTAAACTTTTAGATACATTTCTAGCCATAGCATCAGTCATCATAAACCCAGTACAAAAGACTACAAAAAGACAGTAAAGCCACAAATTTGAATTAAATTTTTAAAGTACTAAAAAAAGGGCTTGTGAATTTTATTGGACACTCCCTCTGTTGTAAAAGAAACAAAACAAGATACTCCACCGAAGCAAATCACCTTAGCCCTGGATACTCCTTTTTTGCTAAAGGTCTGTTTCCTTCAATACAGCACGTTTATGAGGACACATGTGACAGAGGTTAAAATAGTATCACAGGTCACAGCTAAAAATACTTTCCTCACTCTCTGACACAAAGGAAGTAGTTTGTAAGTGTTCATAGGGCATATCTAGAATCCTCCAGCCTCTTTGGATTTTTCTTTTAGTTTATATGTGCTACAAAGGCCTCATCAGGCACGTGATTTATGTATACATGTGCAAATTATAAACACTGTGCTCAAATCAGATGTGGTTACTTGTAATGCTTCACTACTACAATAAAGCTTATTTTCAAGGCTAACCCCCCACGATATCTTGGGATTTATATACATACAGACATATATCATCGTGAAAAACAGAATTGTCAGGTGAAAGTGAATAGGAGAGAGATAAATGATCACAAACGTTTGGTTTTACATGCTTAGAGATACACAAATCTAGAAGTAAACACTTGGAACTGATTTTGCCTGTCAAAGTTGTTGATCAGGACTTCCTGAGGATGTGTAATACTGAAGAACATATAAATAGACTTATGTATATAGCTCAGTTTGTGTTCAGCGATCTCATTAATTAGAAAGACAGGCTTAGATTCCATTTTCTTTCAAGTTGCTTTGTCTTTTGTACTAAAGATAATAAGTTTCACAAAACAAGCTAAAAATAGAACAAGCCCAATACAAACCAAAGCTAAAAATATACCGCATGCAAAACTAGCTTCACCCTGCTGCTAAGCCAGTGGTCACAACCGATTGTAGGGATGGGTTTGATACCGGTGAACAACAGAGCAGCAATGAGAACTCTGACATCCAGGGCAGGCTGGGCGCTCTGAAAAGCACCAGAGCGGAGGGAGCCCCATCCAGCTGTGTGTCTCAGCAAACAATGAATTGTCAGTGAGGACATGGCTGAAAGAGGGTGACGAGACATCGAAAGGGACAAACAAAGGAGTCAGTCAGTGAAAGAGAAGGGATTTCAGCTAAAAAGCAACAGAAGATACTCTCACTGTCTCATTACTTCATGATACTCGTGGTGTAAAGGTCATTCACACTTCAAGAGATTATATGTGGTTACTAAAAATACCTGTCGGCACATAAAATTAATAATTTCCAACCACTTTATCCAGAAGGACAAAACCTGTTTTAGCGACTCTTGGGTGCAGATGGATGAATTAAAAGGGTAGTTTTGAGCCAGCCTGAACAGCACCTGTCCCCCAGCACTGACTCAGCTGTGGGCTTCCCAGTGGCAGCTCAGCAGGTCGAAGTAGGGCAGTAAGTGGGGAACAAGTAGGACAAAGTAGATTTTGGAACTTTTATGGAATGCAGGCGATCTGGCCACGGTCCAAAGAGCTTAAGGGTCTTTTCCTAGATCATACAATAGCACATCAGCAAACTGCAAACACCCGGGCTCCCAGCCAGCAGCCCCATCCTCCCTCCAGCTGCGTAAGTGAACAGAGAAGGGAGTTCTCAACCGAAGGGATTTTTCCTCAAGTTTCCATGCTTGGTTTGATAGCTTAAAACAATCGAAAACATCTACAATAAAATGAAAACAATACGTAATTGTATTGTTTTCCAGCTTTTCTGGTGCCAAGAAACAG
This sequence comes from Patagioenas fasciata, assembly GCF_037038585.1. Classification (NCBI taxonomy): domain Eukaryota; kingdom Metazoa; phylum Chordata; class Aves; order Columbiformes; family Columbidae; genus Patagioenas; species Patagioenas fasciata. The sequence goes on along the minus strand of NC_092538.1, from coordinate 11,624,872 downwards.
CTTTGGTCAGGAAACCAGTTGTAAATTTGACAAGGAAGAAACAGAGATAAGTTGGACTGCTCACTTGCCAAGAGAGACTCCCTAAACTTCACTGTCTTGAACTCTGTGAAGGAAGAGGGGGCCTCCAGCCCAGTTCAGCCACACTCTGCGTTACACCCAGTAAAGTCAAGGTGACACCTAGGATATGGTGCATTGCCACATAAATCAAGAATCTATACTACAACGTAAGAGCTAGATAAAATTGATAATATAGCAATCGTAAGTCTGGGTGTATATGTATCCTGAATGTATATGTATACTGAATTATATCACTTTCAATGGTGATAACAACAGGAATGTCTCTATTTAATGTCAATTAGGCAAGGAGTTTTTGGAAATCCTGGCTGGCATCTTATACTATCCTGAGAGTAAACCGTGAAATCCTCCATAGCAGCTCATATCGCAGCAATGGTTTCAGCATAAACAGAAAACCTCCCAAACACACACAAAAAAAGACTTTCTGCTTCATTTTCCTACGCAATAAACAACAGAAAAGAGAATGGGGGAGCTAAGGTTTGATCACAAGAACAGTCAGGTGAGAGGACTGCAGGATGGGATCTGATATGTACTGGGTCCCTGCAAGAAAGGGGCTTCAGAGAAAGTGAGATGGAAATCTTTGAGGTGGAAACAGTGGAAAGGTGAAGGGCACACTGTCAAGAGATGGGACAAAGGATGGATGAAGCAGGAACAGGAATTACAGATAAAGAGGGAACTATTTGAATGCTGTAGACACCAGGGAGGGAAAAGAGTTGTTTTGGGTGGTTCAGTGATATTTCTAGGAGTGATGGGACACAGATAAGCAACTGGAAAATATAAGCTATTAAACAGGAAACATTTCCTGACGGTGAAGGCAAATAGACTGTGGAAAAGACTCCTAAGGGAAGTGGCAGGAGACACTCAGACAATTAAAACTAGACTAGACAACATACCTTGGGGCACAATCGTGCCTAAGACCACAGACAACTGACTGGATGTGACAAGTGTCTTTCCTTCTTGCTTCAGAAATAGAGCTATAAAGCCCAGGGGGGAAAAGGACCGTTATAAATGCAAGTTCCCTATACGTAAGGAGGAATCACAACTTTTTCTGCCCATAATCTTGATGTGCAGGCTAAAAGATTTTTAGTGTGCTCATGTGTTGATCCACTAAGACGTGATAGAAACCCACAAGTTTATCAGAGAGAACCTCCCAAACGTCTATCAGCTGGAAAAACGTCAGTGGTTGCTTTGTTTGAGAAGGGCTGGATCCAGACTCAGCATGAAAGGCTCTGTAACCCACTTCCATTTCACTCCTCTGGTATAGAGACCCTGGATCAGAACCACTGACGATGTGATTCGGTGATATTTCCCTTCCCTCAGTGTTTCCTGTGGTTGTCCCTGACTCTCACTGTTCTATGGTCACGCTCTGAAAGCTCCACGGCCTTGCAACCCAATGAACAATGAACTTGCACTTACTACTATTTGTGAATCATATTGACCGTAAAATTTGATTTGCATTACAGTAATGCCTTGAGGTCTAAGTCACGATCACGGTCCCATTGTGCAAGTCACTATACAAACCCAGAACAGCAGACCTTGTTCCAAGAATTTACAGTAAACAGACCAGAATACCTCCACCGACCTTGATTTCTCACCTGACAATGTTCCTCTCTGTTTTAACTCACATCCCAAAGAGCTTGAGATGAAATCTTTGCAGGTAGCTGTCCTCTCATGCTGCACAGATGCTGCCACCTTTAAACATTTGTGTCCAGGCTATTCCTGCAGTGCAGCATTTTTTGTTCTGGAGGTTCATGCACATTTAACTTCTACAGAAAGGCCACCCCAGTCACAGGGTGCTGGTGCAGCGGCTGTTAAAGCAGATCCTGAATGCTGCGCTAGAGCTCTTGCCAAAAATACATCCGCAGCCATTCATCCATTCAAACACTAACACATACGAAACATGACATCATGAAGACTGGCTTACCTGGTATTTGCAAGGCATTTATGGATTAAAATATCGATTAAGGCACTTGGTGACGTTCTGTGCTTGGAACTTGCGGTTCTGCAGTTTCCCCGTGGAGACAAGAAATGGCTCGGTGCTCCTGCAGGTCTGACCATTGCCTTGTGTGCACAGGCCTGAAAAAACGCAACGACCAGTTTTAGAAATGACAAATCCTAAAGCTAAGGTTTGTGAATGTTTAGAATTGTGTCAAAACAAAACTTTGTTGAAGCAGCTTTTTAATGATTACAAAATATTAGTGGAACAACAACGTAGAAATCGCTACAGTTCTTACCATACAAATGTAGCGACGTTGTTCACTTTTCTTCTCAATATTACTAAACATTTGCTAAATCAGAAAGTGAGCCAACATTATTTATAGTTTTCAGCATAAATTTAGTTTTTTCAAGATTTTATTCATTGCCACAAGCTCATCCAAGTCTCTCTCTGTCCTTATAGCTATATTAAGATTCTATGTATTCTAAACACTTAACATATGGATAGCATTGCGATGCTATGGATCTGAAGGTAGAGGTGTTAAAAGCAGGTTTGAGCCTTCCAGCAGACGGCTCATAAAATATCACAAATTATGGTAGTTCACAATCTGATGACAGGACCCTCCCATAATAGTTATTAAAAACTGACTAGCTATTTGTTAAAAGCCTATAATTTACTAATCATAGACAAAAAACCTGTTGTAGTATTAATCAAGCTTATAAGAGCTTTTGAGTTGTTATCGATTAAATAGGCAAATAGAACTATTCCTGTGAAAGTCAATATAGGCTTTATAACTGCCATAAAGAGCACTGCAGCACACTGCGATAACCAGAGCAGTGCTTGCTTTCCCGACCAGACCAACACACAGTGAAGTTAAACCAGCAATCTTCCTCGGAATGTTGCATTTCTTCTGATGATGAAAAAGTAAGATGCAGATGTTCTGCTGAAAAACTTTGCAACCATCTGTGTGGGATCACCGTTGAGTTAGAATAAAGATTCTTCATGTCTTTCAGGAAATACTCTATTTCTTAAAATTCCTTATTGCACCAAGTAATCTTTAAAATAGTTCCTGGAATGGACTGAGATAAGTAATCTTGCGCAAGTGAATTTACAAGCATACAAAAGTACAGAACAAACAAAAGGAAATTTATTTTAACACTACATATATTCAAATGCAGAACTTTTGCCTCAAGATATTGCTGAAGCCAAAGTTTCAAAACCAAATTATTCAGAACTGCAACCACAGAATCCCAGAATGTCAGGGATTGGAAGGGACCTGGAAAGCTCATCCAGTGCAATCCCCCCATGGAGCAGGAACACCCAGCTGAGGTTCCACAGGAAGGTGTCCAGGCGGGTTTGAATGGCTGCAGAGAAGGAGACTCCACAACCTCCCTGGGCAGCCTGGGCCAGGCTCTGCCACCCTCACCATGAAGAAGTTTCTTCTCAAATTTAAGTGGAACCTTTTGTGTTCCAGTTTGAACCCATTACCCCTTGTCCTATCACTGGTTGTCACCGAGAAGAGCCTGGCTCCATCCTCCTGACACTCACCCTTTATAGATCTGTAAACATGAATGAGGTCACCCCTCAGTCTCCTCTTCTCCAGCTCCAGAGCCCCAGCTCCCTCAGCCTTTCCTCACACGGGAGATGCTCCACTCCCTTCAGCATCTTTGTTGCCCTGCGCTGGACTCTCTCCAGCAGTTCCCTGTCCTTCTGGAACCGAGGGGCCACAACTGGACACAATATTCCAGGTGTGGTCTCACCAGGGCAGAGCAGAGGGGCAGGAGAACCTCTCTGACCTACTGACCACCCCCTTCTAACCCACCCCAGGTACCATTGACCTTCCTGGCCACAAGGGCCCAGTGCTGGCTCATGGTCACCCTGCTGTCCCCAGGACCCCCAGGTCCCTTTCCCCTACGCTGCTCTCTAGTAGGTCATTCCCCAACTTATACTGGAACCTGGGGTTGTTCCTGCCCAGATACAAGACCCTACACTTGCCCTTGTTATATTTCATTAAATTTTTCCCTGCCCAGAGTTCCCATCCAGAATTCTACTATTTCACGCTAACGCAGTTTTGGAGGGAACAGTACCAGGTATAAACCGATTTATTCAGGACCAGGAGGAGATCTAGAGAGGCAAAGCTGCCTACTGCAGGATTTTTATGTTTTCTTCTGAGTGATTTGATATTAAAGCCAGCTAGCCTCGCTGGATGATGTGCTCCACACTTTACAGCAGAAGCACTCACCTCTTATCAACTTCTGTTGTTAATATATTTAAGAAAGGAAATATCTTACTCTAATAACATTGGGCAGACAAAACCAAGATGATGTTGAAACCGTATGCCCAGTTATCACTCTCTGAGGATCACAAGTCGTGAATCTATTTCACATCTGCTTTTTGGGGGACAACTTGTACAGCTTTTCATTCACCTAATTTTTAATATCTGATTTTTTTTTCAGCTGTAAGCCATTGGTGCTATGAATCACAGAAGTATGAAGACCCACTCTGCCAAGGTACTGCACTGCCACCGCTTTCTTTTGGTATTGTTTGGTTGTAGTTTCCGAGTTGTTATAGTGTCAGTAGTTCACTTTCTATTTTACAGCCATTTACATGTGCCTATTTTCCTATTAAGCTTAACAGAACATCCTTGGCAAATTGTAGTATTTCTAAATATGCAAAAAATTATATGCTAAGAAAGTTCCTGTATTAGATTCTACCATCCAAAGACCTTTTCTTCAAAGATGTCTCCAGTTTCCCAAGCAAGAATCTATTGACTGTTTGGTAGTTCAGCTTTCTCAAGGATTTGCAGTCTAAAGAAAGAACCTATTTTCTTCATTCTTAAATAGGTCCTCGAGAATGGTACCAAATATATGCCACCTGCAAAGGGGAAAAACAGTCACCTATCAATATTGTCACCAAAAACGTCGTTCTGGACAAGAGCCTTAATTCACTGAACTTTGAAGGATATGATGTGAAGGGATCTTCCACGTGGGACATAGAAAATAATGGACATACAGGTAAGTACTGTGAAATTCTTACTGTTATTATAAGATTTACTTGTGCCTTCACTTGGAACCATCCATTTGCTTCTTCCATGCCCTAGGCAGGGTGTTAGATATCACTACTGCTTCTTCAAAGCAAGCAAGCAAAAATAAGATAGCAGCCCTGTATTTCTGAAGTGAAACTGTCTGAACCAAGGCCTCCTGGGACCTCTGTGGGAATTATCTAGGTCTTAGATCCTGGACATGGTCCTTGAGCGTCTCAGCAGAAATTGGTTCTGTGTATATGCAGAAAGAGAACTTGAGATGTGCAGGGAACCACTGGGACTAGGAGGGAGGTGAATACAGAGGGTGAAAACACCACTTTTGGCCGAGGGAAATGACTTCTGCTGAATATCCCTGTACCCTTTATTTCTGGCCTTGCCTTTTCTTGCTCTTGCTTCTGCACAAAGAATAATTCTCCTGAAGAGAACGTCATCTGGAAAGTCATTCCACAAGTGGCTTGCTGGGTGTGTTTCTTACTAATTCTTTAAATAATGAGCTGAAATCTCGAATTTCAACCTGTTTCCTCTGCACACAGAACTAATCAAATGTGAGCTTGTTGGTCACCTATTTACTGATTCAATAAACAATGAATCAATGAGCAGTAGATCAGTAAACAGTGAATGAATCAGTGAGCAACAATTCTGTTTCACGTCCTCCACTTCGCTTCACTAAAAGCGATAGCAATGGTGATGCTTCAACAATAATTTGCTAAATTATATTAACTTTTAAAATAGTTCCGTTGTGCTTTTTAAAAAAAAAATGTATAGGTGTTCTTAGAAGTTTTAGATGGATTGTTTTATATTAAAGGCCTAAAATGTAAAGTTGCAAGTGCCAAATATTTTCCTAACTTAAAAAGGAAAGGTGGGAATGCAGACAGCTGAGTAGATTTTCACAGCCGGTGATTTTGGTTTAAAACATCAGTATTTTGACAGGCTATAAGAAAAAGATACGTTTTGACTTTTCACTGGTCTGTGGGTTAATGACTTTCCCATTACAGAATGATATTCTGGAATCTCTGCATTACAGTCGCTGGGCATAGAAATACCTCTTACACAAGAATTAATATTCATACAGATTGGTCAGAACTCTCAACTTTCCCAGCCATCCAAAAGGATTAAGTTTTCAATCTGGGATTTTTAAATTGCTTCTTCTTGCTTCTAAGGACAACCAGTTTCTGTGCTACAGTGAGCACAGTACTGAAACTGTTATTGCTTACAACACAGCTGCAATTAGAAGCTCTGTGTGCAATTAGACTATCATTATGTTTGATGTGCAGATAGTAAAGGTCAGTGTCTCAAAGGTCCTGCAATCTAAATAAACAAAGTCGACAAAGATACATTACTCATCCATTTACAGAGAAGAAAGCAAAGTGACTAAATGACTCGAGTGAACTTCAGTTCATTTGGAATTCAGAACAGAAATGAAATCTCTGGGCTTTCAATCTAGGTCAAAACAATCTTTCCCATGGAGAGAAAAGTACGGTGCTTAATGTAGAAGTCTTAATAAGTAAATTTTTAAAATATATCCCAAATGTCTCAAGCACGTGAAGTGATTGTGATAGACATGCAGAAATAAATCTCCTAAGAAAATTCTGCTTTGCCATTAACAATGGATCAAACATCACATTAAGTAGATATGACGACTTAGATGCTTAGGCTTAAGTTGCAACACTAAATTAAAACAGAATACCTTTAAGCCTGGCCTAAAGCTAATGTTATAGTGCAGAAAATAGGAAACAAAAAGAAGGCTTAAACCCCAAAAACCAGTGATCGAGTTTATTTTTATGAAAACTCTGACAGAGGTTGTTCTCCTAGACAAAAAAATGAAGGAATATAGTATCTCCTGAAAGGTATAAGTAGCTCTGAGTCACGGGGTTTTAATGGCCATGAACAAATCCCTACCAATCCCCTCAGTGCACTCAGGGAAATACCATCTATTTCCCTGTTTTCTTCAAAATGCAATTAGCCCATGATGCTCTGAATGACACATCAATGGATGCCATAAATCTATAAAACTCTTACCCCAAAACAATCGAAAGCAGCACTCTGTCCTTTTCCTCCCTTTTACAAAGGGAAACAAGTATCATCACATTGATTTCACTTTTTTATTATTTATTTGGCTGAAGTAATGGGTAGCTCGGCTCAGCTCTACATGAGTCACTGAAGATCACAGAGCAAATCCAAGGTAGAAATGGGAGCAGAAGCTCCAAGGGCTGTGCCACAGAGAGATGCCCAAATGCTGTTGCATGGTACTGGAAAGTGGGCTATGAGATTCCTCCCTTTCATCTCAAACCAGCCTCAGCTGGCATTTTGTAAGAGTTCAGCTTCTGCAAAGTTGAATTTCTGTATTGTCCAGTATGAAAAATCAAGCCAGAACTCCAGAGTAAATGTTAATCTCAAGAACACACATCTCTTTACTCTCATACTATCAATGCATGATCTGTTTGGTTTGATTTTTTAACGACTTATTTGTTTTTCCCAGTTAAAGTAACATTAGATACATCCGCTAAAATTGGAGGCGGAGGTCTGGGAAGAAAATACAAGGCGGCAGAATTTCATTTTCACTGGGGAGTCCAAGTCGGGCAGCAATACCTTCCCGGGTCAGAGCACAGCATAGATGGAGAAAAGCAAGCCATGGAGGTAGGTGTGACTGTTTGTGGATGATGGCTTTTACTCAATCAAGAACTCTGCCTTTTTAAGATACTGTTGCACACAAACTGTTGGCTGGTTCTCCTATGAAACCCCAACAGAGGGAACAAAGAACTGAGGACAAAACAAAGCAGCTCCAGCTGGGCTGCACTTCCAGCAACAAACTGTAGAGCAAACTGAACAAATAATTGGCCTTGGCTATTGTGTTACAGCTTCACATTGTCCACATAAGAGAAGATGCTTCGGATATAGAAGCAGCAAAGAAATATGCAAATGGAGTGGCTGTGTTAGCATTCTTCATCAAGGTAAGTAGCCAAATTTTTAATTGCCTATCTCAAGTCTCCCAGCACTTTGGCGGAGCGGTTGTGTTGATGTTACAGCAGCCCAAGACCTGAGCCTCCCTGTCCTCTCAGGCATTCATTGCCAGCACTTAGTTCCTTTACCCTTTTTATATTGTGCTTGCTGTTATCTTTTACCCTGTGGTTCTTTTCTATTTTATTCACAATTCATTTAAAGCAACCAGTTGTTGAGAAACGTATGATTTGGAATAAAAATATTTCCATTTCAGATTGAAGAAGAAAATAGAAACTATACATCTCTAATAAGTGAATTAGAGAATATTAAATACAAAGGTAAGACACTTGTGTTGGTCAAAACACAACATCTATTCATTTTGAGCAGTGTTACGAACAACTTCTGCAGTCGTGCTTGTTCCAAGCAATATTTCCCATGGTTTTCCAGGGCAAACAGCACAGATGGAGCCTCTGCCACTGAGTTCTCTAATCCCACCTGAGGAAGACCTTGGAAGGTACTATCGGTACGAGGGCTCCCTCACCACTCCCGACTGCTATGAGGGTGTCATCTGGACAATCTTTGAGAAGCCAATTGCACTCAGTCTTTCTCAGGTGAGTCGCAGAGGGGCAGTGCATATAGGTCTGCTTATGGTCATTTTGCCCCTTCAGCTGCCTGCTCAGTCGCACAATTTTAAACAATTTATTAGTTGCTCCACTGCCTTGTTCCTATCACACACCCACTTGCTTGGCATTAGCCTAAACATAGTCCCTAGTGCCAGTTCTGTGGCACTATTAAATTGTCTATCAAAAAATGGCAGGGAAGTGGAAGGAAGGGGAAATGACGATGCGAAAAGAAAGCCAAAACCCCTCCGCAGGTGAACACCTGGGCCTTCCACTGCAGTCACCTGTTCAGCCACAAATCTCACTGCGTTTCTCCTGCTGTCACAAGTATCAGGATAGCAGAACAGAGTACTTCAAAATCCAAACTTTAAGCCTATCAATATCAGCTTTAAGCAACCCGCTTTTGTCCTACGGAGAGGAACACAAGGTTAATCATGACCACCTCTAAAATGCAGATTATTCAGCTGGCAGAGTGCATGATTAAAACAATTCCGCTGTCCTGGAGTGGACTCTCAGCGCTACCAGTAGCCAGCACAGCCTGGCCAAGAGCCAGCATCTGTATTTCAGTTCCTGAGCTGCGGTCTGCTCGCGATCGCTCCAGGCACAGCGCAGTGCTCGGCCCCACGCACGGCAGCACAGCGCAGTGCACCAGAGCGAGCGGCTGCTGCTCTGGGATGGCTTCTTGCTGAAGCAATCAGAAACTTGAAGCGAGGAAAGAAATCCTAGTCCCCATACTTTGTGTCACGGTGACGTGATGGACAAGGACAGGACTGTGTGCGTCAAGAGGACTGGTGTAACCAGGCTCTCGAGCTGGACAAAGCATTTGGCTCACGCAGAAAGGAAGTCCTCGTGATGCGCAAGGCTAACAGAAGTCATCTGCTGGTGACCTCTGGCAGTAGCCTCCATCACGCTGTTTCCTGCGAGGTTTAATGCATCCATACAGTTCAAAACAATGCCACTGAGTAAGGCACTGCAGATTTATATCACAATTTCCAGTGTTCCACGGAAAAAGGGTTTAACGAACTGGTTTTTATTTCAATGCCTGCAGATCACGCAGTTTTCAACAGTCTACTTCGATGGGAAGAACTCAACCCCCATGGCTGAAAATTTCCGTCCTGTTCAGTTTCTGAATGGACGAGAGGTGTACCGGTCCAGTGCCAGCATCCTCCTGCCTACCGCTAAGCTTTTGCTGTCGCTCCTGATGCTCACGTACATCCTGAGTTCTCTTTGCCAATGAACACTTCTCACCTCATTCAAGGTTCTGGCCTTTTTGGAGCGTTTTTTATTGTTGTTGCTGTTGTTGGTTCTTTGTACCAAGTAGTCTCTCAAACTGCCAGCTCATGAATCATATCTCAGTACAGGATTTCACCTTGCCCTCTGCCAGACACTGACCAAGGACTTCTCTTGGCGCTCCTATAAAAATTGAAACCCATTGCTCTAACTCACAAGAATTCAAAAGAACGGTAAGACAAAGCTATGAAGATTCAAATTATAACAAACACACACAACACAATTAAAGAAAACATTAGGATGGTTTATCTGCAAGCCTGTAGTTTTACCACAGCACTGGAAGGACAGTCTCCAAGCTATACAGAGGACCTTGAAGAGGAATTTGCTCTTAAGTGCCTATGAAGAGTTTTGTTTGCAGTATGTTTACATTCAACACTGTAAATTAGAAAGACAGTAACACGTGGAGTCATCATCATCCCTGCGTTGTCCTACACCAAGGTACAAGACAGAGCAAAATAAAAATGCTCACACGCAATTGAGAAATGCCTGGGTGGCCCTAGCGAGCGAAGGATGTGTGACATCTGTACTAACACTATTTTCCCCCCTTCTTGCTTCAGAATATCCACAGTTAATTTTTTGGTAAGGATGCTGGATTCCTTTCACCTAATCTACTGATTCTGGACTTCAGGTTTCTCTATTAAGCCTATTTATTCATCCTAGTATGGAATCCTGCTCTGGGATGCCCAGGGATATGATGTGCTAGAAAGAAGGAGGGAAACTCAACCACATGTACCCGATGCACATCTGTGGAAATTCCCTCTCTTTGGAGGGCTGCGGTGGAAGCATGAGACTTTGACGATCATTTACAGCTTTCATTTGCCTAATAAAATTCCAGTTCTCTCTCCAAAGACAGACATAACTATTTTCTTTGGCTATTGCCATGTAACATGTTACAGCTACTTTTAGAATTTTAGATTTTGGCCACACCAAAATAGGATTTCGTATTAGCAGATTGTATTTTGTTCTCTAGGGCCATGTTCTCAGAGGTGCCTTTATGCTACAGCTCCATGGCCATTTCAGGAAAATCATGTCAGTGAGACTAACCACAGCTCACCAAAGGAAAAAAAGCAGGGTGAAAACGTATTTTCGTATTTAACAATCAATTATATAAGCTTCAGAAAACCACAGGGGAAAGCAAATTCACCTTTGGAAGTTTAGAGGGATGATTAAGACTTTGACTGTATTTTTAGCTAACTGAAAAACTTTTGAGGAACGGACATAAATATTAAAGTTGAACAGAGACCTATAGTTCCATTGCCTCGAGTTTTTGTTTCTTTCGTCCTTGCTGAAGGTGAATCCACACAAAACTCATTCAGAAAAGGAATGCGACTTCTTTTTCCCACTTTCTTCACAACGTCCAGGGTCGGGTTTACATTTGCTGGGGATGGGGATTCGCAGCATGTTGGGATGTTTCTGGTGTCAGGACGCTCTGGAGATTCTGCTTCACATGGGTCAGCTGGGATGATCTGTGTCTGGAGGAGGACCTGAGCTACTACGAAATATATTAAAACAGAACTAAGAGGAGGAAACAAACAAAATCTTCTGGAAAGATGGTTAGTCCTCTGTAAGTACTCTCCTGCACAAGCCTTGGCATGAATAGAATCTGAATAGACAAGTATGACCGTTTTTACTGGGTGAATCTGAATTTTATGCCAATGAGGAAAAGGGAAATGCTACAATCTGTTTGTGTCAATGATTTAGTTCAATTTGTTCTTTGTCAGAGGCACCTCTTGCGACCAGGCAGACACATTCTGTTCTGGTGCAGGACGTGACAATTACAGAACTGGTATCAATGCAGTAAATCAACACAAATCGACAGCAAAAGCCATTCAATTTAAAAACCGGTAAAAGACAGGAAGGCTTGAAGTGGAACATTTGGTTTTCTTTTGTAAAGATGGTTATGGAAAAGCAATCTGCTGTTCCACAGGTAGCTTCAGGCACTGATTTTCAAGAATTTTGTCTATGCTACATTTGGCATGAAACTTCTTGTATTGCGAAGACGCTAGGAAACGACGGTAACTCCTGAAGGACTAATAGCCAAGCTGTGATAATACAGGAAAGGGTGGAGGAAGGAACAGGGATATTTAGAAAGACCCAGAAAGAACAGTGTTTTCCCATGTACAGAAAAGTTAACACACAACTTTGCTAACACATTTCACATATGTTGGAGCCAGAGTTGAAGACTCTGTCCTATGGCAGCAGGTTGTGTTTGGTTTAGGGTTCATGGCTCTCACGGTACAGTTCATTCACCGTGAGGCTGAGCAGCGATTAGGGACTCACCAGGCTTCAGCAGGTCCTTCCCATTTCTACAAATACACCAAGGTGAGATCACACAGTGTTGTATAACGCATCCAAAGAACAATGCTTTCCCAGTTCTGGGTCAGACCTCGGTCTGAGTGCCAGCTTTCAGAGGTCAGAGCTGCAGGAGCAGATCTGCCACGTGAACACAGGCCCAGCTCCAGTCCCGCCGCAATCGTCTGACAATCACCAGGGGAACAGGGAGGGTCAGGCACACCAAAAAAAATCATAATAAAATATGTTTTCGGCAAAACATTTTCTCAGGAAGCAGAAAGAGACAAGGAAACGCAGCCATTACTCACAAGAAATGTATTTACATTATCCACCAAGAGTTTCAACAAACTTGCCAGCCTCATTGTATGGTCAGCTCCTCCTGCTGACAAACTCAAACTCAAAATACACTTTTCCTCTGCACTGAATTATTTTTCCATGACTGCTTGGAGAAAAGGATAAAGCTTTTGGCTTTTTCTTTATCTCCTTTGCCCATCCAGAGGTGGATTTCATAGGGAAGCACAGCCAGCAGCCTCCCTGTTAAACAGATGTCACCTTGCGAATCATCATAAACATTCCTCTACCCACCTGTAGTCACAAAAAGGATACAGAGAAGTCTACCTAGCTTCCCAGGCTGTTTCTGAAGTTTAATAAAGGTGTTAGTACCAGGTGTAACTTCAGCCACTCCTGATCCAGAGACGGGGAGGCCCATTCCCTACACTGCCCCTTGCAAGAGACCACATTGCACCGCAAAACCAATCGTGCTTGGAGACACGCAGCTCTTTTCAACAAAGTTTAAAGTGGAGTGGGTGATTTTCTTCCGCTACACACTGCAAATGACATAAGATCTAGAGATGTTTCAATGAGAGAGAAATGAATGTCATGGTAGCTCTGTGCAGCCAAAGGTGGCTGTGGGAAGTGTTTCATATAGGAGACAAACCATATACAAAATATTCAAAAAAAAGGGGGAATGTAAGATTTACTTATACATTAATGTGTATCTGTGGAAAAACCAATAACACTCCAGCTGAGATGTACTGAGAAAAATACACGTGGGGAAACTGAGATAGGAGCCTCTTGCCACCCTTCCCAGTGCTCCCCACAGACACGGGATGGCGTGGCCCACCACAACCCCCTGGGCTTCTTCTACAAAAAGCACCTAAAACCCACCTCAGTCATAAACATCTCTCACTTGCTGCTTACAGAGCCTTACAAAAGCATCTGTTTCAACATGAGGCGATGCACCCACCAGGAAGAAGCCAAGGCAGCCGGGATGCCCATCTGAGGCGTCCTGTGCCCCGGGGCTGTGCTCAGTCTTTGTGTTCCTTGTTTTTCTCAGTGTTTTTTCCCCATTTGAAATCTCTTTTTCAGACAGGACGGACTCACGGTTTCGCTGTTCCCGGGCTGTGGGAAGCGGCAGCGTGGCCAGGCTGGGGTCCCTCTGAGGCGGCCATGGCGGGAGAGGTGGCTGCAGCACCCGCCATTGCCAAAGTGGGGTTCAAACAGCTGGGACAGCCCTGCCGCTTAAAAACTGATCTGAGAGGAAAAAAGGAAGGGAAAATAAAAAAAATAAAAACAAAAGGGAGAAAGGAGAAAAGGGCCCTCTCGGCGTGGCAGGGGCGGCAAGCAAGAGCTGCGCACCCACAGACCTCACCTGCCCCGGCCGCCATGTTCTGAGGGTGCGTTCTGTCAGGCTGAGGGAGCACAACAAGCCGGGCGATCTCCTCGCTGCCGGTGTCTCCTGGGGGAGATAAAACAGCCCCGTGCTGCCTTCCCCACCACATTTCAGGTACTGTAGCGCTGGGGCTTCGGGTGGCAGAGACACAACAACAACCGCTGTGTGATAAACCCCCAGCGCAGCATTGCCTGCGGCTGGCGGGGGAGACCCCCGTGAAGCGCTGCTCCGGCAGCTCTGGTGACCGGGGGGACGTCTCCAGATCTGCCGACACCTCGGGGACGCCGGTGCAGGCAATGTGTCCATCCATGAATAAAAAAGCAACCCCAGGATTCAGGAGCATGAGCACTGGAGCAATATCATGAGGGCCGCACTGAGCTCCAGGCCGGCCTCAGTAAACCTGTTTGGGTTCTCAGTGCCCTCCAAACTCTTTCTGAACAGACACAACCCATTCAGGACAAGTGTGGAGAACAGGAACATGCACTTTTCATTGCAAAGTTTAAATATGTTTCCTAAAACTAACCCACTGTTTGCAGCTTTTAGTATCAGAAATCAATCCATATATACCCATAAAACCTGATTATAATTAGTCACACAAGTAAAATTATGAGTCCAATTAACTACTACAGCAATTAATTGAAATGCCTTTGGGACATTATTTCCCTTCTTGCAGTTGGATGCAATTTGCAGTTAAAGCTATATTACAAATGGTATATGATTGTAATAAATTTGGGTTCTTTTATTATCTTTTACCTATGAATATTTTCTGCAGTGCTTTCGACATCTAGAACTCAAACACAGTTCTGACTCCAACAAATCCCAACAGTTTACACTACTTCGATAACTATGGTTTTTGTTTTCTCACAATCTATCTCCTCCTGGCTCAACTTTTCCATGCCCTTTCTTTTCATCGTATGAAGAGAACCTCGCAAAAAAACCTCTTTGTTTCTATCTGCTGAAATTACCTTTGCAATGTCAACATCCATCCACTTCCCACATCGCTGAGGCTGCTCGTTGTTCCCAGCACGTAGGAGAAAGATCTTGATTTATGAGTTTACAGATATGTGTGGTTATGAAGAATTTATGAGAGAGAAAGGGAGGCAGAAGCTTAACATTTTGCTGATTGTGCTGATGCTGAGATTAAGCCCTAAATAAATCATAGCAATTTTCTATTGAGAATGCTATGCTTTTGAAAGCCTAGAATAACTTGGTTTTATTGTACGTGAAACTCTCGGCGTTATACAAAATGCTTTCTTACGTGCAGTGATACATCATGTTCTATGTCCTGAAACCCAACAGCCGCTGCTGAACCAATGAACAATCCTGAGAAAAAACCAAGTGGACTCCCTCAGGTAAAGGAAAGCAGGGCGAGGACACAAAGTCAACCTCCGAGGTGCTGAGCTCTTCCTCCAGATGCACGCACAGAAGCACCTCTGATGGTCAAAATTCATTTACAAAACGAAACGAGCACGCACAGTAAGCGATATAAAATATAAACCTCTCGATAGCTCATTTCCCCCCCTTTGAATAAGACATATATGGCTAAGGAAGTCTTAACTTCTCCAAAAGACAGAGCTGCCTCGAGTTTTCAGCTTTTTTGGCTAAACAGAATGAAGAGGCTAAGAAAATAATAAAGACAGATATAAGGGTAAAAAAGACCGCAACATATGAGAAAGTAGAAGTTTTTGCAATAGTTACCTCCAGCAGAGCCTATAGAAGCGAGAGCATAACTTGCTTCTCCATTTAGAAAATCAGGAAGAACAGCACAATCATAAAATCTGCCGGTCGCATGGACAGGGGTAATAAAAGCTTCACTATCAGTGCCTGCTCGGCTGTACCTCACTGCCAAGTTCCTGTCAAGACAGCTGAAACGGAGTGATTAACATATCCTGCACCCTCATTATAGCGCATTCAATTATCTCAGAGCAGTCCGTGGCAAATAGATCATTTCCAACCCAGCTCCGGCCCCGCACGCTGGGAGAGCCAGGCCGCTGTGCTGCTCTGCACCGCATCCTCAGCCCAGGCCTTCGCTCGCTTGTTTTCTTGTCTTCAGACTTACCTGGAAGGGAATCTGAGGACAGGCAGTGCTGTTCTGCCAATGCTCTTAACGCTCCTGGGGTTGAATTTATATTTAGCAATTTTTACAGGCAGCGCCTTGCAGTGTGTTCTCAATCAACAGTGCTGTTTGTTCTTATTAAGAGGGATTTGATTGTCACTGCTGGTATCTAAGAGTGTTCTACCATCGGTGGCATTATCTCTAATTGTGGAGGGACAGTAGTTTCCTGTCCTTCCACCCCTTGCTCCTTTTCCTCCCTTTTTTAAAATCCATCCCAGTATTACAAATGGCACACAGAAAATGCACCATTACCAGCCTTTCATACGAGCAAACCAGCTGTGCTGCTGCCCACCGTTCGTGTTTCCAGGGTCAGACCTTTGGGCTCAAGGCACCAACAGCACTTCAGCCCAAATCAATGCTGAACACTGTTTAAAGCAGGCTGGTTTTTACACGTTAAATCAAAGTGATTTACAATGTGAATCTGTAACCCAGGCAGGATCATCTGTGTAAAGGCCAAAGGTTCCAAAGCCAATAGACTGAAGTGCACAGGCAGGGAATAACCTGCCATAGGAGGGGTGCTCCAGCAGAGCTGCGAAGACCGAATGGAAATACTCATATTTAAAAAAAAATAATCAATTAGGGCCTTGACAAAAGAAATGAAGCCCCATTAGGGGTACAGCACAGCACATCAACATTAACCCAGCCGTGTGGCACACAAAGGGTACGAACTCCTGCAAAGCACAGAGCAGAGCTTTAGTCACTCTGACAGCAACTGCATCGTGTGCTGGGACAAGTTAAAGCATCTAATACGTACATTTTTCAGACTGACCTTAATAATGCTTATTGGAGAGCTGTGGCTTTGGGGAAAAACACAGGCGAATCGCAAGGCTTTCGGTGAAACTCTGAAGACAGACAGGGCCCACCATTGAAAGAACCCTGGCAAAAATAGAGCCTGTGCGGACACTTGGAAACTGGTTCACTGGGAATCTATTCACTGAGAGCCAGGGCATACAGCCCTGGACGTGGAAAAACTACAGACAGCACCAGTGATTGCCCATAGCACGCTCCATTTTTGCTGTTGGTACTCCAACTATTTAGGGGATCTAAGTAGTAAAATTACTGGAAAATATTTGGTACAGTCTGCAAGAAATTGTCAACATGAGTCGGTTCAGCTAGGGTGGGCGTTCTCCGTCCAAAGTAATTGTGGTAAAGGCTGTGAGCGGGTTGAAGGTCTCTGTAAATCGTGCAGGTTGTTCTCTCGCTGACAGACCAGAGCAGCCAGCCAAGATCAACCTGGCCTCTCTCTGCAAGTGCCCTTCCTCACATGCCTTCCTTTGGAGTAAGCTTTTATTTTAAGCAAAATACATAAACAAAAGAAAATCATGTCAGTGTTTTACTATTGTACACATGAATCCAAAATATCCGTTATAATCATCACCAAAATAAATCATTGTACTGGTTTGAAAGCGTGGGAAACTTCAGTTTTCCTCTTATTCAGATGGAGAACATTTCAGAGTAAGACGTTTCTCTGGGATCATCTACGTTTTTATGGACTCAGATAAAATAAACCATACATCTTTTCATATCAAGTGTAGGTATATATGACATTTGAGTGAATGTAGCCCCTTTCTGTAGGCTTAGTAACTCTGCGTGGCATTTTTCCAGGAAGCAGCTTACTTTCAGTAACCTGAATTATAAGACAGAGAACCTGGCTAAGAAAACACTCCCCTGTCCCCCTTTTTCACCTTTTGTTTTTTTGACCACGGAGCAAACTAAAAGCAGTTTTGTTTAACAGACTGAAGCAATCCGAAAAATCAGAGCTCAGGTTGCGTACGTGTCAGCTTTTCCATCGCCGCTACTGTTTCCTTCAGCTATTCTGCATTTATTTTTAAAAGGTCGTTGAGCAAGACACAAAAGGTGAAGTGCAATGTTACAGATTTATAACCTGCCTGGGCACTTGTTAGAAAAGGGTCAATGGTGCCTCCAAAAGAAAGCCCTGGTGAAGTTGGCGTCTGCTTTCTACCCTGAAACATCAAAGCCTGGATGTTAAAAGCAGCGAGAGCAAACCCAGTTAAGAGTGAAACGTATTAGGAGGGGATATTGACACCTGTGTTCTGCCCCTTACCTCCCTTTAATATATTTTATTTATTTGAAGTCTACCATTCTTCACACTCAACCTGTTGTTGCCTGCTGTCACAGCATAGAGAGGGCAACTTTCAAATACTGGGTTAAATTAAACAAGTTAAACAACGGTTCAAGCTTCTTACCCCTCCGGATTTTGTGCTGGAGCTGATCATTCTTCAGGTCACTCCTCATTCTTCCTGCTTCCAACTGCTGCTGGTTTGCCTCACGCCTTGTCGAGCAGTCAAATCGCTGGATTATGCTAAAAGCAAAATTTAATGACTTCTTTAATTGAGTCGCTATTTGAAAATATCGTGTACACCGAAGGTAATCATTATAGCTTGTATTTGGGTCATAATCATTTAGAGAAATATAATTAGAGGGAAAGGTAAAAAGTTTAAACACGCAGTGTGACATCACCGCTCACATCTCATGGGCAAACTGGCCCTCTGATACGCTGCCAGCTTCTTATCAAAAAGCTTCCACTAAAATTCTCATTGTTACAAATGCGATGCTGGGGCCGCCTGTGCTCTGAGCCTGCGGGCCCAAAGATCTATTCCCTTGAGTGTGTCTTGAAACGGGAACATTTTTATAATCAAAACTGAAGATAAAAAGGCAAGCAAACATTTAGCGTTCACTTGGTTGTGAGCAAGGTCATAAACACGAGCGTGTGCTAATGGTCCATGTGCACGGTTTGGCTCTTCCTGAGTGGAAACCCTTCCTGCCCCTTGACGAAGCACGTAGATAATGATGTGGATGATTTTGATTAAAAAGACTCCAAAGGGGTTTTGTTCCGTATCAAAAGGAAAACATCATTAAGCAAAATTAATCTTTCTGTTCTGTTTGCTGGTGGGGTCACGACAGAAAACCTCCAGCGCCTGGATGAAGCGCTGAGCTACGATTTAAATTGCTGCATGAACACCCGAACATCAGAGCTCAAAAATTCAGCCTGTTCTACCTTTGTGAATTTGGAAATGAGTTCAAGGCACAGAATTTGGCCTGAGAGGCCCCTGCGAGGTCTCCAGCCCCATCTCCTGTAATCACATTGTTCCTTGCATTGTCTCGTTACTCCAAACATCGTAACACAAACATCATGCTGAAGGCTTTTTTAATTTGCCACTGGTGGTGCTGGATCCTGTTCCTGGCTCCGAAGCAGCAGCTTTCCTTGGTTGTCATCCAGTTCCCAGCTAACGCGCACTCCCCACTTCTCCCGCAGTTTCTCATCAGGAGACTGAGGTTTATCTATAAAACAGATAAATATTTGCTGCATCAAAATGTATGCTCAACGTAAGATTCAGATCTATACGGCACTTTCTATACATTTCAGCACATTTTAAATAAGATTACCCATGTACCCAGAGCTGCTGAAATACCTGGCCAGGCTTCTCTCTGATGTTAAGACTGAGTTAAGCCTGTTACCACAAACTATTCCTTTGAGTCCCACCACAGCCAGCAGGCAACCCACCTCCTTCCCAATGGATGTGTCCGTTTGGTTCCTTTCTTCTACCTCAGTTTGACCAAAACGCTCTCAAACGGATGGTGGTGTCATTTCTGAGCTACTGAGACCTATGAACAACCCCTCTCAAGAGCAGCATTTCTTGATTCCACAAATATGTTCAGAAAACTTTGATTTATAGTAAGCGTCCTTAACATATTTTCGAAGTGGCGGCTGATTTTGCTAAAGGGACCTTATCAACCATTGCTTTGAATTTTCACAAACAGGAAATCATTTACACACGAACAAGAAAGCCAGAGGCTGGGCCCAAACAAAAGGCTCAATCTTCCAAACTTCTGTCAGGTTTTTATATTCCTGAAATGATAAATCAGCACGCACGGACGACTGCATTTCACTAACTTCTTGCTTCAATTTACTGGACCTAAGGGGCAAAACCATTAACAAAAGCTGCAGTTAATCCCTGGGCTGCTCCTATGGGCCATCGGTGCTTTCTCAGGACACTTAATGGCCCCGACCTGTAGATAACGGATAATTGATGATATAGAGAAAAATCAGCAACACAACCTCCTGTGCCGACCGCAGGAATTGATAAAATCTTCACTACCGAAAACAGCACGTATGAACATTGTTCAATACCTAAAAAGCCTTAACGGGAAATTCATTATAGGAGCAACCAAAGATCTTATTCCTCGATTCAAATTAAATTTTCAATTGGAAAAGGCACCAATGACTCAAACAACACTGTGGAATTATCACACTGGTGAAGAACAACCACTGTGAATGCTCTGAAATCTCTCACTAGGCAGCAGCGATGGCTGCACGGAGCAGGTGTCGTCACTGACCGCTGCACAAACGCCCCGGTTACAGCTGATAAATACAGCGAGAGTCACCAGCTTCTCTGATCATCCTGGGTTAAACATCCATTTAGCATCTTCGAGGGCCATAAAATAAGAACAATAATTCATTTCCAGCTAAATATAACCACATTGTTTTTGGAAACATTCAAAAACCAAACAACCCCAAGTGCTATGCGACTCCTAATAAACCAGCTTACCGTGGACTTTGGTCCAGTTGCCAACCCAACCAGACTTATTTCCTTTTTGGAAAAAAGCATGACTACAATTGTAGTCTCATATAGGCAGTGTCTGCTCAGAGGAAATGTCTCAGCACCATATACAATCAAGAATGGAATACATGAAGATCAGCAGCACACCAGCCTGTACAGAAAGTACCTTCAGATCAGTGTTCCAAAGGCATCACTTCCGAGAGCAGAACCTTCGCATCCCTAAGGGATCATGATTCACTTGCTTTTGAAATGGATTGTGTTCCAAGTGTCATGACTATTAACAGCAGCACTGAACCAGGGATTCAACTGCAAAAATATCACACCTATATTTTGTAAACAGCAGAAGAGTTTCAGATGTAACTACAGTTCTGGTAGCGGCTGCTGAGCAGAGCTCCTGGAGTCACAGTTTCCTTTCTTCTCAGAAATCCCACAACTGGATTCACTTTTTGAAGTTTGATGTTACTTCTGAATTGCAATCGATCTGCAAGTGCACATGACCAAGCAACAGCAAGATCAATTCTGACCTTATTCCTGTATGACTGTCTCAGAGTTGTTATCCCTCCAGTGACTAAATGAGAGATTTTTGCCTTTGACTTCACACTTTGGCAACAACTAAAACCCAGCAGGATACATCTAAGATCACAGAATCCCAGAGTGTCAGGGGTTGGAAGGGATCTCGAAAGCTCATCCAGTGCAATCCCCCCGGAGCAGGAACACCCAGCTGAGGTTCCACAGGAAGGGGTCCAGGCGGGTTTGAATGTCTGCAGAGAAGGAGACTCCACAACCTCCCTGGGCAGCCTGGGCCAGGCTCTGCCACCCTCACCATGAAGAAGTTTCTTCTCAAATTTAAGTGGAACCTCTTGTGTTCCATTTTCTACCCATTACCCCTTGTCCTATCACTGGTTGTCACCTGGCTCCATCCTCCTGACACTCACCCTTCATAGATCTGTAAACATTAATGAGGTCACCCCTCAGTCTCCTCCAGCTCCAGAGCCCCAGCTCCCTCAGCCTTTCCTCACACTGCTCCCTAACCCAGTCCTCATCAACCCAGGCATATAAAATACACTGGCATACATCAAAATACTATCAACAAACATACATCGTGAATGGAAAACATTCTAGAAGTTAACTAAAAGAACTTAAACCCAAAACTTAAAAGAGCTGCAATATCTCGGCACTTAGAACAAGCGCTGTGCTGGACAAACTGCTGTCACCCACTCACACCTTCCAGTCGTTAGGACTGACGAATCCATTCAAGCCTCATGAGAACAGTACAGAAACTGGAAAGCAGGAAACCAGCTAATAAGAATTAACTGACAAGAAGTGACACTTCATCTGCATCCACAGTATTTAATTTGTTTGAATAATATAGTTACAGATAAACAGGTTCACTCCATATACAATTACCGATACCTTTTTTTAATACAGCTCATATTCCAGTACATCAACACTATTTTATTTACAAGGTATTTATGTACATTAACATCTTTCTAAAGTCAGTGCATTGTCAATAAGTTTTATACAATAATTTACAAAGTGAATGTAGTTAATAGTTAACTTAATAAATTTACTACTAATTCATGAATTAATTTAATTTAAAAAATTAATTACAACCAATATAACAAACACAGAAGATCAAATAACATTAGTAGATTGTGCTACCTGCTTAAATAAAACATTTTAAAGTAAATCAGTTGAAAATCTTTCACTTTTCATGGAGTTTGCGTAGGGAGGAGTAGACAAACGGGCACTGAAAAAGCTTCTAACCTAGAAATCCACGAGTCAGGTTTGCTTCGCTTCAGTGTCAATGTTTAGAGCATTTTAAAGATAAAAGACCATGTAGGATGGGAGCGACACTTCCCAAGCAGGACCCCACTTGTTCTGGAGCTGATCTGCTGCGGCGCGACCTCCGCCAGAGGCACGGGGGGTTCTGCCCCAGCAAAGACAGCGAGAGCAGCCGGGAGAGCTTCTCACATGGATAGAACTGGAAATCATCAACCTATCGGTAGGTTTGGCATTCTCGTAAACCACATTAAAATGAATCCAAACTTCTATTTCAGAGATCAACCACGTAAGCATCGATTTTGTTAGTGAGGATAAACGCATCTAAAGAATTTGGAAGATGACTTATGGCAAAATTAGTGAGCTCCTTAGACTCAGCTGAAGAACAAATGCCCAAAAAGAGTGAAACTTGTATCGTCATTCAGATATGCAAACAATTTAACACTGAAAAGGTTTAAAGGGATCTTTTTTCCAGTGTCTGCTAAGACTCGGTCATGCTTTCCTTCATGCAATGAGCCCACCGACTTCAACGAGCATGTTGCGAGGGCAGGGAAAGCAGTTCCGGTTTAATTGCAAGTATACAAATAACCTGCTGCAAAAAAAAAGAGAATTTGAAAAGGCAACCAAATTCTGAAATAAAGCAACTCCATTCAATTATGAAACCGCTAAACAAACCATCCATGAGTGCTACGACAGCTACCTGACAGCCACGGCTTCGTATTCGGTTGAAATACACAGTGGATAATTCACAGCCATTCACTCCAGAGCCCTTACAACAACAAAAAACAAACCATGGTTTTGAATTCAATCATACGACTTTTTAAAAGTGCAAATTCAAAAGCAACACCAGCCATGAAACATCAGCTCAAGCATCTTTCCTTCCGAAAGCTGGGAACACCTTGTGCAATGTGCACGTTTTTAAGATGCCGCTCGTGTCACCACAAACTACTCTCTTCAACCTGAAGTTTCAACGCGAGGCGTCTCAGGAGGTTGAGACGACTCTCTCCAGGCAGAAAAGCCATTCCTGAAATGTGTTGATCCGCACAGCCAACACATGGAGAAAACCATCATCATAAGCCATTCAAGTGTAGAAATTAATCTCTCTCTCCTCAAATGATGATTTGGTTGTGCTCCCAACATACAGAAAGAAAGCAACCGACACACATTAGTGGTGGCAAAACTGGAAACTTCTACTCTTGATGATAATTCCTTCAATTTGTGCACTTCTCATTCTCTTGCTTTCCCTGTTTTGCCAATAAAATGCAATAAAACTGCAGGAAAAAGGAGGTAGCAATATCATGTTGTCCAAAGACAACACTACAATTTTTATTTTCCCCGTTATCTTAAACCTAAAGAGAACCTCAGGGGTTTGTTAGAACAGTTGGTAAACTCTACACTACTTCGTTTAGCTCTTATTTGGACTATTTAATTTAGCTCTTATTTGGTCCTAGTCGGCTTTTCTCAAACCATTTTGTTTAAAGGCCAATGGCAGTCTCAACCTGATGTCTGACATCAGAAACGTTTAGAGCATGTAGTGAGATAACAGAACAAAACAATACTATCTTTATATTAACTTCTATTTAATTAGGGTTTTCCTTTTGTGCTTTCAGGTCACCGGGTACAACAACTACACTTAGGTTATCCGTTTCAAGAACATTTTCACCAAACGCAAGCTGCAGGATGTCACCCCTCGCACTCCCAGAACAGCCCCCGGAAGGTCATCTGCTCACTGCAAAACGCAGTATTTCTTATAGTCCGACTCAAAATCCTCGTCCATGCTGCTCGTGTCTGCCATCTTCTTGCCGTCGATCTTTGGCAGAAATTGTGCATAGTCTACCCCCTGCTGCTCGTAGAAAAGAATGTAGGCAGAGTCGGTGTCGATTTCATCGGGATGCAACTCCTGCAACAGGGAAAACCACCGTCTGAAATACCCAACGGGACAATTGTGCTGCTGTCTCCGAGCTTAAAATACACACAACTGCCCTAGGAACAGTATTTTTAACTGGCTGTTTACAAGAAGAATCCCATTTCTTGTCTCCCTTATTAGAGTTATCAGCCTCCATTATTTACTTGAAAAGTACACATTTTATAGTGATAAACACGCACACTTAGAAATGTCGGAACTTAATTCTTTGGGAATTGAATGCAAAACTGCCAGCATCATGAAACAATACTCTCAGGCTGCCATTTTTAGTAATTTTTCTATCTTTATACAAAATAAGCATCTTTCCTTAGCCATGGTAGCAGCTGATGAACAGATGTTAACTGGAAAATAAACTCATCTACAATTTCAGTTAAGAATTTTAACATTTATCTGATGCAACATTTGAGATGCTCAGGATTTCAAAGAATGGTTCTCATTTCTTTGGCTCGAGGTAACAAAGATGAAAATTATTTGCCACAAAAGCAAATGCTTTACCTTACAGCTACTGTCATTGTAGCAGTACCACTTGTTGTTCGGGTTTTTGGCATAAGTGACATAATGACCCCCTCCCATAATTCCTGAATGGCACTGAAGAAAACAAAGAAGAAAATAAATTCTGGATCAAACATCAAAACTCAAAATTCACAGAATGAATGACTCTCAAATTCAGGATCTTCAAGTGAGTGACAATGGTTCATGACAATCTATACATTGGGAGCTGACTAAGCTTATATACTCAAGCAGAAGAGACATTATGCGGAGAAACACTTTTCAGTTGTACTCAGTTGTATTCTGCTGACAATGGCTCTACTTTGTTCTCCTTCTCAACAGATTCATACTTCTTGTAATGAAAACAACAGAGTGAATGCATGTAGTCAAACAATGCCACATAGTTCACTGATATAAAAAATGAACTTACCGAAATTGCATATAGATTGTAAATAGGGTTAACACACAAGTCTTCTCTTTGGTCATCAGCGATATCGTCCTCGCTGTGGTTCTCGATCTGCCCGTTGATGCTGCCGTTGCTGTAGGTGTTCTGCTCACAGATGTATCCGTTGGCCAGGGTCACCTCGCTGTCCTGAGCAGTGAACAGTTCACTCTGGCTACCGCCCAAGCTCTGTCCTCTGGTCAGAGCATCGCCTTGCTCAGAGGAAAACCTCTGCTCCTGGTCAGTACCGTTCTCTTTACTTGCATCCAAATTTTCTTTGCTACTCGACAGTTTGTTTTTACCCAGCTGCGGCAGCCGCAGGCGCCCTTTGCCTCTTCCTAAAGTCCTTGGGCTACTATTTGGGCTACTGCTTTTACTTGAAGGACAGCTGGCTCCACTCTTCCTCCCCAGAGACGGAGATGCTAAAACAGAAAACACGTGGACTATTAAGATAAGTAAACACTTAGTCTAGATTCTTTCTTTAAAAGTGCTTTTTTGAATAACCAAATATTAAAACCCACTGTTTCACTATGGGTGGTATGTATCAATATCTTTGCGCATATGTATATATACACCTATAAACTGAAACTTAACCCTTGTACGCAGAAGCACGTTCCTCGCTCTTAACCCAGCCACTTACGCAAGCAGACGGTGCCAATACCTCTTGTCACTGAGCACCTTTTCTTTTTAATTTTTGTTATATCTTCACTAAGATTTCCAGGGCAAACACACCAGAAAAGAGTGTTTCAAAATAAGTCCAGCTCTTTAGCTGAAGAAACATTAAAATGTTACTCATAATAGATATTTTTTTCCCCTTCCAAATGTCAGTATTGACTGGAATTTTCCCTCATTGTGACCTACCTTTGATATTATTCAAGACAGTAGTGCTGAGGGAGGACGGGCTCCTGTTCAGCGTGTCTCCCTCTCCTGCTGTGTAAGTGATCTGCAGATCTGTTTTTCTCGGCTCCCCTGCGGGAGCCCGTGGTTCAGGACTCTCAGCCGGGAGCAGGAGCTGCTTTCTTTGCAAATGACTTGGGTCCCTTTGTACCAAAAAGGCACTTGGGTCGAAATTTTCTCTGGGGAACTTAACAATTTTCTGAGATTTTATCCAGCGGCCATTTACGAACTGAAATCTTTTCAGGTGAATGATCTAAGGAGAGAGATGTTAGAGAAAATTAAAGGAGGACAATTACATCACAGTGAATCATTCCACTGTTTAAAACCAGTTTTTCACAAAACAAACAAGTTCTATCATATGCTAATGAAAACCCCAGTAACAACGCTGTACGTGACAATTTAGATTTTGGAATCAAACTGGTAAAATACGGAACTAATATTCTGATGGGAACCGATGGAAAAGGTTACTTCAGCTCAGCAATCTGTGTTTTGAATAATCTACCAAATTGGGAAAGCGACAAATGCAGGTGTGATACAACCAGACAAAAGATCACGTTACCAGCAAGAGTTCCTAAGGGTGTCAGAACGGGTGACACTGAATGCAAACACCATTTCCTGCCATTTTTCAGCTAAAAAGATTCAAAAGGATCTGAGGTTTGTTCTGGCTGCCTGCATGACAGAAACGCACGCAGCAAACCGAGGCAATGCCGCTCCTGAGACTGGGAACAAAAGCAGATTTTCTTATTCAGAACAAGGAGACATACACAGCAATTCACATCTGTGATCAACGTACTTCAGTTTTGTTGCTGTAAATTACACAAGATCATACCAAAATAGGGGGAAGCCTCCAAAGATCCAGTTTTTTGGTGGCCAGACAGTGGGTCTTGCACTTGGAGCAGTAATACATCTCATCCTCGCCCAGCTCCTCCTCACTGGTGAAGGCTCTGAGACAACTGTCCAGATTGATGGGCTCTGCTTGCGCTCGGCGGCTTTGCTCAACGCTTTCGTGTTCCTCTACAATCTGAAGGGAAATAAAACTGTATCTGACTTGGAAACATATACGACCTGCTCGGAGGAAGGTTCTGGTCAGTGTCGTACAAATAACATCCCATAGTTTTTTAGGATTGCAGATACAAACTAGATGCACTAAGTTCTAGTAGAAATTTACTTCAATTATGAAGAGGCAGCCATACAAATCATGCACTGGCCTTATTCTTGGGTTCTGATTACAAAATTATCCATAAAGCACGTACGTATAGATTCAACTCACAAGTTTGAAGAGCTATTCTAGCTTAACTCAGCTATAGCTTTCCCTTTAAATATGTTTTGTTGATGCACATAACCATTTACAGCACTGGTGTGCTTAGAAAATTTATCAAATTAATACATTTTGTAATATATTGTGGAGGTTCGATCAAAAGCAACTCATAACACACAGAAAACACACTGCTGTGGTTTCTTAAAAGCTTCCCTTCCACTTCATGGTCATGCCAGAGGTCTAACATTAAGACATTAATTTATCTAGAATATACTGTTTGATGACTACTGACTTCAGTTTAACAGAAAATGGAAAAAAGAAGCATCCAATTAAGAAAAAATTGTGAAATGGGTTCTGCTTCAGAGTTATTAACAAACAAGAAAAGGTTTACGTTGAAATTGTACCCGTTCTTGCGACGTCTGGTAGCGCAGATGGAGCGCAGTTGGGTCCCAGTCCACAGCAATGTACGCGTTTCCAACACAAGCTCGATCTTCCGTGCACTCGATCTTACAGCCACGGCAAAACCTACATAAAAATGTTATGCGTGGTGAGCAAACCATCTAATAAATAAGTCTGACATTACTTCACACTCCAGTTCTGCTCTTTATTTCTTAATACATGCACCCTCAAAGTCCAGGTCTTGTCTTCAGTGAGTTCCTTCCATCAAGGATCTGGAACTTTCCGTAGCATATCTTTGTTTAGGGAAAATTCCAAGCATGGTTCCAGGGTGCATGTCTTACTGTCCATTTTAATTCTCACTCCTCGAATGTCACGGGAACTAGCGAGGGTAGATGATTTACATCATCCAACTACGGACATGTATGTGCCTGCATATACATACACACACACATGCACACAGAACACTGCGGCGGGTTAAGAGGGTTTTTGATAATCTCATGTCTGTCTCCAAATTTCAAGTTTCTGTGCCAGCAGAGCTTTCAGCTCTCTAGGTCAGGAAAGCCACACCGCAGTGAAAATGTGCCACGTGACAGCTTTGGTTAAATTAGATTCTTTTTGTTTGATATTACCTCAGAAATCTGAAACGCAGCACAAAGCCATTACCATAAATTACCTTTCTGTTGGGTTGATTCCTCTCCTTAAATCTAAAAAGCACCATTTACCTGTACCATGGACACCAAGCACAAGAATTTCCATCCTTCTGGACGACCCTGAGGGTGAAGGGATACTGGTACCCCATGCTGTCGTCACTGAAACACAAGAGAACGCAACATGAGACATGAACACTCAGACTGCCAATTACCTTCCTTCACTATGCTTGCTACGTTCACTTCAAAAGAACACCGAAAACCCTCTCAAAATTGTAATTTTGATGGGATTGAGCTACTAAAACAAGACCTGCCTTTGTATCACCTAAATTTGCCAGATATACTTCATTATCAGTCACTGGATGAGAATGAGTCAGCCAATTTGTATAAAGCCAACCTTTAAGTACAGCTAGAAGCTATACTATATTTAAGTGCACTTAAAAGGATTAGAAGTTATTTTTAATTATTGCCATTATTAAATTGCAGGACTCTGAAATTACTTCTTCCAAAAATAACCCACTAAATGGAATCCGCAGGCAGAAAGCATCTGGGGTACAAGCACACACAATCATTCCTAAAGTTGTTGACATTCAAAGCTTAATTATACATTAAAAAGCACAGGGTTCATTAAACAGAGGTATTACAAGGAGTCAAGACTGATGAAGGTGAATATAGTTTGAAATCTTGTAGGCAAGTGAAGGCCAAAGGCGGAGGGGCCGCACTCACCAGTCCTGTGCGTGGTTACTGGCCTCCTGCGGCGGGAGGGGGCTGGCGAGCCGCGACACCTGGATCCACACGGCATCGTATAGATCTTTCTTCCGTGTGTGAACCGTGCACGGGACGATCAGTGGCATTCCAAAGAGACTGGGCCGATTCTTCTGAGATGAAAGAAAATACAGCTCTGTCCGCATCTGCATATGTGAAATAAAAGAATGACTCAGATGTAAGTGTGCGTTAACACGTTACCATGATTACTAGGATGCTGACCTTGTTACTTATTTCAGGCTTTGGCAATTAAAATAAACCATTAATTCTACTAAAAGTACTCTACTTCAGCATTTTTTTCCCAATATTAAATACTGTAAATTTTTATTATTGACTTGAAAACTTTTTCATGTTTTATATTATGGCAATGTGATTTAGGCATTAGACCACAAACCTGTATTCCAACCACATACAATAAAATTTGTATTTCTTATAATGTGTATTTCTTGCTTTTCCCACCACATAGTAATGGGGACATGCACCTAACGAAGCTGATCCCTGTCCCCAAACGGCCTCTACACCAGGGAAGCGCATGTTTGCTAGAGAAAGAAAACCTTGACGTCAAAGGAGGCACAACAGACTTGTACACAACTTATTCCAAGTCAACAAATAACCTTCACGCCACACCTCCCATTGATAAGATAGATTTAACATGTCAACTTAATGACGCCGAGGTACAGCAAACGGCTACCGTCTTGCATAGGCTTCACACAATTAACTCTTTCCATAAATGTGATTTTTGACAACGACAAGCGTGGATTCCTGCAATTGCTTCCACAAACAACTTGCCGTACAACCAGCAGCTTGCAATGGCTTAGAAGCATTACGCCAGTCACCTAAGAGATGCTGCAAACTTTGAATCAAGAGAACGGTGCTAACAGTGGTGAGTGGCCACTGCTTGAGAGAATAAAGTGAAAAAGCCTCACAAACCAGGCAGCAGAGATGGGAGTCAAATGGCCTCCTGGCCCATATCCACCAGGCTCTAAATGCCGACAGAACCAAGTCTGGACACAGCGCACACTGAGCGCGAGGCTATTTGAGGTGTTC
This sequence comes from Patagioenas fasciata, assembly GCF_037038585.1. NCBI lineage: Eukaryota > Metazoa > Chordata > Aves > Columbiformes > Columbidae > Patagioenas > Patagioenas fasciata. The sequence goes on along the minus strand of NC_092538.1, from coordinate 11,594,655 downwards.
GGTCCCCCCGCTTTGACATTTAGAGTTCAACTTCACTACAGATGCTTCTACAAAGAGTAGTTCATGCCAACAGAATGACCCAAGAACGCACACTGTATCTTCACTCTGTTCCCGTGTAAGAAATAAAGCTTTTCCACATAATGGGAAAAAAATGCGTTTCTCGTAGCTCAGATTTTTTTCTGCTCAAAGAATCTGGAACATTTAATCAGGGAGTTCGTGAACGCCCAAGTATGCATCTCGGTATTAAAGAACTGGGAAGCATGCCAGTACGAGGGGAAGAAAAATACACCAACATCAGACACTACGATTTAAAGCTACATGAGCTGTGTTTCTCTAGAAGTTGGCACTCACTTAGGAGGGAAATGTATTTATGTTCCCTCTTCTTAAGAATTAAAGATGAATTTATCATATAGACATAAAAAAGAATCCTCGCTGACGTTCTCTCAAAGTGCGTTACGCGAACTATTTATAAGAAATGCAAACTACCAACCATTTTTCTGTGGACTGCAATGATGTACCCCGTACACGGGCTGTCAGCGAGCGATGGCACGTGGCCGTTGAGAGCCCAGCCGGTGACGTTACGCTCTGTCCCACATGGCACTACAGTATTTGGCATTCCGTTGGGAATCAGGGTTGGTTTGGGAAGGTCCCCGTTCATGATGATGTTGGGTGCTCCATTAACTGATGGCCCAGTTGAGACATCTGTAGACACACAGTTACATTCTCAATTATCTACAGTAACCACAACTGATTTATCCTTTCTGTTCTACACACTTCATGAAATATCTTCTACTCTCCTCAAGACCAACATCCAACCTTTTATTTGCCCACAACCTTGCAAAATCAGATCACGCAAGAGCAAAGAATAGCAGGTGTTTACAACCCATATATGAAACCACAAACAATAAAACCAAAACCGTGATTTCAATTTTTTACATGTCCTGCCTTAGAGCCAATCCACAAGTAATAAAATATTTTGCTTGTTTCTTGTGTCTTTAACTGAAATAACAGCAATCACAGACCACCAGCAGACACTGAGCCTGCTCACAGATTCTCTGTGGATAAGAACTATAACTTATTTGTCCTTTCTTTAATCCTCACGGATACTCACCACTAAGAATTTAGGTTTTCTCTTGACGTTCCCCAGTATCTAAGCATTTTAAATGAATAAGAAAATAAATATAATTTTGTTTTACCTGTCTGCACAGGACTTGAAGCTGACGTAGGGGATCCTGGAATCGGAATTTCAAACGCACACAAAAACCCACTCACTGATAACCGGACTTTCTGGTTGTCTTGAGGAAAGTTCTTCAATAGAAAAGGGAAAGCTAGTGAGTCACGTATATCCTTCTGTCTGTGACTCTGAACCATTTGTCCTTTTGAAAACAGCGTGTCTATCAGCTCATCACCTTTCCCCTCCCATTTGCTTTCTTACGCCTTTCTAGGAGACAAAAAGGGAACCAGCAAGCAGATCTCTGTGGCCAGACCTGGGAGTTATTGCTGGTTCTCTAAGCAGGCTGAGAGCACCCACTTACAAGCAGTTTTAATCCTACCCAATGACAGCAAAAATAATTTCATATATATACACACACACACTAACGTCAGTCATTACTTACGCCTGCAACATCTTGACAGTGTTTCAACTCAAAGCAATCTACCTTGAGATTTATTACCTCAAGATGATTTTTGCCTTTTTCTTCCTAAAAATATCATCAGTACTCAATTCATTTAAACTTCTGCACGCTTCTACATCACTACTGATTTTGTTCGTAAGTGGTCTATTTTGGTTGTTTACTTTGATTTTATATCTATTTAAAGCAAGCTTCAATACAGTTTAAGAATGAAATAAAAGTTTCTCCAGAGATATAAAACACAAAAAGTATGTTGCAGTAATAATTCATCTTTCTTCTTCTTACCTTTATGTTGGAGCTATGCACTTCTGCAAGCAGAATCTGTTCTGGTTTTAGCCCACAGAGTTCGCTCAACTGTTTTTTCAAACCCGTATACTTTTCATCCATGTTCAATCTCAGGCCATACCGAACAGGAGTAGTACCATCTAATTTAATTACTATAAATGGGGAAAAGAAACACATGGGTCAGCAAACCAGGAAAGTCCTTCAGTCAAGATTGAAAATGGGCCATCTATGCTCTGTTTTTAAAGGGTTTATTTTCATTTAACTGCATTCCAATGAAAATCCTTATACTGAAGTATAATAAAACAGTTATACTATTTTTAAGCGTAACTGCTAACATAAAATCTGGATTTTTATAGTTGTTGAAGATCTGTTCTACATACACAATTATTTTAGCCCTGACAAGTTACAGAGTTAAACACTCCTACTCACCTGTGATTTCTAGGTGCATGTAGCTGTCCATTGGCAAAGGCAAGGATAAAAAATTAAAAGGGTCAAATCTAACGCTTATGTGTCCACAAGTTTTACATTTGACTTGTGACTTCAGCTGCCCATGAAATAAATCTACGACAATGGATCTATTTCTTCTCAAGTGGTTTTCCCAGGCCTAAAATGAAGTCCAAAAAACACAACGCAAAGTTAGAAACTGCAGGCTACTTGCTGGAACTACAGGAGGATACGCTGCAAGACCTCTGAAGCTTCAACAGCCCATGGAAGTCACGTTATTTCCATAGAAGTTGCTTACCAATTTCTAATAAATAGGAAGTATTTAATTTCAACATGAGTAAAGAAAGTTTCAATTTACACAATAATCAAGGTATGGCATCATTTAAAGTACTTCTGAAAGGACCCATCAGCAAACAAACCAACCGCAAACTCAAAACTGTTAACCCATACCTCTGCTGCTACCTCCCAGTCTGGTCGACCATCGCTGTCTTTCAGTTCAACATAGGGCTTGTCATGAACCCTGTTCAAATCTTCGTGAAGACCATCCAAAAGAAAAGCCAGAAGCTCCTGTGAGTCTTGCTGCTGAAAGCCATTAAATCTGGGAGCATATTTTGCTATTGTCCACTATAAAAAAAAAAAGCCAGAAAGTTAATTTTACGTCATGTAACAAAAGTTGTAACAATAAATCAAAATATCGTAGCCAAGACGCAGGCTGTCAACGAGCACAACTTCAATTGCTAAACCCCTGGTTCTTTCAGAACAAAAGACAATTTGCAGGCAAATCCATGATCTTCTGTCCCTAACAGGGCTATAAAAGCCACATTTTATATCATAATCCCTGATTCATATCAGTAACTCCTGTGACCTTACAAGCACTGAATCATTATTATATTCCCCAGAAAGCTGCTCCGGTCCTGAGCACCAGCCCTGCTGAGCAATGGCCTCCTCCAGATGTGCCTCTTGTCCACCCAGATGTGCCTCTTGTCCCCCCAGATGTGCCTCTCGTCCCCTCCAGATGTGCCTCTTCCCCCATGCAGCCCTTCTCTGAACACTCTCTGACATTCCTTGCAGGCAAAAAGCAAATTCTGTGACCAGTCAGGAGTAAGGAAAGTGATGACTGATACCCAGGACACGGTCACTGGCCTCACAGCCAACTTCTAACACTTGAAATGTATGTCCAAAGTTTCCCCTCTTTCTCTGCAGTAGGTACTGAGTCCCAGAACCACCACAATGCAGGTAAAATCAGGAAAAAGTGCATTAAAAGATTTCTGTTATCCAAAGAAATTCTTGCTTTCCACCTCTAAGTAACCTACCCGCAGCTTTAACGGTGCTATATTCTTCTGAGTTCCACTCCACAGCTCCTGCACCAAATCCCCATAGCACTTGGCCATGTGTCCTTTCATTCCTATTGGATTTGTCCTAGAAATCATAAAGTAATTAATACCACACTAGAAATTTAAACAAAGTTCAAGCATGGGGATATGCAGGGATGTGCAAAGGCTTCTTGTTGAACTGTTTTAGCTCTCTCAGGAACAAAAGCAGTTTATACTTTTGTGTATCTAATTTAGTACCTGCTGTATAAATGATGGTTGGTAACACTGAACTTCAAAGGATTTATTCAGCCCGTCTACTTCTGAAAGCTGGAGCTCATTTTAAAGAAATGTTACAGCATTTAAAATGCCAGTGGTCTCAGACAGAAGATTACCTGTTAAGTTCATAAAGATGTCTTCCTGAGATGAAATACCGAGTGAGCGGTTGGGTGTTACTGACGCACTGGATACTGGAGTTCATGAAACACGTGTTCCCCAGGTTGCTTAATCCAGTAGCACCCTTTTCAGTAGGAACTGAGACAAACAAAACAATTATACCAGTTGTGATAATGTGAACAATTCAGAATAGCGTACCAGTAAAGAACGCGACCTTTTCACAGTAACCAATTGAATTTATCCTGCTCCCAGTTACAAGACTACAGCTACCACAGATGCAACAGGCCCAGCCTGTTCAAAAAAATGTGTTCTCTCACCTCAAGTTAACAGAAACCGAGGTATTTCGGTAGATCTGATCGACTGTGGATATCAGTATAACCCATACAAACTATTTCCAGGTTTCTTCTCAAATTTAAGTGGAACCTCTTGTGTTCCAGTTTGAACCCACTACCCCTTGTCCTGTCATTGGTTGTCACCAAGAAGAGCCTGGCTCCATTCTCCTGACACTCCCTCTTTATACACCTGTGAACATTGATGAGGTCACCCCTCAGTCTCCTTCAAGCTGAAGAGCCCCAGCTCCCTCAGCCATTCCTCATAAGTGAGATGCTCCACTCCCTTCAGCATCTTTGTTGCCCTGCGCTGGTGAAGCCATGTTGACTGCCCCTAATGACCCTCTTATCCCTGATACGCCTTGAGATGGCACCAAGGAGAAGTTGTCCCATCAGTTTCCCAGGGATGGAGGTGAAGCTGACCGGTCTAGAGTTACCCAGGTCCTCCTTGCCCTTTTTGAAGACTGCAGTGACATTTGCTTTCCTCCAGTCCTCAGGCACCTCTCCTGTCTCCCAAGACTTGGCCAAGATGATGGAGAGCGAGCGGTCCAGCAATGACCTCAGCCAGCTCCCTCAGCACCCGCGGGTGCATCCCATCTGGACCCATGGATTGATGGATGTCCAGATTGCCTCACTGCTCCCTAACCCAGTCCTCATCAACCCAGGCAAACTCCTCCATTGTGCTGCCTTCCTCTGGGGCCTCAGCGGTACGGGATCCTCAGCACAGCCTCGGCAGAGCAGACAGAGACAAAGAAGCGTTTAGTAACTCTGCCTTCTCTGCATCTTCTGTCACCAGGGCACCCACCTTGTTCATCAGTGGGCCTACATTGCCTCCATTACGTTAAGAGCAGTTATATTAAAATAATTGTTTTAACATACTATAGTCTCTTGGATTTTGCTTCTCATCATAGCACAACTACTACACGGAAACACTCACCTTTATGTCGGTCTATTTTACTGCTGTTTGCTATAAAAGACATCTCTTCCGGCCAGCTCATGTCTTTGTTTCGAACTAGAAAGAGATACGGTATAGGATTTTTTAAAATTGTTTGTTCCTTTCTCCAGAGAGCTTACACAGCTGAAGAGGTTTAATTATCATTTTCTATATTTAATTTCCAAAAATGAAATGTTTAGGCAGTAGACCTGTATATTTGTGTAGTTTGGGCAATTGCAGAAATGGGTACCACACACAATTAACTGTGTATCTACTCATACAAAAATATTTGTTTCTAGTGTGTAAACCAATTCTAGGCCCTCTATATACCTTCTATTACTAAATGCTGCTCATCTTGGATTTTAAGATACTCCAGTCTGTGATCTTCATCATCCAGCAAAGTAAGATAGTTCTGCAGGGGAAAAAATACTTCATGTAGTTATTACTTCTAGATTTAAAATTCTCTGAGGATATTTTAATCTCGAAGCAATGAAATTAAAACAGCATCAACAATTTCTTCACAATAATGAGAGTACTGGTTTCCTACCTATGTTAATTAAATACAGTAGTACACTGACCTCCAGGAGCATCAAGTTCAATGCTCTACTTTTATGTGGTGTTCCTTTAGAATGAGAGAATTACACGCACTTAATGATTTGGAGGAACACATTCTGCTTGTTCACGGTGATTTGTTCACATACGCACTTGGAAAAGCCCCTGGACGGCTGCTGGTTTCTGTGCCAACAGAGCCCACGGCATCACGCGTGGCAGCCAGAGAATCTATTTTAGTTTCTATTTAAAACAGTTCCTGTGACACTTCCTATCAAGTCTTTTAATAGGTCAACCAATTGCTAATTTTTAAATACACCACAGGATAATTTAATGTTTGTCAGGCTACTAAGAAAACAGAATATAAGTTTTCTGGGTCAGTAACACCAAAATCTAAATTTCACTGCTAGAAAATAAGTGGCAGGAGTTTGCCTACCTGGGTGGTTAAATGGCAAAGGAAACTTAAGTCCACTTTCTTCCTGTGTGTGTGTATTTAATAGTTTCTCGAAAAGAGTGCGATAAACAACATCCAATACGTGATAATACAAATAATAAAGAAGACCGACATTACCTCGCTATTGTATAACCAGAGGCGCATATCTTCTTCTTTTATCCGTAGCCTCTGGGAGAGATATTCGTGTATCTCTTTAATAGTCTGCATTCGACTGAAGCAGCCTGTGTAAGCCAACACCCTTTTCAAAGGAGCGTTCGGTGAAGGTACATTCCCTGGATTCACAATCACAAGAAAAGGGTAAAGGATAACGTATATACCCACAGGCCAACTGAAATCAGAATACATTCACCTCCCGTCTTACCAAAACTTCTAGGAATCTTTGGGGAGCAATTTTGTAATAGGAGATAAATAATTTCAAAGTAGTTTTAAAGGACTGGACTATTCGTTTTTTCTCTTAAAGACAGAGTATCGGAAACAATGGTGATTCTCAAAATAAAGGACTTGAAAATTTCATGAGGAATTTCTTTTTGAGAGCGCATTGTAAGTAAAAAATAAGGTCAAAAAACCCAGCCTGGAAGCAGCGTGACTTTGCTCCAGCTCTTCTATGGAGATGAATGCTGGCCTGTGCAGACGAAATCAGCCTGGCAGCTTCACAATCAAAGTATTCTTCAAAACTAAATTCCTCATAGCACATTCTGTGAAGATGCTGAGGATTTTCACCAGAATTTTTCAATAATCTCATGTTTGCAACACAAACTAATTCCATCACTTGAGCTTGTTCCTCTTCTCTATACTATGAACTCATCTTTAAATAAACCATTGGCGCAAGCTCAGTTTGAAAGAGATGAGACCAGCTTTACAGGCTTTAGTTTTTGAGCTTCTTCAGTTTAAACTTAGCAAGTTTCCCACTTTTCACAGACAGGTCTGTAACATATTCATGAAAAGTTTTTATTATACAGCCAAACCCATTTGCACAACTGCATTACTTAAGTAACCAAAGAAGCGACATTGTTCTACTTTCACTGTCAAAAGATTAAAATAAAATAAATAGCACCATGTGAAAAGAGGCAACATTACATGCAATTTGACAAGAGAGTAAAACTACACTGTAATCATCTTCTAAGTCAGCAAAGCATCACTTTCGCTTCACTATACCAAGCAAAGTACTCAATTTTTTAAAGGAAACAAAAAAGCATTTTCTGAGATTAGGGATCAGAGGATTAGTTGTAAGATTACAGCAAGAAAGCATATTTGAAAACTCAGAAAGATTAATAACTGATTGGACAAATAAATTAGTGCAGAGCAAAATAATTCCAAATCAAGATCAAATTTGGCACATCAGAAGATTCTCTTTATCTGAATTTGGGCATTTTAGGATGTCCAAACAAAGCGGTTTCCATTTCATTAGGTCAAGTAGGAAAAATTAATTTGGGCAGCGGGCAGTTTCTGTAGCAGAACTTGATCAAGCAGGGAGCCGCTATCTACACATGAACTTTTAGAGTCTACCAAAGCAGTGAAAACTGGAGCACCTGCATTTTGGGGGCTAACACCCACGACACTAAAGGATTTAATCTTCAGTAGTCAGGGGCGCCCATTTCCGGTTACTGTGGATGCGGATCTGTCTGTATCCAAACACACACGCACGTGAACCGCAAGGATTTCTTCAGACCAAAAGTCAATGAGGTTGGTCAAGCACGACTTCCCCTTGGTGAAGCCATGCTGACTGCCCCTAATGACCCTCTTATCCCTGATACGCCTTGAGATGGCACCAAGGAGAAGTTGTCCCATCAGTTTCCATGGATGGAGGTGAAGCTGGCTGGTCTAGAGTTACCCAGGTTCTCCTTCCTGCCCTTTTTGAAGACTGCAGTGACATTTGCTTTCCTCCAGTCCTCGGGCACCTCCCCCGTTTCCCAAGACTTGGCCAAGATGATGGAGAGCGGTCCAGCAATGACCTCAGCCAGCTCCCTCAGCACCCGTGGGTGCATCCCATCCAGACCCATGGATTGATGGATGTCCAGATTGCCTCACTGCTCCCTAACCCAGTCCTCATCAACCCAGGCAAACTCCTCCATTGTGCTGCAAAGCAGGTAGGGAGGGGGGGTTGCCCACAGCCCCGAACTGGAACTCGCTTCCAACCCTCATTTCTCACTGTCAACTCGATCTATTTGCAATAACTATGCGGCTTCACTGACTTCACTGCAAACGCTCCCTCACGCCTCTTCCTTTCAAGAGAAAAATCGGAGCAAAGCCTCGAAACGTCTCCCAAAGGCTGATTGTGCCTGACGGGTGATTAGCTGGTGCACAAGCACAGCGGCAGCAAGCTCCTACAGCTTCCAAACTGCGTGCTCGCGTTCTTGCTGCATTCTTAAGTTACCTCTAGGTAAATGCTGAGGAAACATTCTCAGGCTCATCATACCCATATTGACCCAGATGTTGGACTGCTGCGTGCGAGCGGCCGGCTGCTGGCGCAGGAAGAGCAGGTACCGAGGAAATAACTCCAGTTCGGGCACATTTGTTTTGCTGTTTTTGATCACCTAGGAAAGGTGTTTAAAGCACATTTGAGAAACGGTTGTGTCAAATATGTAGAAAATCCCAATAAGAACAAGAAGTAATGGTTAATGGTTAAAAAAGCAAACTATATTTTACTAGGAGACACTTCTTACAGAGTCTGAAGCAAATATCCACAGGAATAACAACTGACTGATTTCTAAGCACTTTTTGAAGCTCATTAGTTGCAGACTGTCAACAGTAAACACCTTATTTAGTGGAGCACAGCTTCTTGTACAACACCACGGAAAGAACATTTTTATAATTCCTGAAATATATGTGAATCTACAATGAACCTCATTAATTCTACTCAGCGTATACTTCAATATGACATTTTGATATGTTGACCAAAAAAGCTGAAATGACCCCAGAACACAACTTGTAGCTTTTTTCTGCCCAGATCCTCCCAAACAGAGACACATAAAAATGGCAGGAACGTCCACTGTTTTTGTGACCACGTGGATTGAAAAGCTGAAGTTGATATACACGTTGTATTTTTTTTGCATACAGGATACCCAAACTAAAACTCATTCTGGATAGAAGTCTCTTCCCTAATGGCCTCGTGGCAAAGATCTCAAGCACATGAGTTTGTGCCGTGCATAAAGAGATGTGGCCTTTTCTGGATCACGAAAGGTGTTTGTTTCCATGGAGAATGTGTGGGAGGAGGGGAACAGAAGCCGGTGATTTTTCCCTGTAAAATAATCGCCAGTTCTACGGCTAACAGACCAAATCGTCAAAAATCATACCGCTAATTCTCTTTCATTTGTGATGCTGAATATTTGTGACACCAACCACCAAATTTCTATTGCTACCATTAAAAAAAAAATCCCCTCAGTACCTTTAAGTGTAGCTCCTATAGCAGAACACCCGACATAGAATAAACCAACCACTATATAGAATAAATACATCCAACAGAAATTAAAGAAAGTTTCCAAAGCCTCTAAGTGAAGAGAGCAAATTACTTCAATATTTCTTGCTTCTAAGCTCAGCCTACTTTTTTATAAATTCAACATTAATAATTCAAGGCATGCCAGCTCCAGCTCCAAATCATTATGACCTGTTAATCGTTTTGCAGTATTACACAGAGAAAGAGAGATAGCTCAATAAATTGTGAGTAAATGATATGATTTAACAATGACTATTGCTATATAATTACCGCTTCTCTTTCAGAAATACTGTTGCTGTTTTAACTGCGACAAAAAAAATCTCATTGGGATAACACAGGCTCATTATTAGTCCACTTAGTCAATTCCATTTAATTTATAGCACTTTCACATATGAAAGTTATATCCTGCAATACATTCTGCATTGTGCTCAAAATTATTTTTTTAATTAAAGACATTACAGCTTTAATATAGAAAATACTGGTGTTAGTTACAGAAAGTGAATTTCACTTCTTCAAGGGGTTTTTTTCTCCTTTAACAAAACTTCTGTTGGCTGCAGAAGGTTAAATCTTCTATGGTCATCTCCCACTTCATCCAAAACCAATGGTCTAAATGAAAAGTCTTGAAGAGCGAGCTGGGAAAACGCCACCTTAGGAACGGACCCGGGTAGGAGGGAACACATGAGGTTGTTCTTATTATTCTCAGTGGTTATGGCAAGACAACAGTGTCTATAATCACAACGTACCGGCCTGGGCAGGGACAGATTCGCTCCGTACCAATGGTAAAGTGCTCTCCAGACGGGTTCTGGTACCATTACGTAGTCCTTTCCTTCAACGAGCTGTGGAGATCGCTTTAGTCTTCCGCCCTCCATCGTTAATGATGCAGCCTGGAAACAAAACGGGATTTTGTCAAATCTCAAGTGGAGAAAACCAGTATACAGCTACAAGGATTTCAGTTCAGAAACGCAGAACACTTTTTAATTATCAGACAAAAAACTTTGTTATATGACAAAGCAGTGTCAATTCAGAACTAGGCCACAAGCTGAAAAATCCCAACAGATTCAAAGCTGTGATGAACATACGCTAATAGACACTTCTCCTGTATTCACATGATTGAGATGCATTTACCTTCACTGGTTCTTGTGTTACGAGGGGTTGGTTATCGATAGCTCCTGGTTTCTGAGGATTAAGCTGTAGCAAATTATTCCCATTGGTTCCAAGGAAACACTGGTTATTATTGTCCGAAGTATTATGCTGCTTAGCAAAACACACATCAGTCCCTGGTGTGCCAGGGTACAGAGTATCTGAAAAGAATACAAGGAAAAAATAAATCTCTATTTCAGTTCATGAGTTCGTAACATAAATAAATCAGTTAAACTGTTGTATTGGTTTTCATTGTTGTTTTTAAAAATCATTGTTGAAGAAATTTGCTGTCCTTCATACCTCAGGAAAACATGCAACTCTACCAAACTACAGAGTGACAAATACACCAGTTCTCCCAGAAAAGATAAAGAAGTGGATATATGAGATCCAAATACCGAAGCAGATACTTAGACGAACACTAGTTTAAACCATCCTAACTAGGTTTGTGTGAGCAAATGTTTGCTTGTTGTCTGGATGTTCAAATATCAAACTCTCGAAAATCTTACATACACTTGTCTCCCTTCCTGGCCTTGCGCTGTTCCCCAACCCCCACCCCAAAGAACGACCACCGTAATTTATCTACTTTATACCGAACTTACAGTTTTAAGGTACAGATTTAAAATATCAGATGCAACACTCAGCTGCCTTATAAGAAAAAAACCATCGTCTCAAATTCTCACAAGAATTTACTGAAAATCATCACTAAAATATCTTCTTCCACAGTCTCCTAGAATCTGCACAAACTCACTTAAAACACAAGCCCTGTCAAATTGTAGGTACATTTGTCCTATTTTTATTCCGCTTCTTTCATCTTTGTGTTATCCGAGGTTGCCCCATTGTAAGACACAGTACAATACCAACTAGGTGTGAGCTGGAAACCACTCATTGTGAAGGGGGGCGGAAAATGCACTCAGAAAATAAGTGATAGGGCAAAAAATTCTGAAAACTAATCATAGCATAAAAGATGAATTGCTATTTAAACAAGACTGTTTATTGTTTACCCACCACAGACTAAAAATCCCCAGTAATTCACTGACATCCACATGTAGGCCACTTCTGCAATCTAAACCGCGTTATCTTTTTGCCTGGAGGAATCCATGCAGTGTCTAAGTTTTCTCAAAACCTGCTCTGCGTTAAACCTCCAAGGAAATAAGATGTTATGCTTACTGCTGCTAGTAGACTCTGAGGCTTCTGATGCGGTAGAAATATTATCTGAAAACTTTTCTTCTGTTGCACTGAAGTAATTGAGACCTCCCATTTTGTCTTCTCCCTGTTCTGAAGTATTGGCTGCGGCAGCTACGAGCGAGTTCTTACCTCCACTCAAGACAGATGAAGGCTCTATCACAACAGGGTCTGCATCCTAAAATTGGCAGGCAAGTAGAAAAGTTCATTATAAGCCAATATCAAAGACTTTTAGCAGCAGCCAAACCAATCACCAAGATTCACAGCTGTGTGACCACTTTTGCATGTGACAATGAGCTTTAAAAAAACACAACTCATGTACATTTTCTTAAATTTAATTTTATTAAATATGCTTTATTTTGTAAAATTTATAGCGCTGCTTTTACTTGAATATTTTAGTTGAAGGGTATTAAAGGGCACCCTGTAACTACAAGGTTTTAGTAAGACTCCTTTGATCAGCCTGGACTGGACTACTTCTCATCATTCCCTATCAATCACATTATACCAATTCCCTCCTCTCTTTGTGTAGAAAAGGCACAGTGTGTATTTGTGGCCCAAGCGAAGTTAAAGCCAAAACAGGTAGCTTTATCATCAAATGGACCGATATACTTAAGCGAAATACTATTGAGAGAGCATGTTTTTATTCAAAAAAGTACTTTGACACACAGGAATGATGAGAAAGTCCAGAAGGAGCTGACAGTTTAACGAAATCATAGCAGAAAGCTCATCATGTAACAGTGATTCAGCACAACAATTATTTTCCACTAAGAGACAGAAGATGCTTAATTTCAAGCATTATTGGCTATGCAGTCATTTGCTCCCCACTCTTTTTTCATCAATACATTCACAGACACAAATAAATCACTTATTTGGTATAAATTATTAATCTACTTACATATTTGACATATTCTTTCCACTGGTGCCACCATGGCATCGCAATAAGAAACCAGTTGTGCCCCGGCTGAAGGCCGTACCTGCTTTCTCTTTCTAACCAGCCCCTGCATGTGAAGAATGAACAGCACGAAGCATCAGTTGAAGCAGGGAAATCACAGTCCTCCTTTTGAAAATACCAAAAAGGTGATTCTGAAACCCATTTAAGATTCGGAGCAAAACACGCACCTAATAATCTGTCCTTCCTCTTCCGGAGTGGCTGGTCGTAGCCCCAAAACTATATGGCATACCTGGAAAAAGAAAGTTAGTCTTATTAACTACGCCACTGTGAAACAAGCATTAGGTAAATGAAAGAAGAGAACAATTGTAGTGGGACTCTTGAGAAAATTCTTCTTAATTACACAGCAAAGATGCCCTAAAATGGGACCAATCACTAAAAAATAAGTATTTTGAGCTATGAGGTTTGCAACCTGTTTCCACTGTTAAGACAAAGATACCAAGACTGTCAAATACTCCCAGACAAATTAAGGTCAACAGAAAATGATTTTTCATTATTTCCTCATCTGGAGGACATGCTATGAAAGATCACAGTGATGACGTGGATCGGATATACATTAACATGGCTATAGGTACTGGAGAGAGGGAACGAGGAATTGGGAGAAGGCAAGTGGGTAGAAAAGGATAAGCTAAAGGTTTAAAAAAGGTTTAAAAAAAAGGAAAGGGGGAAAACCAGGGAGAAGTGGTTACATAAAGGACTGAAAGGAAAATGAGCACATGAAATTCAGAGCAGCCCAACCAACCAGTCACCACTGAAAACGCCCTCAAAATTGCAGAACGTTCGCTGAATGTCTGATGCTTTTTTTTTCCCCTCTTTTTTTCATTTTGAAAGAAATAGAGAAGAACAAGGCACCACTCCCTAGACAGCTACTCCATTCGGGTGGGGTTTTATCCCGAGTTCAAGCCTGCAGTCCCAGAGGGCTCCTGTTCTACTCCTCCCAACAAAACCAGCTGGTCTTGGCTGCAGCGTGGTGTGCGGTGTCCGGCTGGGCCGTCCCAGGGCAGGGTTTGCTGAGCCGGGATCAGACCCGCTCCCATGGCAGGAGGAGGCTCCGCCGCCTCCTCACCCACACGGGTCTCAAATTGGCTGCTACTCCTAACATGATTCACAGGCTTTTCCTTACGTCTCTTTTGAGGCTATCAATTTGCATCTCAGCTGGAGATTTCTAATGACCGGCGAGATATCTTGTTTAAATTTATATTACAGTGTGAGAGACCATTTCATATTCTGAATAAAACAAAAGCCATTAGCTGCTGGGAAGCAACAGATTTTCCAGCACGTACAACACAGCTGGCTCCGGTGTTTCTTTCAAAACTCATGTAACACTGTCCTAATATCAGGTTCTTCACATAAACTAACGCCACTGCAAACAAACCAACTTCTTGCCAAGCATTCCAAGGTGCCCCACTCGGACCGCTCAGCTTTGCTGTCTGCACAGGAGACACACAAGCCCACAAGAGTTCAAACCAACATCCAGACAAATCCATGGCAGACTGTCCTGCACAGCACGGGACGTGGGGGCTTCGTGTGATAAAGTTATCGAAGGAAATAAAATTAAACATCTAGCAGAAAGAAAAAAAAAGAAATTTGCTATTCGGTATGCTCTCATAACAATTTATTTTTTAAACTACACAGCTTCTTTCTGATGAAATATTTTTCTGTTACAACCTGACCCTGTAACTGATGAAGCTTCACTGGTAAGATGAGAATGGATCCCAGGGGTTCTCCCCAGCCCTCTCTGAAGAACTGAGACTGGTATACAGGGCTGGAGTTGAATACTAATTTAGGGCAAATCTTCAAGGCTCCATTAGAATGATTATTATTTAAATTCAAAGTATCGGCCTCTACAGAAAATGGGTAAGGAACAAACTGCAGTGAAGGCAAACACTCTTCGGGGGTTATTTTCTGCACGAAGTGAGACACAGCTAAAATATAACTGGTTTAAGGATTTATAAAAATCCAGTTTAAGCTCAATTAAAACCAAATTCAGTACAGACTTAATCCTCAGCTTCTGCAACACAATAGTGATATGATACCCCAGCTTTCAAGGGTTGCTCCACTAAGAAAGCCATGAAAGGTTCCTTAGATGGCCTTACCAGAAAATGTAAAGGGAAAGTGGTAGTAAAGAGTTAGAAATAGCTTTTCTTATTTCCAGTGTCCCTTTCTTGGCAGAGATTTGCCAGAACAACTGTCTAAGAACACAGTCTTTTTCTAATGGAAAATAGAACTGTTGATACACTCAAAATTCCTTTACATTTTATAAACAGTACACTATGTTCACTTTAACAAATAAGGCTTTAGGCATGCCCATCCACTATATGAACAATAATCAAATACAGAATCATTCTGTCAAGGTAACGCGGAATTGCAAAACCACGTAATTTACTGCAAGAGCCAAAACTGTAGGCATGGTGACACAAATGCTGATGCGGCACTTCCTGGCCATGCAAAAAGCTCATGAGTTAATTACCGTAATTTTCAAGTTTAAATTTCCTCTAAGCATACCTGAAAAAGTAGATTCAAAAACTCATTGGCAAGTGCGCTCTTCACGCTCCATATCTGGTAGTCCTCCAGAGTGAGGTGTCCCAGCTTAGTTAAAGGGAGAAGGGAAGGGGAAGGAAAAAACAGACCATTAACCTATTTCTGTTAAAATGATGAAGCCAGTGGCTTGATAAAAACTAGCACCTACCGCTCTGATAACAAAAATTGATCCAAAGAAAGAAGAAAAATCTGGTTTTAGCATAACATATGCAACCCGAAGAACCAAAAAGCTTTGAGTACAGAGGACGACTACGCAGAGCAGGTGACATTTGCTCGTGCTCTCCATCATTCAGATTTCGGATTCATGCTCAACTGCATAGTTGGACTTTCTCAAACCATGAAAGCAGCAGAAGCAGAATTTGACTGGTCAGGGCAACCACACAAAACAGAATCACACAGAACCACAGAATGTAAGGGGCTGGGAAGGGCCCTGGAAAGCTCATCCAGTGCAATCCCCCCATGGAGCAGGAACACCCAGCTGAGGTTCCACAGGAAGGTGTCCAGGCGGGTTTGAATGTCTGCAGAGAAGGAGACTCCACAACCTCCCTGGGCAGCCTGGGCCAGGCTCTGCCACCCTCACTGAGAAGAAGTTTCTTCTCAAATTTAAGCGGAACCTCTAGTGTTGCAGTTTGAGTGTAGAGTCTTGCATCCCTGCTCCGGCAGGGGGATTGGACTGCACGACCTTCTGAGGTCCCTTCCAGTCCCTGACATTCTGTGATTCTGTGATTCTTTCTCTCACAGAACAACGTGGAAAATTTTAATGGAAAACTGACATTTCTTGAAAGAGATTCTATTATTGACACATCTCTGCTTTAAAAAAAGCACAAGATTTCACTTTCTCATAAATCAAGTGAACATACCAGGGTATAAAAGCGACAAGGAAATAACATGAAACTCCTACCTTTGTGGTATCATGCATATTCAAAATATCTTCTACAATTTCCGACAAATCCATGTCCAATTCCTTAACAAACAAAAGGATTAGAAGACAGTTAAATTCTCATAGCACTCGCTGGAGCAGCATGTGTTCAGAATACAAATGTAACTATAGCAATGCTGCTGATACCTCTGCGTAATTCGCACCCGAGTCCTTCCAGACAGCTGCACTTTTGTACCGGAGGTTTCTTTATATGCAACAGCAGACATTAGGGTCAGACATTGTGCTTTGGTTAAGGGAAGTCTCGGTTACGCAAGGTAAGTTACATCAACACTGCTCCGCTAAGGCAGTTTGAGGAAGCCTGTGTTGCACCCAAAGCACGTTCAACCAACGTTCAGACTGCTACTTTTCAAGTAGGACTTTAAGAAACAGGAGCGAATTCATAAAAAAGCAACTATAACTTACAGGTATTTTATCAGTACGGTTATCTTTCCAGACCTCTAAAAGTGCAACCACCATTTCTTTAAGTTCGGTGCGAGACAACACACCATCCCGGTCGATGTCAAACACCTTGAAGCAAACTGAGAGAAAAGGAAATCACTTTTCTGTGTTAAAACTACTCGACAACTCTTTTTTTTTCTTGTAGAATGTGAGTCTGCAGAGTCACAGGAAGATGATTTAGTGCTGACAGTTTTGATGAGGCAGGATGCATGTGTGGTAGTGAGGAAACGGAGCAGCTGTGTTTAATAAACTGAAATCTAGATGCCTGCAATTCGGTGCTGTGTTTTCTGATGTGACATAGCGGGGAACATATGTGCATCCGGAAATTTCCAGTGAACGAGAGCTCCTGAGTTGCAGCAATACGGCTTTGGAAAAGCACGGAACAAAGGTATCTGAAACATGAGAATCTTGCAGGGAACCGGCTGAAAACTGGACAGTGAAACAAGGCAGAACATGCTATTTACCACAAGACAATCAAATAGGACATTTGTTTTATATTATATATAAAGAATAGGTAAGTGCTTGCGCTTTCTCTATTGATACGTGCTTCTGCATCATAATGCAGAACGCTGTGATATAAATTCTGAAATGTATTTTTTTCCAAACAGGTTGATAATTTATACGAAGCTGTGGATCAGTTATAAAATATACAGAATTACGTTTAATCGTCCTGTATAAAAGGAAGCCTTGATATTTAAAATTCCTTTACTCTCTTAACTTTTGAAGTCTGTTGCCTTTCACAGACACACACTTGTTCAGTGGAAACAATTTCCAAAATGTGGAAACAACTAAACTTCACTGTTCAAACTGAAAAACTTCTCTAAAACGAAGAGTTAACATTTGGCATACTTACACTTCTGTCTTTCTGCCAGGGGTCCCCGGCAACATGCTGAGAGCCCACAGGAAATTTCTTTAAAATCTATGTGATTGTCTCGGTTTTCATCAAAAGCATTAAACAAACCTGCAAACCACAAAAGCATCTCCTGTTACAGCATCTGCTGGAACAGCCGACAATCACACTTAGCATGACAGGAAGGGTAAGGGTTGACCCTTGCAAGGAGAAGTACAAACACTTATAACTCATTCTTACTAAGTCCAATAAAGACTGTTAAGCACTACTAAGATAATTTTAAGTGCTGTTTGGGTCAACAAAGGCAGGGGCAGAGTGAGGAGGGAAACAGGGATTCTGAACAGCAACCTCATTCTCATACCTTCCTCATCAGGACTGATTTATAGAGTGTAAACCATTGTGGTCAGGACAAGCAATTTCACGAAAGCTAAAGGACCAAAATCATAAAGGTAACTCAGCTGACAAATAATTCGGCTTTTCCAAAGCGCCTGATAGAAACTCCTATGAAAACCACTGAGTACCACTGCAAATTTGGCCTTCAGTGAGTCAGGAGTTTCAGTTACCAGCCTTCGGAAGATTTAGGAGTTCTCTTCATTCAGCACATGTAACTTTTCTTTACCCCATAAATTCTTTTTTGTGACAAT
The DNA here is from genome assembly GCF_037038585.1 of Patagioenas fasciata. Lineage (NCBI taxonomy): Eukaryota > Metazoa > Chordata > Aves > Columbiformes > Columbidae > Patagioenas > Patagioenas fasciata. The sequence continues at coordinate 11,576,206 of NC_092538.1, read as the reverse complement.
GACTCAGTTGTGCTGCCCACAGAAGACATACAGAATGGCCAGAAACCATTCGAGTTTCCCCACAACAGTAAATTTATATCACTAAGTAGATAAAACGCATTTACGAGCAAAAGGATGTGGGGATATATCCCTATTGAATCAAACACAAGTTCTGGTGTCCTAACAGCCTGCACCCACTGCAGATAAATTTCCCTTTTTCGACTTACTTGTCAGTAAAGTTGGGCCTTTGGTGACAAAAAACTGTCACTCCAGGACCGCAGACAAAAACTAGCATGTCAATTGAATATTACTTAATGTCCTTATGTTGTGCAGCAAAGGGCAATTAGACAATTGCAACCTCCAGTTACTACCAGAGTGGCTTCAACTTGACCAGTTTGGTTATTAATGCATCTGTATTGCAACAAATAAATCTCCTGACCAAGTCTTCTGCACAAAATCTGCCTTAACTTACACTATAAGGGAAGGCAGTTTCATTGACTGCATGATAAAAGTTCCGACTTGCATGCTGAATGGTCATTTAACAGATTAAGCTTATATATGTCATTTAAAAAATGGTCTCCTATGTTATCTTGTTCAGGGATATCAGTATATTTTGTCATTACGGAATCTTAAGAAACTCAGTTCAAAATTTTAAGCAACAACAAGTCAAATTATACAGAACGTTTGCCGTATTTTCTGACAACTAATAAGAACGCGACACACAGAAGCATCGCTTCCTTCATCATCCCAGATTCCCCAGCAAATAGAGACTTCTCAGGCATCTTTTCTCATTTTCGAACATTCCAAACTCAGTGGAATGAATCTCTGTAATTAAAGCTTAAAAGACATTTTAAACCAGGCCCACTTTTAAACCTCTGCAATGCGGGTGTCAGTGGCCATCGGGTACCGAACGCCACAGCACCGTCAGCTCCCGCGCGTGTGCCGAACGCTCCGTACCTTCACTCAGAGACGGGTGGATGGGAGGGGAAACTAAGGGGGCAAATGTTTCCAAATCAAAACGTCCAGTTCTTGATTGAGCTTTTAGCAGCCAGTATCGTTTTTCGAGATCGATGATGTCGGATTCTTCCACTGTATAATCAACGAAATGAAAGGAGTTCAATAACACGTCATCAACAAGTGTTTAGAAAACACAGAAATGAACTTCTCCCACAATGCTTTTAACCTTTTTACATATGAAAGTGTGCCACAACAGTGCTTTAGGTCAGTGCAAATTAATTGGTTCTCAAATAGATATGTAATGACAAAGCTGTCTATATTAAGAACCACTAAGTTTGATCCCATTCCCAGATGGTTCTGAGCCTTTAAATCCACGCCAGCTTTCTAATAGGTTTAACTTGAGCTATTTGGCCTGGTTTAGTCTACAGAAACAATAATAATCCTGTAAGGCTTAAGAACAGCAGAGACCCAAAAAAAGTTACATGTCAAACTGAAATGCTATTTATTTATTTACTTTCCTACTTCTGTCATCAGGAGTAGTAATTCAATCAGAATAGTAACTTAGGTAACCTACAATAAGCATTTACTACTTGTAACTACCCAGCAGACACACCACGCAACGCACCACGAACTACACGATACCCTCATCAGCAGAAAGTTTGGCAAAAAAACTACAAAATATTGATAATTGAAGTAGTTAGAGGAGTGGAAGGGGTTTGCATCTTCCTGCAAAACATTTTTAGACAGTCTAACTAGCAAAGAAAGAGCGAAAACACGTCCTCCTTCTCCTCTGTACGTGCAGACCATGGCCAGACAGCCCGTGGCTGCAGGAAAGGTAAAAACCACTTTATGAGACAGATCCTTAAGTACATGAAGAGAATGCCGGTACCATTATAGCACCTAAACAACTGCACATAAAGGGCATGTTTGTACTGACATTTACAAGAATCGCACATATATTGTTCTGATTAGCAAATACAAAAGCATTATGCAAACTCTCTTGAGCACGAGCATGTAAATCACTTTGTTTCCTTGTAATCTACCCTTGTGAGCAGGAAGAACAGCAAACGTGCCAGTTGTGCTTCATTCTTGAACTGACGCAACACTGAGAGTATCCTAAACGCGGAAGGAAGCTCAGCATTGGCTTTGCGAGGAGTAGATCTGCAGAAACCTGCTCTTACTGGCAGGCGCGTTATTTATCTTCAGTAATTAAGAATGGAAATGTTCTCTGGCAAAATAAAACATTCTCAGATATCTCCAGCAGAAGCCACTTGTACTCTGCTTTTTAAATTGTACTTCACAGGTACTTTCTGCAGCGCTAACGTAAATGCTTTGCTATTTTAATCTCAGAAAAGACGGGTTATCAGAAAGCAAGTTATGTGCTTTCTGCCAAGCAGTGGCTGCAATTACATGGCCATTTAAAAACCAAAGGATTTTCAAATAATCTTCAGAAGAATAGCTCATAAGTATTGGCATAAGTGCTACACTGGTAACAGTGACAAAATGTGACAAAAGGCTGTTTTCTATTCACAATAACAAGGAATTGTAGCCCACTGCAATCGTTTCACTTACATAAAACAGAGAAAGACTTATGGGATTACAGCACACGTGAAAGTTTAACCCTGCAGCTGAAAAGCCAACTGTTACATCATTTCATTTCTCCAGAGTGATTTTTCTGTACGTATTAACGAAATATAACAAGGGCAAGTGTAGAGTCTTGCATCTGGGTAGGAACAACCCCAGGTTCCAGTGTAATTTGGGGAATGACCTATTAGAGAGCAGCACAGGGGAAAGGGACCTGGGGGTCCTGGGGACAGCAGGGTGAGCATGAGGTCACCCAATCCCATCGAAGTCCCTTCCAATCCCTGACATTCTGTGAATCTCGTAAATCAATCTCGGTATATGTAGCTCACCATCTATTCCTCAGTAAATGTAAACTAAAAGGAAACTCGCAATTTATGATATATACACATAATAATATTTCTTGTTGAAGTTTAAATCAAGCTTGATAAAAGCAGACTGTAATTATTATCCAAATGTACTAACGTTTATGAAAACGCCATCTTCTTCTAAAGAGGTTTTATACGGACAAAGTATTTTACCTTAAAACTTTACTCCTAATGCCTGTTCAGATCACGACAGGAACTGAGAACTGGGCTTTCATTCTGTAGTTCAAATTTCAAATAACTTCAGATGACTGTATACAATAGAGTCCAAACCATCAAAACAGACTGGCTTTCTAGGCCAAGTACATGTTCATTTTATCAATTCAATACATGAAACGATTATTCAAGGTCACATGGAGATATTACGCACCTGTGAAATTCAAGCATATACTACCAGTTTACTACCATCTGCTATTTTATGTCTCCCTCATCACTTGTCCATTACAAATATGAAAACCTTTCAGCTACGACTAATTATGAGTCATGTTTCATAGTTGAGTTCTCTGAGAATCAAGACTGATAACGTCAAGCACACCTCAAGCCACAGTCTTCATCTAGTGAAGGGAGAACAGGCAAACAAGCACGTTCAGCAAAAATACGCAACTGAGAAACCGTAAATCTACAAAAAACGAGTTAATTCTAAACCAGCTGCCATACCGTGATTGACCGTCAGGCTGCACGGCAGCAATAAACACTACAAAAAAAGCATCCTTCATTTCAATGTTATTTTCATGAAATGCACACTCTTCTTAAATATTACATAGGGAGCAAGCCATGAATTTTCCTCTGTCTTCGAAAAAAAAATGAAAATGTGTTTTCATTTCAGGCACTATCTATTAAATTCTTTACAACGCCAGAATTAGCTATGTATTTCAATATATTTCAGAGGTTTAATTTTTACCCACCTATTGGTACAATCCTGTCTGGTTCGCAGCAGTAGAAGCATACCATATCCAAACATTTTACCCGGAACTCGGCTTGTTTTCCTATTTACCATGACATCCTGCACGCAAACCCCGGCCCCAGCGGCACACAGAGCTCTTCATCGCGGCCGAGTCAGAACCAGAGACCCAAAGACCAAACACCAAACGGCATTTCTGACTAAATACACTTTTTGGATGCTTTCAATCAACACGCAGAAGACTCCGGGACGCGGGCACAGAAGCTGCGTCGCAAGACATAAAATAGCCTGGGAGCTAAGAGGATAACGAAGTGGCAAGATGCAGATTAAGTGACACTGAGGCTCTTTCCTATTGGCCTAGTCTGCTGTAATCTTTCATCTTTTTCTTTTTTCCCCTAATTAAAAAGCAGACACACAGAGAAGGAAATATTGTAACTTCAACCAAGACCTTTGTGTGTGTGTCAGACACAATTACCCAGGTGTTTACCGAGCAGAATATAGATTATCAGTGTCTTAAGATGGGAGCCCATACAGAAGAGTTATCAGACACCACGGTTCCTCTCAAAGCACAAGTGTTTAGGCACTTGGGAAAAAGAAAGCACAGAATGAAATGTGCTCCTAAAGGCACATTTAATACATCCAAAATCTTCAGAAGTGTCTTCTAGTGGCCTTCCATACATCGCTAAGAGGTGATGTTTCAAGAGCGGTACCACAGCTGAAGTGGGAAGGTACAGAACGTGCGTTTAACATCCAGACAGCCTTCTAGTGTGAGCAAAGTTACGGGATCACCTCATTTCACTTTCCTTTTACATACTCACATCTTCAACTTATCATAAAGCCCTACAGGTTATTTCCACACCATTGAATTTCAGTTGTTTCCTGTTTCAAAAACTCTTCCACTTCAACCATGCTGTCTGGTTGTCCAGGGCTTCTCTCATTGATTATGTTAAACTAGCAATAACTGTGTGTTCTAAAATGTAATCATCATACTGATTACACACTGTCTTACTGCATCTCAGTACATAAGAGCTGTCAGAAAAGGGTGCATTTTGATGCATTTTTCAGGCAACAGAAGAGAGCCTCTTCAATTCAAAGCAGAATTAGGATGCTATTTAACAAGAAACCAGATAACAAAGAAGCACAAATTACGTGGTCTGTCAGTTTGAAACCAGGGAGTCCTCTGTCAAATGGGACTATTCTCCCCACAGAAAAGGACTGAAAACCTGAGTATACAAGCCCACTTGGACTTAAGAGTACACCAGAGAAGATTAAATGTTTAATTCATAATTATTAAGGATGTATAATGATGTGGGGGAGTATTTAGGATAATTTACATGCTCCACTACAGTGCTGTTCAGTACCTGAGAAAATCCCAACCAGTGCTAGTTGGTCAGTACTCAGGTGTAGGACAGACCCATATTCCTGAAACTGGTTTTTAGGAACAAAGGTCCAAGAGGAACTTAAGTTATTTTGGTAGCTTTCAGATGAAATGATTCATATTTATGATTTAAGTGAAATGGAACAAAATTTGATTAAAAGGAGCAAGTGTGTGCGACTTTCTGGAACTTCAAAATTTCATTTCTAATTATGTTTTGAGAAATACAATTAAAGCCATCTGCGTTAAAAAAAAAATCTTATTTACAAATGAAAAATCAGAGTTCCTTTTTTCCCTGCTACCTTGGTTCATTAAGCAAATTTAAATGGAGTCACTGATGCTTTGCAATAAAATGTTTGCTGTCTGTTTCTAAATCCATGTTAATAACTTTCACTATTTTTTTCACCGCTATTTTTCATGTCTCTGACATATTATTCAAGACGTTTGATGGGAAGCACGCTGCGAGGGGAGGTACGGCTTGGCAGGAGGGTCTGAAGCTTGAGTCGGGAGTGGGCGACGCTGCGACCCAGTCGAGAAGCTCAGAATTGCAGTAGCAAGTTTCACAAGTTACTTTTCATTTGACAGCACAAGAAATTTTACAGCTTTACTCACAGTGTGTGACTCCAGCCAGGGTCTGGTAGAAGGTGGGGGTATCGCTGTCGTCGGTCAGGGTCACATACACACCTCCAGACAGCAGCCAGCGGGAAAACGTGAAAGCGTCTTTGTTGTGCAACAGCCAAACCCTGAACTTCTCATAGTTTACCTTTTCACCCTATAAGAAAATAAAAAGATAATATGAACTGTTTTTCTCTGCTTTCTCAGTACCAGTAAACAGGAACCATCCAGCTGCACGAACAAGAATTGGGACGATCTATAAAAATAAGTAGTAAAATAACTTTTTTTCTTTGGAGCCATGCTTGTTTTTCCATTTCATTCTGAAACACAGCACTGGGAGGGAAATCAGACTCCTCAACTCTCTCTGCATTTCAGCCACCTACTCAAGGTGGCCTTTGGAAAGTCATTTACTCTGAATCTCAGGTTAAGGGCATCAGAAGAAAAATGGTTGCTTACAACTCGAAATAACAGAGGCTATTTTTATGAATTTAAATTTATTATGATAGATAAAAGCTCTTATGTGCCAAATAACAGGCGCTATAAAATCATCAGCATTCTTGAAGAGGAGGTAGGTGAGGATGTGGTGCAAGGCCCACCTACGAGGTCACATAGAAAGAGGCAGTTGACCCCACGCCTCAAGACCGCCTCAAATAAGAAAGAAAGAAGGGTAATTGTAGTAGGCAATTCCCTTCTGAGAGGGACGGAGGGCATGATCTGCAGAGCTGATCCTCATCGCAGGGAAGTGTGTGGTCTACCTGGAGCCTGGATCAGGGACATCACCAGGACGCTCCCCAACCTGGTGCACCCAACAGACTCCTACCCACTGCTGATCTTCCAGACAGATGGGGAGGAAGCTGCATTCTGCATTCTGATGGGAATGAAGAAAGATTTCAAGGCCTTGAGATGGATGGTAAAAGAGTCTGAGGCTCAAGCGATTTTCTCTTCCCTCCTTCCAGTTTTGGGTGATGATGTGGGAGGGAATAGAAAAATTCAGACTGTAAACAATTGGCTCCAGAACTGCTGCTACAGGCAGGGCTTTGGGTTCTTTGATAACAGCTGGTTTTACAAGACACCAGTCCAAACAGTGATAAGTGGGAAAGGTTCATCTCGCAGGGACAAAAGGATGCTGGGACAGGAATTAGTAGGGTTCATTTGGAGAGCTTTAAACTAGACTCGAAGGGGGATGGGGTTGTAGCTGGGCTTGCATCCGTAGAGCATCATGAAGGCCAGGAGGCCTCCCATACCCTTGGGGTGAAATCGGTGTGCTCAGCTCGCTCTCTGAAATGCCTGCACACCAATGCGTGCAGCATGGGGAATAAGCAGGAGGAGTTAGAAACCTGTGTTAGGGCAGGAGATGATGACCTGGTGGCAATTACAGAGACATGGTGGGACAGCACACATGGCTGGAATGTGGACATGGGTAGCTGTGTCCTTTTCAGGACAGACAGGCCAAGCCAGGCGTGGTGGTGGAGTTGTATCTTATGTGAGAGAGCAACTACAATGCACTGAGTATTGTTCAGGCACGGATCAGGAGCGAGTTGAGAGTCTATGGGTGAAAGTTAAGAGGCAGCATGGCAAGGGTGATACTAGGGTGATACAAGGCCACCAGATCAGGGTGAGGAAGTTGATGACGCCTCTACGGACAGCTGAGAGCAGCCTCACAATCACAGGCCCTGGTTGTGGTGGGGGATTTTAACTTCCCTGATGCTTGTTGGAAGGACGACTCGGCCAGCAGCCACAGTCCAGGAGGTTCCTCCAGTGCCTTGACGATAACTTTCTGATGCAAAGAGTGGAGGAGCCGACTAGAAGAGGTGCACTGCTGGACCTCATCCTCACTAGGAGGGTCTGGTTGAAGCGGTAAAGGTTGAGGGCTGCCTTGGTTGCAGCGACCATGAGATGGTGGAGTTCAGGATCTCCTGTGGTAGGAGCAGGATAGCAAGCAGAATTGCAACCCTGGATTTCAGCAGGGCAAACTTTGGCCTTTTCAGGCAATTGCTGGGGGAAATCCCATGGGCAAGGCTGCTTGAAGGTAAAGGGGCCCAAGATAGTTTGTTAGTGTTCAGGGACTGATTCTACCGGGCACAAGATCAGAGCATCCCGACACGTAGAAAGCCAAGGAAGGGAGCCAGGAGACCTGCGTGGTTAAACAGGGAACTGCTGGAGAAGTACCTATAAACATCACTCTTGAGAGCACAAACTCATCCGCTGTACGGCAGCAGAAACATTAAACTTTCTCACTCTCCAGCCATGACCGGCTATGATTAACAGCCCAGTAAATTCTGCTAAGTGGGTTATTACACTATTTTCATTTTAAAAGAAAAATCAATATACAGCATTTTCTTGAGCAGGAAAATGGTATGAGGCCAGATTGATACTTCCCTTCCTGCAAGTCTTCATAAAGTATTTCTGGATTTCTTGGACAGTGTGCAATTAACTTTTAGGGTATAATTCATCTCGCCATACTGACGGGAAATTATAAATAGGAAATACTGAAGTGGGTCAGCTCCAGAAACTGGCCTGCGGTATACATATGATTCATGGTTCCAGCCAAGAATGAAGAATGTAATCACTGCCCACAGAGCCAAGATGATAGCCCTGCCAGATTCGAGGCGTCTGCCTCAGCCAGTGCCCATAACCAAAGTCATCTTCAATAGGATACAATAAAATTTAAGGTAATTAAGTAATCTAATATCCATAAATGAAGCTTCTAGTCAATCAGTGTTTCAGTGGAATTATAACAATGACTAGGTTTTGCTGATTTGTAGTCCTCTGATACCGAATGAAGCAACCAAAGCACAAAAACCTGACAGTTCTTCAGGATCCCCAGTGCCAAAGAAGTACCTGTGAATATTTAAAAGTAACAATAGCCTGGTTTAGAGGAGCACTTCAGCAAGCTTCATAAAGATTACGTCTCTCAAACAGTATAAATAAATGTTGTAGGTCCTGGCAGGCACATGGAGACAAAAGTAATACTATAAAACTAGTATTTTTTAAGCAACCAGTGCTGGCAGGCATTTCTAAATCTGGGATGCAGATTTTCTTTCCCCTCTCAGATCTGTTTTCTAGATTTCTTCCCCAATTGCAATAAAATGTCTGCACTAATTAATAAAACTCCACTACCAGTATTAGTATTTCAATTCACTTGACAACATGATTATCCTTGGGGAATGGTACCCATCAAACTAGCACAGAAGGTAAAGCAGCACGGAGAATGCCCACACTTATATACCAAGCTGCTATTTGCATCAATACAAATTACTTGTAATATTACAACATAAAAAACGACGAGCTTTTACCCAATTTAAACAAGGTCAGTTTGTTCCCAGACATGCACAAGCATACACATCTCAGAGAAAAACAAACTACCCCATGTAATTCTTCACTTTTTTGTAAAAGCAATAGGATTAAAGCTGTAGGAAATACCTCAGAGAAACATTTCTTGAGTGACTCTGGGACTTTCCCATCAACCACATGCAGCATCTTCTCCATCTCTTCACGGACAACATAACTCCCAGATTCATTAGAAAAGAGACTGAAGATGTCTGAAAGTAGAGATATGTTTAAGCAACTACGGTAGTTACATTCTTCAAATATTAGGCTTACAACTGGCTGAGAATGCCAAAAGCTGTGCAACCAAAGCACTAGAAACTTAGATTGATTCAATTTAACTGCAGCTCAACAAGGTTAAGGTCAAGAAGTGTCTCCTTTTTAATTTACCATTGTCCACTAATCAAAAGGAAAATCAATATTATCAAGTCAGATTAACAATGAAGACAAAACAACAGAAGTCAGTGGGCAGATGCTTTCACTTGTTTTGAAAAATATCAATGCCATCCTCGTTTCTCTGCCCACATGCAGTGAATAACAGCCTTTCTGTAGGATCCTAACATTTACATTCATGACTTATCAAATATTTCATTTTGGTTGAGTATAGAAAACTAAAATGCACTGAATTTCAAAATATACAGCTAAACATTTCTAAAAAGCCTACTATACTGACAAACGTATGCCCTGGTTACATATAAAAACAGGGACTTAGTATCTAACACAGTTTATGTTTGGTATTTTACACTCACTATCCACTGTTTTGTTAATGTTGTAAGTTCCATTACTTACATTTTGCTTTCTCTTCCTCTTTACCTCTTGTGAGTAGAACTAATCCGACTATCAAGTTATTGAAGTGCAGCCCTTTGGATATTCCTCCAAATGAACAGTAGATAACCTAGAAGAACAAAACAGACAAGTTAACACGGAGAACAGAGTTGTCAGAGCTAAAGGCAACAACTTACACTGAGGCAATACATTGCAGTTTTTCCTGTTAAGCACTTGAATACCCACATAAAAATTGAACTGTTAACTATATTACAAAAGCAAGTAATAACATCCCAAAAAAAAAGAACAAAGAAAAGATTAAGCTTAGAAAAAATAGTAAATCTACCACAGTGTTAAACCTTTGCAATGCACACTTCCCTACTCACATTATCTAAATAAAACTGGAAGACACAGACATGTACGCTGCTTGCGAGGTCAGTAACACAGAAGATCCCAGAAATAGAAGCTGTGATTAGAAATGACACGGAGCAAGATATCATCGCAAAGGTCTGGCTAAGCTTTTTCTTCTCTGCTAACAATATTTCAATTTCTCTCTCAAGACAGGGGCCACACTCTGAAAGAACATAATTTTTTAAACATGCATGTGTGCAGGATGGATTTTTTTTAGGTAACTTTCTGATGCAAAGGGTGGAGGAGCCGACTAGAAGAGGTGCAGGAAGGCCAATGGTACGTGGGGTGGGTTAGAAGGGGGTGGTCAGTAGGTCAGAGAGGTTCTCCTGTCCCTCTGCTCTGCCCTGGGGAGACCACACCTGGAATGTTGTGTCCAGTTGTGGCCCCTCAGTTCCAGAAGGACAGGGAACTGCTGGAGAGAGTCCAGCGCAGGGCAACTAAGATGCTGAAGGGAGTGGAGCATCTCCCGTGTGAGGAAAGGCTGAGGGAGCTGGGGCTCTGGAGCTGGAGAAGAGGAGACTGAGGGGTGACCTCATTAATGTTTACAGATCTATAAAGGGTGAGCGTCAGGAGGACGGAGCCAGGCTCTTCTCATTGACAACCAATAGTAGGACAAGGGGTAATGGGTTCAACATACATTGTGGTACTGTATGAAAAAGGGAAAGAAATTAAACTAGCTCGTAGATCTGTGCAGGCATATTTGGGTGTGCACATCTACAGACGTATGTTATCAACGACATATGCCTGCCCAGAAAAACAGCAAGTTCCTGGGTTACCTCAGCAACTTTTGGAGGGACTCCATCGCCAAGAACTTCCCTGATGAAGCACTGTTGAGTCATATAATACGAGAGTCCACAAGTTCTCTTGAAAGCATCTTTCAGTCGCTTTAGCTCTATGTCTGTAACTGTGTTGAGAAAATAGAGAGGAAAAACATATAGTTGGTCAGCAAAAAGGTCGCAGAAATGTAATAGCTTAAGGACCCTCCAAATCCTATACACCTTATATTTTACCTTTACAATGAAAAAACAGAGAGAAATTAAACGCATGATTTCACCTCCATAGTGGGAAAACCTGACTACCAGCAAATGAGATCTAATAACCTAATCTTCCCAAAGAAAGAGACGTGAAGTAGACCTAAAGTTAACATCAATTATTACCACAGTTCACTGCGTAAGTTTTCTCTGACTACAATAGCATATTAGAATTTGTTCTAAATTAAGCACCATTATTGTCACACAAAAGGAAAATAAGCTTGCTTTATGATCAATTTTATATTGCATATAAGCCAGAGAAACAATCTGTAGCCAACAGTGGTGAATATCATCAAGAGCAGCTCCAGCAGCATGCTTCAGGTAGCTTCATCTCGCAACCGGTCTATTGTTCTATATAAAAAAAATATCACCACTTACACGCTGATAAGACAGTACAATGAAGCATGAATTTAATGGAAATAGTACTGTTAAACTTTGGAATAAATGTAACTCTTCACCTAAGATCTTCTTGCACAGTCAGAATCTGATTGCCAGCTAAAACCTGTTCAAACTTGTTCACAATCCGTAAGCGTGAAAAGTTCCATGACATCCCGTTCATACTTGCACAAGAGCTTCCTGAAGAGCAGTCCCTGTGTGTTCAGGTTTTACAAGCACACAAGCAGCTTTCTAACATAGTGTAGAAGTGAAGCATCTCGCTGAACAAACCAAGCCCTTTGTCAGAAATCAGAGGACGCACCGTGACCTGGACCAGTGCAAGTGGTGCAGAAAGAGCGATTGACCATCTCGAGGCCAGAAGAAATGCTGCCGTACATGATACCTACTTCACTGTATTTATAGCAAAGCATTTTCATTTGCCCAAGCCAGACAGAAACAACACTGGCACGGCCAAAAGCTTGACAAGCTTTTTGTCAGCCAAAAGAAAACCAAACGCTTTGAGTTTAATCCAGTACTGTCTCTAAAACTTCTACATTTCAATTCATTCGTTCATTAAAAAGTCACAACTATGTCATTCTTCCTAGGCAACTTTCACTAATACAAACCTCTACGTTACCTTGGCTGGACGCTTTTCAGTGGAGTTAACGACAGTTTAACAGAAGATTAGTGCTGCTTCCAGCTCTCCAGGGAATATTTGAGCTCCAGTTTGTTTAATAAAGTTTAAATGAAACCATGCAACCTCAGCTAAAAATGTCACCACAACTTACAGTAATTGTAGCAAACCCTCAGCTCATTTAACTGCCAAGGATATTTTTAGTTTGATAGTGTTACTTAAACTTAATGTTGTTTATATGGATTTATGACTCTTAATATTTTTTTCAACTCGCATCTATCCAGGTAATGATTTGTGTAATGCCTTCCAAACAATCCTGTGCTGGAAACCACCCTCTTTCCACCGCTTTCACTCCACATATTTATCATCCCAGAGTTTTCCTCTTAGAATAAAACTTTACCTGAAGCTCAATCAACTACTCTCAAATCTAAAGTCTGTTTTGTATAAAAACTGTAGTCCAAACAGTATACATAAATCACGTATGCAGCACAATTCCTCTTCAGGCAGCAGATATTGTTCTTTTTGCTTACCCATTGTGTAACAGTGAAGTACATGCTTAGACCTACCTTAGGTTCTGTGTCACTAAACTATGCTGGCGGAAATCATCCTTACAGCAGAGCTCTGGCCAGTTTTGCAGACAAGAAAGGCTGTAAGAAAGCAGTTTAAATCTACCTTTCTTTTTTTACAAGGTGCAACACTAGGAACACCCCTGCAGCCAAGAACAGGACTGCCACGCACCACTGTCTGCTTGGCACCAGCCACTGCCGTGCACCTAAAGCAAGAACCGACCGAGTACCTTATCTGCCCATCTCCAGCGTGTGGCTGCACCCCAGCCACCTCGCGAGGAAGTTCAAAGATTCACAGACGCACCAAAATTCACAAGCAAGCACAGCTACGTAAGATGGGGCTGCTCACAGGTGAACGTTACGCATCGTAAGAACAAAAATATTCCTTTTGAAGGGAGCTTGTCTGAAGGTTAAAAGAAGTGGTCAATCAGGCTTAATGGATTTATTATGGCTTATATGACATAATTGCTATGTACCTTGCCTGTGACATGTGCAATGGGAGTGAGCACAATAAACGCACTTTAAATTCCCATTTAATATTTATTAGGAAAGTTGGACCAGCCACAAAAAATACCTTCCTTTCCAATGCTTCTTCCCCTGCCCTTCAAAACACAAGCACAATTATGTAAAACGCTGTGGTGATACGGAGTGAGGTGCAAAACGCAGCCTTCAAAAGCACACACTTATCTGCTGTAGCAAAGAATAAAGGTATAGCATTTGAAATTTAATACTGCCCAAGACATTCAGGCAAATCTTCACGTCTTAAATGTCTCAACACTAAAATGAATGTAAATTCTATTCTGCATCAGGCAGATGTTTGATAAATGATCTAAGATACTCTGTAAAAGTACAATAAACTACTACTGAGGAGCTGCTTTAATCAGTGCCAAGGACAGAGTCCCAATAGTTTCACTGAGGGTAGGAGGAGTTAATCTGCCTTGGCTGCTACAAACTGGGAGCCAATTAACATCATCTGGAACTAACTTGACACAAGCAGCACGTGTATTTGTTTTCTTTCATCTAATTAAAGTAATGCCTGCCGAAAACAAACCAGTGATTTGGTAACCTCTGTTCACAGCAGAATCACAACAGCAACGTGCAAATCGTGGCTTCCTTTAGTATGAGCAGCAGTAACAGCACCAAAAACCTGATAAAATCTTTAGGTCTCAAAAGCCTAAAACATGTCATCTGGCTATATCAACAGATATTATTTATTCTAGTTTAGGGGTGACCAGGAGAAAAAAAATAGCGCCAAATCAAGACAGAAGACCACAATGTATCGACAATGGTGAAAATCAAAACAGGAAACTAATTACTGCGTAAACAGGAAGAAAAAAAAACAGAAGATAAAAAGTTCAGTTAAGGTGAAGGGTCAAGAAACTTTGATCTCATCTGACTAAAGCATCTTACAACATACCTAGTAAGGGCTGGTACTGTTTCCCTGGATTGTAGGCATCAAAATGCCCGCAGTACTCTACAAATACGCTACAAAAATCCGAATTCCCAATGTCACTTCACAAAATAATTAAAACAAAGCCAACGCAGCCCTGCAGATCTCAAGTATACCAAGTAAGCAATAATTTGCAACCATCAGCATAACATTGCATTTACTCTCTACTAAAAATAACCAAGCCTGAATTTTAATAAAACAGACAACTCGATCATCCTGCAGAAAGCAAGAAAAACTCACCCACCTCAGGCTCTTCCTGACTTCCAGCTTGGGTTTTGATAATTCTAATATTTTGATATTTAAGTGATCATTTTACAGGTTCAATATCAAACTCACAGGGCATATAATTCTCTAACCAGACAATTATCTTGCCTGTAATCACTTGCTCAATATTTCCCCCAGGAATCTTCATCCTAGTTATACATGGAAATTTTATTACTTTTTCCATTAGTCTTTATTGTGACTTAATGGCCGCAGCTATGAAGTTGTCAAGAACCAAAGCAAGGCTAAAAAGTTTCAAAGAGGTAAAACATGCAAGTGAATGGAAAGCACGTTTGGGCATTACCCCAAACAGGAAGAATAAACTGCAAAATGAGATAAATGAACCAGCTATGGCTAAAAAGACAAACCCCACAGCCAGCCATCCCTGCCAAAAAGGAATCCACTAAAACACAACACAAAAATCCTGCCTCCCCTAATGGAAAAATTAATCCGCTCTCAAGGAACCTTTCCTAAACAGTCTCAAAAATGGCACCATTCAAATGACACAGTGCATCTCGCTAAAGACTTAACAGCGTTAACGTGACATTTACCAATAAGAGAAATGTAAGGGTAACAGCAACACAGCTCTGGTTTAAAAAAAAAAAATTAAAAATCAAATTATTCCATCCATTTTTCCCCCCCCTACCTACTCTTTGTGGGGCTTTTTGGTAGCAGTGGCTCATCCTGGGGATAAAGCGTTTCTTGGTTCTATTAGACCTAACCATAATACATATCAAAGGTTTAACATCTTGTGTGTGCAGAGCGGAAGAAGATTTAGTTATTACAATAGGATTTGCCAATTTTCTGTAACATGAATACTTAGCATTTATGTGATGCTTTTAATCTTCAAAGAGCTTACTTCTCACAGTCACCACTCTCAAAAAGAATGCCATTAAGCATTATTAGCCTGTTTCATCCATCTGTAAAGTCTCTCCACCGGGGCGCACACTGTCACATCGCTATTTGCATTATGTTTGCTCCAAGCAAAGCCCATCAGCGCAGGTTCTGTGACAACCCTGCCACAAGCCCAGTGTGGACAGGAATTGCTACATAACAGCCCCAACAGGGAAATAATCCTCCCACCATCTTAGCACTTCAGTGTTATTGGCTGTATCTTCCATCCTCAGGAATTAAAGGAGCCTGGTTTTATACCAGTCCAACCCGATGAGCCACCAAAGAAACCTGGAAGAAACCGAAAATTCAGGAACCTAAGAATTAAAGTAACATTTACCATACATACGGTCATGAATTTAAGTGCAATAAACTGCAATATTAGGGACAGAAGTAATTACTGCTATCAATTCAAGAACTGGTAAACTCATCCCCAGTGACTCAGTAAAGCCATTTCTAGCCCTCATTAATCACAGGGTGTCTGTCACCTTTGTGGCCACAGGGCCCTGTCAGACCATTTACAGCTTCTTCCAACAGAAGGTGCTGTTCCTGCACTGGATGCTCTGAATCGGTTCTTGGGGACCCTGGAGAAGCCGCTCAGTTGCCCAGCACGGGTCAGAGCAGAGGTGCACGGTTTACATGGTTTTAAACACAGAGCATAAGCCACCTTGCAGCTACACTATGCGTTGTTCTTTAATTTAAAAAATACAGTCTAGGAAAAGACAAATCATGTTGTTAGGTCCAAGATCGGAAAATAGAGACCAAAAAGTTCTTATATGACTTTTCCACTGATAAGAACCTTGGTAACCGCCCTCCCTAGAATACAGAGCATGCTGTTCTGACTGCGCCAAGTGCTGCTGCTGACTTTTCTTAAGGTAATGCTGCCTCAGTGATGGGAGTGCAAGTCCACTTTTCCAATTTTTAAACTAAAATCTAGGGTTTAACTGCAACACATTGCTGGGAAAACGTGGTAAAAGCCATCTAGAAAAGACTAAGAAATTTCCAGTGCAGAATAAGATTTAGTTTCTGGTAACACCTACCAACCAGAAACATGGATTGAAAGGAAGTGCTTCTTCAGCCCAGAATAGACTCATGATGCCATATTCAAGTTCATTTTTAGAACAAATCTAATCCGCAAAACTGAAGTTCCCATAATTACTATCCCGATACTTTCAGTTCTTTTTCTCCACATCCCGGACTTATTAAATTGGGCACTTCCTGTTCTGCTCCGGTTTCTTGAGTTTCTTCCACAATTTTTTCCTTCAGGGTTTCAGAATTTTAAAAGAACGATTTACGGAACTAATGCCTAAAATTGATCGTTTCAAACAGCTGTCAAAAAACTCAACTTAATGAGTCTTACGATCATTTGTGGAGTTCCACTGAGACAGTAGCGTATACCTGTTAAAGTATCTCAGTTCATGACTCGCTGCCAAAGCATTCTGCCAGAGGACAAAACCTGAGCATTTCCATTATCACTACAAATTAAGATAAGGAATATCAATTCAAAACACTAAAGGAATGTAAGTATACATTCTATATTAAATACTTTACACGGAATTGTACGAGTAGATGACAACTGAAAGATCAGCTAACAAAAAGATAGACACGATGTGAATAAAAAACACAGCTAATGAGGAAAAATTCAAAAGGGCTTGTAATGGGTTTTAGTTTTAAAGGATGAGGAACACATTTTTATGCAGAATGCAATTATCTCTTATTTTGGCCTGCTGACATTGCCTCTCATAACTTCTGGGTTCAATTCAGACTTCACACTAAGCAAAAGAGCTTCAAAGGATTGTCCAGTGAGGCTGAACAGCATCCTTGTCGCAGAACCTCGGGACGGTTTGCGGTGCATTCCACATTAACGCACTGGTAAACGCATCCACCTGTGCACCCTGTGAACACCGCTCCAGAAAAGGGGTCCTGATTTTGCCCCCGGTACATCCCGTGGTAAGCACAACGTTACAGCCCCAGCAGAGGAGAGGAGAGGAGAGGCTGTTACGTGTTGTGATGGGCTAAAAGGAGAAGGGAGAGGAGGATTTAAACACCCGAGAGATCACGGCATGTCACTTGATACGCCAGGTCACCCTACCTGTGACAGCTAATCACTCCAGTGCACGGAATGATTCAAGTAACTATTTCAGTGCTTTCGCCATTTTATGTATATAATGGGAAAGAAACCCTGGTCATTACAGCCTTATCGTTCATCCAAGCCTCTCGCAGGCATTTCCTATTTTGCCTCAAAACCGAATAAAGGCCTTGTTGCAAATGTTAGCATATTTCTTAAAGTAATTTTCTTAAACTATTAGATTATTTAGCCAAGAAACACATACCTCTATCTCCTAGAACTCAGCCACATGTCAGCATTACACTAAAATAATGAAGGACATTTTTTTTTCATTGTCATTATAATGAACGACTTAACGGTCTCCACAGAAAAAATGCTGTGATTGATTGTAACTCGCATCAGTTTTTAAAGAGATTTGGTGAACCACTACAAAAACGAGACGCAGACACATTTTGTTTCAAACCAAGATCTGAACCCGGCTTAGACTCATTAAGAATTAGAAATCCAGAAGTGGTTTTACACCAGCTTAACGAAACAGCACTTAAAAGAGATGCACTCATTCCAAACATGTACCCACCTATAAGAAGGATGTCAACCCTGCTCAGCTGTAAACACAAGCTCACCAAAAAAACCCCACAAACACACTTCTCAGAGGTGTTAAAATTCATTATGTAAAAAAGAAACGCTAAGCATTATTACACAGCTAAGCTGAAAACGCCAAGGCTATAGAGACACAGTCATCACTAACAACAGTAAAATGTCCCTGAAGAAATCATAAAAGAGAATGTGCATTAGGATTTTGCCACTCTTTAGGCTAGCAGGGTACTTTCTATTCTAGTAAGCGCTAGAAATAATATAGTATTCAAAGTTTTGTGAATTAGGCCCTTTCAAACTCTTAGGTAAAATCTACCTTAATGGATTTTTCTTCTACATTCATCTTTGCCCAAAGGCTTCATTGCGTCATTATGTAAATGACCTTTTCATAGGAAAATTAAATGTTAAAGTTGCTTTTTGTAGTTCTTCAATACTGCAAATATCACATGGGCATTCACAGTAATTCAGACTAAGTATAACTTAAAGAAGAAGCAATCACTCCAAGCAATATAACAAATTCAGAAATAACTTGCTTTTAAAATACTTACAATTGAAAGTCTTATTTAAAATTAACCTCCAGAACTTTCCTGTACGGTAACCTACACTAGGACATCATCACTTCTGTTATGAACAATATTTGTATTTGGAATTTCTTCTTGGACCAAAAGAGGTCGGGATTATTGTAAAAATAATTAGTAGCTAAGCCATACAGATGCCAGGGATAAGAGCTCCAGGACATACAACTCATGAGACCCACCTGACACTCCACACATACTGAATTGTGTAGAACTACTGTTCGTATTCACAATCTGACCAAAAACACACTCAATTTTCAGATGATAGTCTATCATTTTTAAAATGACAGACATTAATAACATCAGTGCTTTTCAAACACAGAAAAATCATAATCAGTCCTATCACAAAGCAGCAGTTATGCAATAATCTTAATTTATAGAACTAAATAGACATCACGCCTCACCTATTCACATTACTTGCTAATGCTCTTTTTTAGTCTCACAAATCTTGTCATCCCTTCGCAGGCCCATTTTTTGAATGTGATGCCATTTTTTTGAGTACTAAAGAACTGAGTACCGTACTTATTTTATGCAATGAGACAGGAGGCTGGATTCTCTTTGAGCAGAAGAAAGGGGGTGAGAGTTGTTTTACTCGTTTCTCCCATACTGCCAGCAGCCAGAAAGCCTGACAGTGTTACAGGTCAAGTACAACAGGACTCAAGGAACCCCCTCTTCTTTTCTTTTCTTTCATATATCATTAGAGATGCTTCATATCCTTTTGAAAAGCTTCCTAGTTTCTATTTTTGTCTTATTTTCTCTGTAGGACACTGTCAGGTAGGTTTAGAACTCTGATATTATATTTCACAAAAACAAGGCTTTACAAAATTCAAGACAAACAGAAATATTTCGCAGGATCTATCAGGTTGGAAAGTATCTCAGGAGGTCACCTAGTTCAGCCTTGTGCTTGGAACTGGGTCAACACGGCACTCAAACCAGCCTGCGGAGGCCTTTGTCCAGGCAGGTCTTGGAAACCTCTAAGGATGAAAGTTCAACAAGTTTCTCTGGGCATGTATATTAAACAACAACAACAAGAAAAAAGGCCTGCTGTTACCAGAGTGAAAACTAGAACCTGATTAGGAAGAATTGACCACGAAAATAACTGATTTTATTGATTAAAAATACAAGAACAAGCCATGTTCACTTGAGTAAGGCATTCAACACAGTCTCCCACAGCATCCTCACAGCTGAACTGAGGGAGTGCGGTCTGGATGAGCGGGCAGTGAGGTGGACTGGGAACTGGCTGAAGGGAAGAAGCCAGAGAGTCGTGGTCAATGGGGCAGAGTCCAGTTGAGGCCTGGATCCAGTGCAGTGCCTCAGGGGTCAGTGCTGGGGCCAGGATTATTCAATATATTCATCAATGATTTGGATGAGGGAAAAGAGTGACTGTCAGCAAGTTTGCTGGTGACACCAAGCTGGGAGGAGTGGTGACACTGGAAGCTGTGCTGCCATCAGAGACCTGGACAGGCTGGAGAGTTGGGCAGGGAAAAAAATGAATGAAATATAACAAGGCTGGAATGATATTATCTATTTACACTCATTTGGCAGCTTTCCTGACCACTTTGATTTAAGTCTCTAGGAACACAATGACAGGATAAAAATCCACCTAATATTATGAGTGTACTGTTTTTTAGAGACACAATTCACCTGCTGAAGTGAGAAACCAGAAGGTCCCCCAACATTTACTGAGTCATATTTCAAGGTTTTGAGGGCTTTTTGCTTTAAGATGTTCAACTGTTTCTTGTTTCTGAAATGCCTGCATTCTTAAATCCTCTTTTAACACTTACATCCATGAGCACAACCAACACGTCCAACATTTATTTGAGCACCTACTTACCAAGTTACTGCCACGCTTGGACTTGGGAACCATCTAAGAATTAGTAAAAATCTACTAAAAGGTATGCGATCAGCTCCCTCAGAACCACAGCGCTAAGCAGAAGGCAACGCTTTCCTCTAATTTGTACGTTTTCAACTGGTATTTTGTAAGGAACTTTGAAAGACCGCAAAAGGCATCTCAGGAAAGGAAACTTACTGTTAGTTGACAAGTTCACTATACAAATGTTCCTCATTTCCAATAGGAAATAACTTGGGCAGTTACAAGAAGAGGCTGAAAACCACTGAGTACACTTCTCTAAACTTGGAACCTGAAGTATAAGAAGAGAAAGTGGTCACTGCAACTGAGCACATGAAAAATTACAGCTGAACAACCTCTCTTCTAACAGCAGCCTCTTTTCATCAGTTCGTGGAAGCTGTAGTAGAATTCCCCAAGCCACTGGTGAATTGTAGTACACATTTAGCAGAGACTACCGAGGTATCCTCCCAAAACAAGCATCAGAACCGAATGCCAAAGTTGTGAAATAATTACTGCTCGGTGAGTTTGAGCGGCTCCTTGCAGCTCTACGGATCTATAAACAGGAAGTATGAAGCTATGCATTCATACCTGCTTTCATCATATGACAGAGCCCTACAGCCATCACATACTGGCTGACAGAACAAGTCTCGCTGTATGATCTAGACTGTCTCAACAGTGGATCCTATTCATTCTGATAGCTAAAAGTAAAAAAAAAAAGGAAGGCTGAGAGAGATCTAAGTATTTTCATCACATGCACCTCAAAAATCAAAGCTTCTTAAACAGAAGGGCATGGGTTTATACTTCTAGAAAACAACATATACTGAAGAACGCTCACCTACCTATGGTGTTGTTCAAGCACTGTTTTTCAGATATGAGAGAAAAGAAAGCAGAGCAACTGCTTTTGTGGGATACAGAAAGAGGAGAATAAACCACTAAAATGGCTCCCTGATCATTTTTCCTAAATGTTAATTTCATATTCTGGCATAATAAAAAGTAGTCTTGTATGGGCTCAAGGGCTGAGCCCATGGATTTTGTCACCTGGTAGAGACCAAGACAACCTCAAATAGATGATTGTATATTTGCACAGGTTTTCCATCATCCGTTTGTCAGATTTATTACATCTGTACGCTTGAGGATGTTAATGATCAGACATCAAATACATATGCCTTGATTTAAATAAAACAAATGTAGCTATTTTTCAAATTCAATCAAGGCACAAAAGGTCATTAGCAAGATTTATCCCCTGTCCATCACATCACATCAGTCTTCGTTGGAAAGCATACTAACTAACCTTTTAGTGGATTAAAATGGGGTTTCATTGCTTTGACAGGCTTGTTGTTCTGTAATTGGTCGCATCTTTGAGATATACAGAAAACTGTCTTCAAAAACTACTCTCTCATGACCTCTCAAGAGGTAAATCCTGTGAAATTGATACACCTGCAGGTTTTGCCTCATTATTAGCTGGTGTTTTAATTGCACGCACATTTTTTTTAAAATACACTATTTTTGTTGCTCCTCTTTTTCTCAGAGATCATTGTGCACAAAACAATCCACAATGAAATGGATCTGTCAGCAGCCCTCATTTCTCCAAGCAGCACACTCACTGGTCACACCGATGCGGTGGCAGTTCCCCCTTCCACCATCCCAGCAAACACGTAACGAAAATTCACTGCGCTTTAAGCAGCAAGAAAACTCCGCCTTCTTCTATCACACAAATTTGACAGATCCATTATTCACCGACACCTCTTTCGTTTAAGTGGCTACCTGACTAAATATTTAGCATACATAAGGTGAAAATGGTCCGAGCTAGCACGACCTGCTCTAAGTAGCATTCATAGAAATTTTGACTGTAGATTCTATAATCTTGTACTTTTCAAGTACCTTAATAAATTTACGCTCAGTCTGTGATTATATTCTGAAAGTTACTTAAGCAGAACACACGAACAATCACTGGAAAATACAGTCCTTAGGGATCTAAATAAATTGGCTGTCAATACCACGTAGCCTCCTCTTTCCTGGGGAATACTTATTAAAATATTGTACACACAACACAGCATAACACAGGAGCTACTGTGCTGGAGCTGATACAACAGTAATAGAAAGTTCCTCCTTTTATGAAGTTTTATTGGCCCAAAGACAGCCCTCTAAGGAGTCAGTGTCAAGGCTGCCAGCAGAACAAGATAAAGCAGGCTCTAGAGCCTTGGCATAAGGCAAGGCCTAACCCTGGGCAGTGCTCAGAAGGAGCAGGCAGGCAGTGGGATGGACGGACTGGCAGTACAGGAGGCAAATGCTCTTGGAGCTTAGGGTAAGAAAAAACCAACGAATTTAAGATCCACATTACGAGTTTATGCTGTCACGAATTTAGTTTTACAAAATAACCGACATCATATGCCCAGTTTGGAATGAAGCGCTTCTTTTACTTCATCCATAAGGACCTGCCCGTGAATTTCACCTCCTCTCAAAGCAGCCATCCTCAGAAGGAGGAGTACAGGGTCACAAGGAGCTCTCACCACAAGTTCAGAACCAAACCTGCTCCACGGCAGTAGGCAAAGTAGCACCCCTGGCTACTATAAATAAGGATGGCTATAATCTGGCAATCTTCATAACGAGATAAGAGACATCTAAAACAGCATCCCGCACTTTTCAGGCCCAAACTACACAACCAGAGGCAGGTTTTACAGGGCATGAGGGAAAAAGGGAGATCAACAAGACTCAGCATGGCCTGCTCTGGTGGACACCGACAATTTCAACATGCCCATTCACAGGGCCACGTCATCCCCAGCGCAGTCAGCTGGCTGTGCCAACCAGCAGGAAAAAACCACTAAAAAATTGCAGTTCTGTCTCATGCTCTTGGGTGAAAAAGCCATTAACACGAGACTGCTCTCGCATTTTCACCTCCTTGAATAGAAGTTACATTTTAGCTACAGTTATTTATATTGTGAGTGCTTAACCACAAAAACTATCCTCACCTTCCCAACCTTTGGTTACTCCCAAAATGGAACTGCAATAAATAAAATTGCAGCCATTCCCAACTCGAAAGTCAGCCTTCTTTTCTGAAGCTTACAGAACCAGCAGCGCCCACTGCATTCTTCTAGATATTCTGAACAACTCAAATTAAAAACTAGTGTTTCCAAAACGTGATCACGACATTCTGAATGATTACTACTTCTACAAGTATAGATAACCACTATTGATTACATATGAAGAATTCACAGTTGAGGAATATGTACAGTATCACCTAATATGAAACCTTCTCAGCATCTAAGGACACAATGTTAGAGAAGGCAGATCTAACTGGACATAAATATATTTATGTTTATCCATTATCGCTGCTTGTGTTCACAGAAATGCCACGAGCATCAGCATGGTTCCCTGCAAGTAAGAATGGCCTAACAAACAATGTTTTGATAACTAGCCTGTTTTATACATACAACCCTCCACTGGTTAAGTAAGCAGTGTAGTTATTTGGCAAAACATCCATTTATATTAGAAAGCCTAAAACAACCTTTCTGTTCTCCTACAGAAAAACAGTATTGAATGCCTCATACAAATAGAATAACATCAAAGAAAAATATTACATTTGCTGTGCAAGAAACAATTTTAAATAACTTTAAAAAAAAAATCTTTGTTATTTTTACGTCAAGTAAACTTTTAATTACAAAACATCCAGATCAACTTCTTGGATTTTGAAGCAGTATACGAGTTTGAATCTAACATCAGAATTCAAAACATCTGCTTCTTCTTATTTATAAACTTTGGAATATACATCTTGACCAGATGAATGCATTTTACACCAAAGAGCTTATTTTAAATACTTCCTGTTATATTCAACTTCACACCTCTACCAAGTTACACGTATGGCTCCAGCTCTTCTAAAATGATAAACACCATTGCTTTTAAAGACTTTCTCTACTTTCACTAGAAGTGAAATTCTTCAAGGCAGTTATGTTTAAAATTTGTAATGAAAGTGAGTTTGAATCACATGTTTGGTTCTTCTGCTTGACAGTACGTTGCTCCATTTCTTATCTGACATGGCATCCCTGAGAGGCTCTACCATTAAAAAAAATAAAAATATTTAATAAAAATACTATTTCACATTAATTCGTTTCTCCTTCAATTAACGCTCAATATTTCTTCCCAGTTTTCCCCTTATCAATCATTACATGCTTCCCAGATGTAAGCAGAAACAGAGCAGCCATGTATTGCTTTGAGCTTATGAATGTTATCAATGCTTTAAATATCAAACAGGTGAACTGCTTTAACAGTCTGTCCTACATCACACGATGCCACAACAGATCAACAATCAGAAAAACTACCCTCCCTGCAAACCATTTACTGCTGAAAATTACTGTGCCTCTTTGTCCTTGGACTTGGATATCAGTTCTAGAGCAAGGTAGCTGGCAGGGTGCAGCTCGCCCGTCTCCTTGGAGCCCTGCAGCTGCGAGCATTCAGCGCTTAGCTTGTTTATGTTTTCCCTTCGCTAGTTCCTCTTTAAATTCTCCAGAAACGGACTAAACCAGCGATATATATAATAAACCACACAAGCTACATCCATCTTTCAAGCTGGAGCCGCAGATGCGTGCTCCCCGTCAGGGCCAGCAGCAAGTAAACATGAGGAGCCGGGGGATGCGACAGCGCGGGGACAGGAGCAGCGCGGCCAGGGCTGTCACATCGGGCTGCCAGGAGCTGACAGGGCGGCCGGGAGAGCCTGCAAAGCCCCGGGCAACGGCACGGCCGGGGCTGCGCGGCAGCGGGCGGCTCTGGCGGCGGCAGCGCCCGCCGGGTGCCCCTTCCCCCGCCCTTCCCGCCGCGCTGCCGGCCGGACGGCACCACCGAGGGCCACCGGCGGCCGCTGCCAAGGCGGGGAGGAGACCAGGGAGAGGAGATCCTCCCCGCGGCTGCTGCCCAGGCCCCATTATTAAATAGGGGAGATAAATAAATAAATAAGGGGGGGGGGAAGGGGGCGGGGAAGGAGCCTGAGGGAGACGAACGGCGCAAGTGCCTCCGCGCCGGGGTCTGTCATGGTGGTGCGAGGAGCCGCCAGACGCCGCCTCGCCGCGCCGCACGCTGACAGGGGCAGAGCGGGGCCCCCCCTCCCGCCGCCACCACCACCACCACCACCACCACTACCCGCCCCCGCCGCAACCCCCCCGCCTCACCCCTTCGCAGGGCCTCGTCGTAGCTGAGGAAGCCGATGCGGGACTCCTTGGCGCCCATGATGCCCCTCAGTCCATGGCCTCCCCCGCCGGCCGGCTCGGCGCCGCGGAGCCCGGGCTGCGCCGCTAGCGACTCCGGAGCACAGGGCGCGGGCGGGGGGAGGCGGGGCGGGCCGGGGCGGCCGGGGGGAGGAGGCGGCCGCTCAGCGTCCCCGCCACCGCCTCCATGGCGATCACGTGAGGGAACCCGCCCGTCGCGTCACGTGAGGGGGGCGGGGCTGTTACGAGCCGGCGCCACCGCCCTTGGCGCCTCCTAACGAACGCCGGAGTCTCCACCCTCCCGCCCCGCGTCACATGACGCGACCCGGCCCCGCCCCGCCCCGCCTCCCCCTGGCGGCCCGCCAAAAGCGCCGGCGCGCGGCCGCTCCCGCCCCTCAGGCGCCGCCGGGGAAGGGGCGGCTGAGGAGAGCGGATCTGACACCTTCTCTCGGGATAGCGAGGGGCACTGGGGCTCGAAAGATGCCAGGCCTTGCCCGGCTACAGGGAGGAACGGCCTGTGAGGAAGAGCTCCCTCCCACCCGCCCACAAGCTTCAAAATTTGGCACTCACGACACTCAGCACTTTCCAAACGTGCACACGCATCCACCAAGGACACGCTTCGACGGTTCCCCGGGCAAAAAAGGCCTCTTGCTCCTATGGAAGTGCTCCCTGAGCACCCCATGCCCAGCCCTTGAGCCCCTCGTACCTCCAGAGACCGCGGCTCCTCAGAAACACCTCCCAGGAGAAGCACTGCAGGCATGGGGGGACAGTAGGAAGCTCCTGTTCCATTAAAATGGTGTTGTCTGAAAGAAATACATAGGGTGAATTGTAAAAGGATCAAAAATACTTCTGCCCTTCACTGTTCCTCGGCATGTTTGCTTTTGGTATTCAGTCCAATACTCATACAGAATGGGAGGATTTCATGTTGTAACAAAAGATGTTTTGGAAGGCTGGTAACATACCCTGGGTCACTCCCAAGCAGAAAATAAGGAGTTTGAAAGAAAACGTTGATTTCCAAGGGCAGCTCGTTCCAAGGATTGTTCCTGCACAGAGACAAAGCCCGTGACAACACCAGTTGCAGGTCACTCCCTCAGTTACAGTTTCCATGCTGAATGGTCTTACCACATCAGAGCCGGAGAAAGGTCAAGCCGAAGTTACTTGCTCGCTGATGTAAGTTCACGCGTAGGTATTTTTACAGCAAACATTCCAAACAAATTTCATCTCCGATATGTAAAGCCAGGAATGCTGCTTACAGAGAAGCACCTTGAAGGAGAGATTTCTCCTCATCTAACACTGCTCAAGTGCAAAGACACTACAAAAGAATGAAGCTTTGTAAAGCCTCCTTACAGTTTTTTTTCTGCGATCATCTGAATTGTTTATTCTCTTAGATTTGTGACAAAGAATATAACTATTACACTCGAGCATAAGATTGTCACAAAGGACCTTTTACCTCTGGAATATAGGCTATGGGGATGAAGGAGAGCTTAAATGCTTTTTAAAAGGAACAGAAATGAAATTGTTTGGACTATACTTCATCCACCAGCCACTTGTTAGATACTTATTTTTTGAAGATAAGCTCCCTTATATCCCCTTGTTCCTATGCTACCTTTACGTATCTCCTCTCAATATGGTCTCTCACCCAAACAGCTTCCAATTTAGATACAATATAAACTCTTAAAAATATTTGAAAGAATTCAACAAACATAGCAACATGTCAATCAAAAGCATAAGTTGACAGTAACAAACAGCTGGAGAAGTCGGTTTATCTTGTGATTAAATGAAGTGTTCCAACCCCTAACAATGGCATTCCTTGTGCCATGCTCCATTTGCGGTGGATCGCTTTTTAGAAGTATTAACTCGCAGCTGAGGAGATGTGTTTAATTCCTGACTTCACCAGGGTAATTCCTGTGTGACTTTATGTCTAGTAATAACCTTTTAATGTTTTGGTTGCTCCTCTACATTACAAAGATAACAACAGAGAGTCCCATTTTGCTTGGAACGAGCTGCACCAGGATACAGCCAGACCCAAACTAGCAGAGCAGTTACAAAAAGCAATTAGAGCAGGAAGCAACGCTGATGGTGTTGTAAGACTGCTACACACTGATTTCTTCTAGTTTTCACACCAATTTCTCCATGTCTGTTTATCCTTGCCTCACCTCCCTTAAGTCTCTTACTTTCTGTAAGTTATATTATTAAACAGCAAGAACAAAACCCCAATAACAAGACTCACCACAGAGCTGACATTAGACTCCCAGACCTGTTTCACCTACACATAGAGGAGTGAAGGAACCTCTCACGCAATTGCAGCCACCACAGTTTATAAGTGCTGTCCTGCTTCTACTCGATTCCATGTTGCAACATGGAAGAACTACCAGCATCCCTATCTGTATTTTACAGAAACCCCTCTATCTCTTTTCAGCTTTTAAAAAAACTCAAAAAATTAAGCTCTTCCACTTACTCTGCTCTAAAGAAGCAAATTATTCCACTGATTCTGAGCAGAATCCCTCTGTGCCAGTTCCAGAACACTTTTTCGAGTATGGATAACCAGGCTGTTATTCCATTTTCAGCTAAGGCCTCACCAACACCTTGAAAATCTATTCCATTTTTATCTGTTATGTCTTGACAGAATCTCTACTTGCAGCATAAACAAACTCTGTTCTCAGGCAGCAGAGATTATTTGGTGGTATAGGGGTTTTAATGACAACTGGTTTACTTGCTAAATCATAAAAAACAATGCCTAAAAATTATAATTACAAGTCAGGTCCTGCCACCATCCCAACTTAAGAGTAGAGTCACAAACAGCTGATTGGTGTTTGATGCAAATGAGGAAGCAGAAACATCTAGTGAGGAGATCCTTCCTCATGATGGTTAATGATGATGGTTAACAACTCCCGTTTTTAAAAATGCTCTTTCCAAAAATGGTTAAATATATGTAATACGTTAAAGCTTGCTCTTTTTCACAGCTAGCTGTTTAGAATGATACTGCATTTTTGTATGACATTTTTAAAAATCCAAACCAAATTGACATCTCTTTCATGTCCCAGAGATATAAATGATGTCTAACAAGCAGTAGAATTTTGTTTGAAGAGTCCTTTAAAATAATTTACTTGATGCATTGTATGCTCCATGGCTTGCACCAAATTTAATAACAAAGATATTCTAGATTGGAAAATCAGAGTGGAGGCTAACGATGGCAGTGTCTTTGTTCAGATTAAATTAAGCATGTTCTCAAAGGCATTGAAGCAGCAACCTAGAGATAAGACTTTGTGTGCTAACCATGGATTAGATCTGGCAGTGAGTTTTTAATGAAGCCTTATTGGGGAGCAGAAGTTTATAGATGTTGCTACTATTTAAATGTTGTGTCAAAGGTAAATCAAATTAAGAGATAGTGAATTTAGACTTGTATTGGATGAACTGAGCTCCTCTCTTCTAGTAGAAAAGTGCTATATATGCAAATCTAACTAACTGGAGACAGGGAGGGAAGGTCCATCCAAGGCATTTAACCCCCCTAACGAATTAAATTATTATTAAAAACAAACAAACCAACCCATAAACCCGAATAAAACTACAGTCCCACGCTAGAAGCATGTAGAAAACTTCATTTTCTCAAATGACTGCAGAGCAGAAATATAAAAGTAGAACTTGTGATTGCATTTAATGGATTCTGGTCAGACAAATCCTACTCACTGCACTAGTATTTATTCTTTTGAAGACATTCATGTGTTTTTGAAACATAGATCCCAAATCTCCACCACAGACACAGCTAACAGAACTATCTTCACCGCCCAGGCTGCAGGGAAACTTGGTGAAGGACTACGAGAGCTGATTATCATCTGTAATTTGCATTTATTGCCAGCAGTGAGGATTTGACACACACTGTACAAACAGCAGACACCTCTTCCCCTCGCTGCTTCGCAGACAGTCTGGAGCGAGGGTAGCAGAGCTCAGCTCAAATATTTGGAAAGAGCAGAAGGTAGGGGAGATACCAAGCCGCAGTGTTCAGAGCTAAACTATTTCATATCTTTCTAATTATAATGAACTGATAAATAAAAAATACCTCGAATCATTATCTGCCAATCTAATTTTGATGTTATCACAGTGAGGGAGAGGGGAAAATGTAAAAGGTTTCCATGAAGAACAACAGAACTACATATGTAAATTGCAACTGTTATCACATCCTACATTTTCTAGGAAACAAGCCGTTTAGAATTGTAG
Organism: Patagioenas fasciata; assembly: GCF_037038585.1. Taxonomy (NCBI): domain Eukaryota; kingdom Metazoa; phylum Chordata; class Aves; order Columbiformes; family Columbidae; genus Patagioenas; species Patagioenas fasciata. Next base: position 11,546,226 of record NC_092538.1, on the reverse strand, counting down.
TCAGAGGATGACATTTTGCTACAGACTTCTTCGAACTAGAGGTAAAAAAACCAAAACAAAACGTTACAAAACAAAACCACAAACGGATTCTTACCAGGACCCTCCTGTGTCACATTGTTACCATATAAGCAGCACTCCCACACTATTGCCAGCATAAACTTTGTAGCAGAACACTGCAGGGGTAAAGGTCGTGACTTTTAGGATCAAAGCTGAATTTAAAAAAAAAAAAAAAAAGAGAGAGAAGAAAACGTATAATACTTATAGAATAGGCTTTTAATAAGCTCATTGTAACTAGCAGCATCAGATAAGAAAACAAAGTCTTCACATTCTTAGGAATGCACACCCTATTTTTAATCAATTTTGTGTTTATTTTTTTTAACCGCGAATACTCCAGCAGGATTTCTGCAAACCCAGTAATCATCCCTCTTGTTGAAGGGATGTGTTAATGAATGCCGCACTCACCAGGGTTGCAGTGTGATATAGTCAAGGGACTCTCAGAGTGAGAGGATTTGTATTTTTCCCCCTTATTTTCAGTATGAGCGCTGGCCCCTCATCCCTGGCCTGGCAACCGGCCCCTGCCCCTTCCCAGCAGCAGAGACACTTCACACCTTCCTCTTTCCTGGTGAGTCGGTGCCATAGGAGCAGGGTGGGGAGACAGGAGAGAACAGTGCGTCCCTCTGCCCCAAAGGGCTGAGCTCCAGTGACAGCCCAGCCTGGAGGTGACAGGCAGCAGTGCCAGGAGCCCTGCTCTCCACACCCACCTGCAGCAAACACCACACCTGTGGATCAGGTTGTAGCAGAAACAGGAAGAGGGGTTTGGGCAGCAGTTACCAGTTCTCCACAGGAACAGACAGCGAGAGAACTGGAAGCATCCCACAGGCCTTATTTGGGCTGTGGGCTACCTCTTCTTAATTTTGCCACCCCTTTAGAAGATAATTAATCCATTGTTTTGCTGAGCCACTTCCTTTTTGGTGTTTTCATTCAGAGCGTTCATGACAGGTTTATAGCCACTCAGAGCTGCTGCTCATATTACTTCTTAATACGTAATTTCAGATCATGTTATTAATAGCATTATCTACACAACTAAAGAAAATGAGGTACGTCACCCACACTCGTAACTATTTTAAGATTTGTGGGTAATTGATCCCCCACTTTTACTGCAGTTGCCTGTGAAACACACAGAAGAAAACACCACAAGGCACCTTCCACTCTTGATCTTCTCTTAAGTGAAGCTTCTCTGTGCGTGGCAGGGTGACACAATCACACTTGAGGCCCACAAAGAACAGTAAAACCCCCTTTTTTTCCCCTGGCAGCCTTCGCTGATGTTTCGCCAACCCAGAAGAAAAAGGGTGCCACAACTACTGAAAGTCACAAAGTGAGTGTAACAAATTCGAAAATTTTATAAATATCACATCCTTCCCAATTTTCTGTCAACCTGTTTGATTATGCTTTACATAGGGAAAAGTGTGATAGAATTAATCAGCCTGTTGGAGTGAATGCTGAAGGAACAGATGAGATTTGGCAAGTCTGCTGCTGGCACTGAAAAACTGTCACCAAAAAAAAAAAAAGGTAGACCTAAATCCATAAGCACGTCATTCAGAAAGTGAGACATGCTACAATTTATCAGCGTAACAAAAACTGATGGGAACATAGATCTCCCATTTCAAAATGTTGTCGCTGTGTAAATTAAGAGTAGTATCTGTCATCAGGAAACAATGGGAAAAGAAATATGTTTGATAAAAGCAATTTTGTACTCTCTTGTAGACAGCAAACCACTGTGTCGCTGGAATGGCTGCGGTTCTATCCTCAGCAGCAAAAAAAGAAAAAGAAGAGATGTTGTGACAAGAGGAAGTGCAAATAATTAATAACAGAAGATCAAAAGCAAGGAGTGGCTTTGCAAGAAGAGACTAATGTTTACCCCGTTCCAGGACAGCCTGAATTGCACTGTAGAAAGAGGATGCTCGCATTGCCCCCAGAGCGTAAGAGCAAACCCAGCGCCCAGCAGGCAGCGGCTCACCACTGTGGCACAACGGGGCAACTTTCCCTTTCAAAGAAAGAGCTGCTTTCTTCTCAGCTCAACAGCTGCTGCACACAGGGCCTCCAACATCTTAGCTGTTTGATTGTTGTGTATAGAAAAAGCAATACCAAAGCATAAAACATGTAACAACTTCATGAACGTTTTGCCAGCAGCTGATACAACGGAAAGCACATCTCAAAACAGCAGGACAGCAGAGTAAAACAAAAACCACGGATCCAGTACCATCATGTCATTTGGCACGTCCTTGCACTTTCGTTAATTCCATTTCAGATCTTGGAAAGGAAAGTCAAAGCATCTTATCTGCTAATTAAGGTTTTGCATGATTCAAACACTGAACGAAGGACATTGCCAAACAGAAACCCGCCAGCCTGCATGACCCTGCCAGCAGACTGATGTCTCAGTCCAGTGCTTTCCCAGCACAGGTAGTGAAAGAACTCTGGGCAACTGCATATACAAATATGTACACACACACTGCCATTGATCATAACCCAAAAGTTACACCTCCCTGTTTGAGCCTAAGACACGCCGGACTCTCTACAGATGCAGTAAAAAAAAGTCAAAATGACAGACCTTTATGGTCTAATGATAGTGATTAAAGATATTAAAGTTCTTTACAAAGTGGCACTGAGATGGTTCCCTGCCTGTAATCTGCCCCGAATCAACTAAGAGCTGCTAATCAAGCCAAGAAGGCAACAGAGTCGGATGGTTGGCCATCTGCTCAAACCAACACATCACACCTCACTCCCCAAACACAGCACTAAGCCACAACAGGATGCAGATGACCAGATTGTTGAGTTGTCATTGCAGCTGAACACGCAGCAGTTGTTGATGTCTTACAGTGGACTCTCGAAACCAAACGTGACATATCGCCGCTGGACAAATAGCTGCTTCAACATTACACCCTGTCATTTTTGCGGATTGACTGCACTCATGCAGCAAGGTAAAGCACTGGAGGTTAACCAAAATTTTTCCTACTATATTAAGTATTTGCATGTGGTTTTATTACATAAAACGTACTGTTAAATGATCCATACAAGCCTTTGGCACTCGGTCTCCCTTTGGTTAGAAGCCCAGCTACTCCTATAAGAGCTTTTGGCCTGGCAGCTCCTTTCAGCTACAATAGTAAAAATTAGGCCTGGAATATTGAGTAGACTCTTCAGCAGATTCTTAGCAATAGAAGTTCAGAGTAGCTGAAGGTTGCCAAATTGTTGCAGCTTGAAAAAGGAAATTGGTACATTCAAGGGAGGGAGCAATTTGAAGTTGTTAAAAAGCACTTGGACACCATGATGATGGGCAAGAGTTTCTCCTCTCATTTTTCTTTCTCTTATCACTTCCTGGCTCTTTCTTTCACTTTCAGGTAGTTTCATTTTATCCTTCTATTTTTACCCACACAGTTAACTAACAGCCTTCCAGTTGAGATTCTGCTGGTTTTAGCGATGAGGTACCAGCTGTGCATCCCTGCAAGCTGCTGCATGTATGACCTTGAAATTTTCCATGTAGCTAATCAGAAGATACCTTTAAACAGTGTTTCCTGTCTTCCAGAGAGCATCTCTCAATTTTTAGCATTAGATACATATCACTTTATAGCATCCAAAGCATTGTGCAAACATTAGCTAGTTAATACCAATAAAAATCGCTCCTTTCCCAGTCCATACCCTGTGATTGTCTAAGTAACAGTTCCTTCATTTCACTCAAGCCAGCCTAGGGAGTTCTTTTTGCTCGCTTTTCTGCAGGAATATTAAAACAGAATGAGAATGGAGATAGCTGTTAATTTTATGTCACAGCTAGGAAACTGAAGGTCTTCAGATCACACTTTCTCCTCAGTCTTTTAATTGCAAAATTATACTTCAAAATTCGACACAAGTTTCTCACCTCCCTATTTCAAGCTACTCGCAAGCAAAACCAGACAAAAACCTATTTTGTTTTTTCCCTAAGCTGTAGAGCCTGCACAATGTTTTACTTCCAAATAGGCAAAATACTGCTAAATTACTAGCACATTCTAACAGTCCTTGCAATTTTACAGACCACTATGTCAAACTAAACCAAATTATAGGTCAGAATGTGCCAATCTTCTCACTGTTATCATTAATTCCCTTTGTGTTTTAGGCCTCCCCCCCGCCAACATGTGTCTTACCAGGTTCTTTGAACCTCTGGCTAGCATTGCTCAGTCACTCCGTAATTATTTATTGCACTAGATCCAGCGACAAGGCATTCACAGCATGATCTTCTCACATTTTGTTTAAACATTAAGTACAATAGCAGATAACAGAAAAATTTAGACTTTGAGGCAAGAGACACTGGAATTTCAATGGAATCAGATGATTAACACAATTATTGTTAAAAAAAATAAAGGGAGGTCAAAAAGGATTTGCGAGCAGGACATAATGCTTTTTGTCTTTTTTTTTCCTGGAGAAACACTAATCTAGACCTTCAAATACTCCCACATCTAAACATGATACTTAGTAACCTGTTCCTAATTTCATAGTAAGTTTTAATTAAAATAATGGACACATTTCCTAAATAAGTCACATCATGACTTCTGTGATCCCCTTCCAGATCCTGCACTTTTTGCCTTTGCCATCAGCGCTACGAAAACTCCGCAGTGCTTTGGCCAGCGCTGTCCTGAGATCCTTGCCTGGCATCCCGAGTTGTTCAGCCCCACTGTTCCCTGTAGCCACCCACACCCTCTTTCCCTGCTCTTGAACTCCACCTTCTCCAACAGAGGCGTGTGCCCCGCATCTGCACGCAACTCACACAGCAGATCTTATCTAGAGCCCTGGCTGTGAACTACACGAGCAATAAATCATCAAAACCAATTTTTTCTCTGCAGATTAAGGTTATATAAGTTCCGCCTGCCATAAAGCATAAACAGCATAAAATGCACCTCTTTGCATTCCAGCGTGTTGTGGAAGATCATAAAAGCACTTAATATATTATTTAAGCCAGTTAAGCTAGATAGCACAACTGCCTTAATTAGCAACAATTCGCCAAATCCCCATATGCCAGACAAAGGATCATGTTTAGCATTTTCAGGCTGGTAGGAGGGAATCAGAACATTGCAGAAACTAAATGGCAGGCACTGGGTTTTTTCTTCCTTCCTATCTCAGCAGAGCCCACGTTTCACTACCGCTACCCCACTGCACTATCAATACAAGAGACTGAAACCCACCACGTTAAGACTGCCCTTTTTTGGTTTTATTATTTTAAAGCATAACAGGGTGTTCAATGCTTTAAGAAAAGGAGCCACTTGTCTTGATAGCTACAATCTGTAGGCTGGAGGGGAATTTCCTTGCCTTTTTATTTTTCGTTAAGTAAAATCAAAATAAAAATACCCCAAACCTGACTTCCTCTGGAAAAATCCATGAAATCAAGTAAGTGTTAAGTGGAAATTTAAAAATACTCCAAGCACTAGCCGCCCTTCTTGCATACAGGGTCACACACAGGACTAGGAGAAAGGCAGGAAACACAAGGTGGGATACGCATGAAAAGGGCACTGGTGACAAGAGGGATGAGACGTGAATGCTACCAGCAGCCTGACCTTCGTTACCTCTTGCAACCCTGGCAGGTATTGTGTGCCCCAAAGCCTCTGCACGCTGCGTGCCAGCGGGCAGCCAGCCCAGCCGCACCGATCGCCCTGGGAATCGCAGCCGCGCTGACGCTCCCGTGCAAAGAACAAGACAACTAGAGGCAGATATCAAAATCTGAGAGCAGATACAGATTTGAGAGCCTCTGCCATAAAGGGAGCCTTTGGAATGGAGGGTGCCATGACTCAGAGAGGGGAGAGACCTGATGCAAACAGTCTCCTGGCTCGAGTCCCAATCGCTCCGACCAGTTGTTATTTTCCATCTTCTTCATGTACACAGATACAACACAGCAGAAATTTTCCCCATTGAGTCGTTCAGAGAAAAGCCTCAAGGCTGGGAATAAAAAGCAGGACAGGAGAACCCCTTCTGGTGGCCTGACATTTTATTTCTCTGTTGCGAAGAGAGGAAAATCCTTTTTTATTCTTCAGTTTTTATGATTTTATGATTTATTTTATTATTTTATTTCTCTCCATTGCAAAGAGAGGAAAATCCCTTTTTATTCCTTTCCCTTTTTTATTATTTTATGATTTTTTAATTATTTTATTGCTCTCCATCGCAACGAGAGGAAAACACATCTCCTGGGAGAGCAGCTGTGTGCTGCGGAGGGCTCACAGCACGCCCCAGGCACAAACAGAAAGAGACCCGCAAGCTCCTCGCTACGTCTCCCTGGCACAGAGCTGTGAGCAAGGGGGCTGGCACTTTGCCCTCCCAGCCTATTTCAGTTGACATAAAAGCCTGAAAAATTCAGAAGCACAATAAGAAGGATAGCCTTTAACTGTCTTGTTTCTCCCAGGCTGCAAGCTGTAAAGTATGGAGGAAGCTGATAATGCTCTTTCAGTTCCTGAGGACTTCGAGCAGATTAAATATATGACATTAGAAAGCATCATTAATAAGCCACTAACAGCTGGCTGAAAACATAAAAGACAAACATCTACAAAATTGTTGAATAATGTCACAACACCTCAGGATCCACCTATGGACACAGAGGTGTCCAGCACAGAGGACTGGTCACTAGGAGCTTTGAGCATCATGGAAGGTTTGGCTAGCTGGGTCTTCCAGTATGGGAATACTTGGATCACATCTGATTTTGTAAGAGATTAACTGCATGGAATTGATGCCGATGGATTTGTGGCTTCTACCCACCACAGCTCACAAATTGCGTTTGTGTTCTTTACCACATTAGTTCAAACAAATGATTAAATGAGCAACTCCCAACACTTAGCAAAGGGACTCCTCTGGTATATTAGGTTGCCTCTAGTAATGCCACATCAAAACAATAACTAGGTCCAAATTCTCTTTCAGATCTCTTCCTTTGGTACAAGATTTATTAACTTGAGCTGTATTTATTGGCATCCAACTGCAGGGAGAAGATGGGTTTCCAGTTGGCTGTGAAAGTTTTCATCATCCTTAAGCACCAGGAAAGGAATTTCCAAATCCAATTAGCAAAGCCTCCACCCCTACAGTCTGAGCAGTTGTGCTCAGTATCATTAATCACTCTACCAAATGAAGCGTTCACCACTCTCCTGGTAGGAACAAGTTACTGAAAAACATTCCTCATTACCATTCCTATTTAGTATTACATTGCAATACATCTGGCAACGCTGTTCAGTCTTTATGTTTAACTAACCACATGTAGATGCAGTTTGTTTAAGTACAATGTAAAATATCTGTACATTTATCTGTCTTTATCAGCTCTCCTTCCCTGTGACCTACCAGTAAATAAATATTGCATCAGGTGCCTGCATATATTATGTGCAACCTGACTCATCACATCGGACGTGTCTTTCATGCTAAATCTGCCTAAACCAGCAAATAACAAACAGCAGCATAAGCAGAGCATCTTCAAAACTGTTTCCTTTCTGGCTACATGCCTACTCTTGTACTGGAAGAGCTGCTGTACTAGAGAAGTTGGTTAATGTTTGCACTTGCACAGCTCCTGGAAGACTAAAAGACAACTCAAATAGTAGAAATTAATATCCACAAAATAGCTGTCAAGGGAAGAGGGAAAGCTTTCCCTAAGGTGCACTGTTACAGTACAGCATGTTTGACTGGCACTCAGGCTCCCTTTCCTTCACGGGGAGAAATATGAGATGCATAATCTGTTTGTACTCCTGACTTTTCCCCATCCAATTAGAATGTTGTTTCAATGGATTCCTGCCCTTAAGTAGGTAATATAATCTGATAGATTTACATAATACGTGGTCTGGGTTATGCCATCTTCTGACATGATAGGCTTCAAAGTAGAAAGTAATGTTATCTTCCAAAGGGGCAGAAGGAAGCGATACAACCACAGTCTTCCGAGGACTCAAAGGCACGTCTCATGCCTGATCTCGCAGGAGTGGATTCGTCCACAGGACCTACATGATGAGCAAGACGAACCGCAATCTGACTCAGTGCTGCCAAAAAAAAAATGAAACAGAGAATGCTTGCAGCTTCAGTAGTCAGAGCACAGCTTTAAGTGTTATTATACAGCTCAACAGTGAAAAAAGGCATTTTGCAGCCTCAGCTGTCCAGTCTCCTGCTCTGCTACCTTACCAAGTAATGCCAGAGAAGGCTACTAAGATCGCTGCTCCACTGCAAACCAGGTTAATGGACAACTCCTAAACACAATGAGAACCTCAGATAAATGCAGGCCAGGGAAGTCCATCAATAACTCCTGCTTGTATATTTATGACATTTGCTGAGCTCTGAGTGCAGCGTACACAAAAAGGTAGAAGAACAAAGACCGGGATTTTCAAGGGGAGCTCAAGGCCTTCTCCACCCTCCAAAACACTGAAGTGTACACACGATAAACCAGGAGAGCCACTCCATGCTGCAGTCACATGCTCCGAGGAAGCTGTAATCTCACAAGGACACAGATACGGCCATGCAAATATGGGTTATGCCTATGCTAACAACTGGTTATGTCCCTAGAGCTCCTAAATGGCTTTTAATCTAGCTGCCAACACATCTGAAAGCTTGTGCTGAACCCTCTTTATTTCTCTTGTGCTTCTGTTAGCCAAGAACACACTACCCTTCAATACCCTGACTGGAGAGGTCAAAGCATAAACTGGTAACTTCTTGGTTTAAAGCCTCTGGAGGCTGCCACACCAAGGACAGATGTCACAATTACAGGCAGCAAACACAGCAAGAGGGCAGCTGGTAACAGGCACTGGGAAACGAGCTGCATTTTCAACATTCCCTTCAACCAAACCACCTCTAACATAGTCCTCACAACAATCAGGCTGAAGCAGCACAGGTATTGTTATCCATGCTATCACCACTGCTTCACTCAGCGTAGTTCATCTTGTGTTAAGTAACACATACGTACTGTAAAATCCTAGTATAGGCTAAACAAGTCGTAACGTACCGCAGATGGTCAAAGCAAAATGAACTGCAAAGCATTAGAAGGAAATCGCATCTGCTCAGCACCAGCCTGTGCAAGGTTCCTGAGTCACAGAGCTGACAGTAAAATTTCAGGCATGAGGCAGAAAACAGATGCAGGAGGGAAAATGCTGCGAACATCTTAAGGGGAGAGCTTGTCTTAATGGATTTTTGTCATTACTGAATTCGATCACAGATAAAGGCCCAGCTTCCCTAAGACAGCCTGAAAATAAGAACGTGCTTCTCTTTTAAGACTCATCAATAGGTACTTTCCCAAGGATGCTACCTGCACCAGGCATTTGGCTCAGTGGGTGCTCAGCATTGCTGTCTGCAGAGAAACACCTGACAAAACCATCCAAACTTCTGCCAAGAGCAGTGGTGGTCTGTGCACAGCCATGCCCAGGGGGACCTCCGAGACAGGGGCCTTTGTGCGGCCCTCGAGAGGCCTCCCGGTGCCAGCAGCGACCTGGCACAGGAGCACAGCTGAGTCACAGCTGCAGCAATTGCACTAATTGTCCAAGGGACAAAACAATTGCACTTGTCTGACTGGTCAGGGCATGACACGAGCCCGACACATTTTTCTCTGTGAAAGCATTTTGCCTTGAAGTAAATTACCGAAACAAAGTCCCTTTAACTCCAAGCCTTTCCAGACTTCTTCCTGGCAAGGACAATTTATTCTTTCTAAAAAGGAGAGCTTTAAAAGAGATGTTACCCAGGAGAGTGAGATCTCACTGCATTTGGCTTTCACCACCACCTGTGAAGAAGGTAACCTTGAATTTCCATTATACTGTGATGGGAATTGAGGTTTCGACTCCAACCAGCTCCCTGAAAAACACCAAGGGTGCAGCCCAAGGTCTCTCTTCCTGGTCGCGCCTCTGCTCCCCATCAAATGGGACTGTCTCTGTTACGGAGATCGTCCCTGGCCCCACGCGAGCCAGGTTCTCTGGCTCCTGCCTGGGCCCAGTACACTTGATGGTGCACAGGCCATGGAGGAAAATTGTGATTGCTCAAGCCAGGAGCTGCACCCACACTTGCAGATAGCAACACAACACACACAGACACACGTGTGACTCAGAGCTGCACTTTGTACCACCTTCAGAGGCCAAAATAATCCAAACGGATGCAGTTTGAGTTGCTGGACTGGCTGCAGGTGCAAACCCAGTGCCAACCAAGAGCCCCAAAGATTCCACCAAACTCCCACGGGTACAAACAACACAAAGGATCTTTCCTTCCCTTTGCCCACAGGAGCCATTGGTAGAATTGAACATCCTGACCACGACCAGCAAGGGGAAGTTCCAGGATTTTCTGTCTATTTCTTTAGGACCACAAACTGATGGTAAAACTGACCGGGAGAAGTGACTCTGCCCTAGAGGGCTGCAGTGTTGTGGGGCTGGAGGATCCCAGCGGTCTCCATGGCTGGCGGAACTCAGAACCGGTGTCCGGGCAGCCCGGTCACCTTGGTCACCCTGGCACATTTTGGTCCAAACACAGCTCCGTGGCAGGTTTCCCTTCCCACCTGGCGTGAGTGAGGAAGGGAGAGGGGTCTGCGCCCCATTGAGGAGACCGACTTTAGGGACTAAATGGATGGAGCCAAGGCAAGCGATGGCAGCAGGGACGGCGTGCACAGCCAGGTGAGCAGCACATAGGGAACGTAAAGCAGAGTCCGGCTTCAGTTTCATCTCTGAAATATGACTTGGGTTAAAATTTGCAGAGGAGTAATCCTCCAGGAGAGTAGAGCATGTCAGAGAGGAAAGGACATCTCTTCCTACACACTTCAGTTTTAAAAGGCAACATAAGCTTGTGTTTAAGTTATGTAAGTGTCGCTTTCTGAAAGATAAGTGGAGGAGTTACCTACACAAATGTTGACACAGGGAAAACAGTCACTGCCCTTTCCAAGAGAAAATAGCCCCCTCCCTGGACGAGGGAGATGCAAGTGCAGTGGCTGATGATTTTGGTTTGTTTTCCACCTGGCTTTGCAGTAGGCCAGCCCTGGTACATCCATAGAAGCTGTGGATGGAGCAGCACGGCATTACAACAAGCCCATTGTAGCCACATATTTCCACTTCACAAGTGACTGCCAGCCCCTGTTTGATTAACACCATTAGGAATGAGTGGCCACTGTTTACCTTGTAATTTATTAGAGGCAGGGTTTCCAAAAGGCACTTCAAATAGGCACCTAATTCTTATGGTCTTTTAATTAGAATTGAATACATAGCTTCATTAAGCACCTCTAAAAACCCAATCTGAAATGATTTGGCAGGACAAGAAATGCTTCTGAGCTTTAGGACACAGTTAATCCCTGGCAGTTTTTTAAAGAGAGGATGCAAGTTTTGCATGAACTGGAAGATTAACCCATGGCTTTGGCAATTTGTAGAGCACAGAGGAGGACCTGGCTGGCCCAGCGAAGGAGGCGTCCTCTGTAACGGGCAGTGAGAGCGCAGCACCATGCAAGAAGCCGCTCATCTGCTGCACAGACGGCCTTGACCAGGACACCTTTAAAATTGTGAGATTCTGAATAGAATTTAGCAGTAAAAAAAAAGAGTCAGTGGCATCTCAGGTTCTCAAGGGAGAGGGAGCAAATAAAACCCAGGAGTTTGCCAGCAGGAGCAAAAAAGCAGGACAAGACACTTTGTTCTGTAGTTTTCTTCCATGTTTGAAAGTTTTTACCTCACCACTGTTTTCCAGACATCTGGACATCGCACTTTAAAACAACGACAAAAAAATTAAAACAAACCAAACCAAAACCCCACCGAACTACAAAGCAACCGTTCTCTCAACTCCCTCTCCCTGTCACTTTCGCCATGCTCTACCCAGTGTGTCACCAGCCTCGCAACGTGCAGAGCACTGGAAGCACCTGACAGGGGTCCTGCTGAAGGTCCCTGTGAGCTCCTCTGCGTCCACACAGAGACACTCAAACCATAACGCTCCTTCACAGCTTTCCCAGCCAGCCATTTGATCAGTTTATTTAGTGAAGAGGAATTCCTGAGACCCGGATTTAAAGTGCTGAATATTTACACTAACACTTCTTTTCTTTACAGTGCAAGGAGCTTTTCAGACCCTTTAAGAAGTCACTTCAGAAACTGCATTTGCCCCAACACCTTCCCAGAGAGAAAAAAATGAAGTACTTGAAGGGAAGTTTGGCCGTAATCGGGGGCCGCATCGACCTGTTTCTCCAGCGGTACTGCAGAGCCTCGGAAGTCAAGCACTGGCAGAAGTAAGGGTTCCTCCTACCCAGCACCAGTGACGCCCCCAGCACGCTGGGCTCCTGCCCCACTGCTCCCAATGGGCATTTAGGCACGTCCCACATTCCCAGGCACTGGAGATCAGGTTAGGTATCTTCAGGAGATTTGTATAGCTGGCTCTAACTGCTGGATGCTCACAGATTTTGCAGGTAATTTTAGCAGAGGCCGTGTAGCACTACGCCTGTCCAGAGCAAGGGCAATTTCGATGTGCTATCAGCAACATCCCTTTGCAAGTAAAGGGAGCCCTACGTGGACCCCCTGAGCTAACAGATAATCCATGCTCAGGGAAAAACAGTTGTTCAAAAATGTATAAGTTTGGGGAAGACAAAAGCTGTGCAAAGGGTATGTCAGCAGTTACACTCACCAAGCCAGAACTAGGGAGCAGAACGAAGAAGAGGATGAAGTTTGTACTTACATGCACAATCCACATGTCTTTCTTTTCCCAAGGGTGTTCTGGCGGTTTGTCTCCCTCTTCTCAGAGATGGACGCAAAGCGGCTGCAGAAGCTGTATAAGTACATCAAGAACAACCAAATGGACAAGTTTCTGGTAAGCAAACAGGGGAGTTAATACGCCACAAGGTGTTCCTGCCGCACCGGATTTGAAGGAATAACTATACCATGCAGCTTACATGGGTTGATCCATGTCAAAGGAGAATCCTGCCACAGAGAAGTCTTTATCAAAAGGCCACAAATCCTGCAGATATTGCCAGTTCCTACATAAAGCAGGCACTGAGCCATCGCAGCCGCCAGCAGCTTTCCCTGGCAAGCTCTGGGAAGCTGAGCTGGTGTCCCCAGCACCATGGTTTGCAATTCCGGAGCTGTTTGCTGACCCCATGTTTCCAGTCATGCTTTACAGACCAAATCTGGTTCATAGTTTTATCTGATGTTAGATCAGATAGAGCCTGTGCTTGCCAAAGGGGATTTCTCTGCCCAAGCACCAGCTGTACAACAGAAGGAAATTGTAAGTTTCCTAAGAACACCAGCTCCAAAGGGCTAACCCATTTAAACACACTTACAGTCAACCGTATCTCCTGAGCAAAGGCTCAGTACACCAGGAAGTTCAAAGGTCCACAAGAAACACATATCTTAATAAGCTTGTTAAAAAGAAATTGAAAATAGATCTACCAAAAAAAATACAACCCATATAACAAAAAAAAAAAAAACCCAGGAGTAAACTAGGAAATTGTTTCAAATAAATGAGAAAACAGTGGCAGGAAAGAACTCATTGGGTACTCCTTGCTTCACGTTAAAAGGAGCTGTGGTCATCCGATAGCTGACAGTGATAAGGCCATAAATACATTTGAAGCCACAGGTAAACAGTTCTCTCCTTTCCAGTTAGAAAAGAAGGAGGCAAACATGGGTTTGTTTTTAGCTTACAAAGAAGCAAACCCATTTATTTAGAAAAAGGTATTCCAACAACGAAGAAATCAGACTTATTGCAAAGAAGAAAAACCCAAACACAAATTCCTGTTGCTAGCGTGAGGCGCCTGAGATTAATTGGGACAAACCCCACTGCTCCCACAGGGCGCCAGCCTGAGGGCAGCTCCCCACGCCACCTCAAAACAAGTACTAAGCAGCAGATAAGCCCCCAAACCCTCACATTGGTTTTCTCCCCTAAATAAAAGCCACAACCAAAACACAAAATTCCACATCATCCTCTCCAAGGAGAGAATAAGAGACAACAAAAAACCTCAACAAAACCAAACCAAAAAAATCTACCAAAACACCCCAAACGCACAGGAAGGGTGGGTGAGAAGCGTTAGTCACGCTGCGTCGTGCGCTGTCGGGATGCGCCAGCCCGCAGGCAGCCAGAGCCCGGCGGCCCCGGCTGCACGGCGCTGGGGATGCGGCCGCCTCCAAAAAAACCGCCAGAAGAAGCGACAAATTCTGCCATTATGTAACGGTTGACAAATGCCTTTTGTTATGCAAGACAAGTGGGAGAAAAATAAGCATCTTTGCCCTTTGTGGGAAGGGAACAGCAGTTGGCTCCCTGCTAAAGCATAAACAACAGGCTGTGGATCCGGGGGGGACCGGCACACTCCATGCAACAGAAATAGATTATTTGGAAGCGTCTTGTTATTTAGATGAGTGAGTGTAAAAATACAGAATCAATACGTAATTAGTGAGTGACAGAGGTTGTCAACATGGTAATTTGATAATTTTTTGAGTTTTGTTAAAGCAGGGAGGCTAATGAGCAGCCATCCATTAGCCTTGCTCATCAGTCATCTTAAAATCAGGGATCTACGTCCCCTTTCCTCACATTTGGACTTTTAAAAATCATCATTGGAAAATCCACCAGATTTGAATTGAAACACTTGTCCCAACTCTGGTTTTGGACTTACTGAAAATGCCAGATCGTACCCACTTCTCAGCTTAGAGCTAAAACAGAGCATCACTTTCCTTTGCAGTCTGCTGGCTCCTGCACGCTGCCGAAAGCTGCAGGAACCAGCCCCACGCCTGTCTGGGAGAGTAAAGGAATAAGTCTTCTGCGCTGAGACTCCAGAAATTTATTTAAATAAAAAGACACAGAACTGAAACAGCATGACCACTGGCAACACAAAAATCGCTGTCCCGTGGGGTAGCCTGGAAGGATGCGCAGTCAGGCAGCTGCTGCCCATCCGCTCCCTGGCGCCATCCCACCCCCCTTGGGATGTTCAGTGTGGGACCCATCGCCACCCCCAGCCGTCCTCCCGGCACACAGGGTGCCACAAAGCGACAGTGACATCCAGTGGCAGTGCGTGCCTGTCCACAGCACCCCGTCCCATCACACACCCTTGAGCGTGGGTTCAAATGCAGCCACCAAACGGCACCCTCGGCCACTGATCATCTCCCCGAAGCGCCTGAAAACCAACAATCCTTTGGCTAGCACACCAAGAAGGGCTTTAGCACAGAGTTTAGATGCTTGGGTAGACTGTGCTGGACTAATAGCTGGGTTGGACGTGCACTCAGGGAAACTGAGACCAGAAAACGTGGCTTTGCGGAGGGCAGCAGGACCCGCTGCTGGGTGGGATGGAGCCTCAGAGCTCAACTGTGGGGAGCCAACACGTCAGAGGGTGAGGATTTGTGCAGCCGGTACAGTCATTTCTCAGCTCATTGCTGCTGCCACCCGACAGAACCACAGTTAAGCAAGAGTTATTGCCCAAGCGTGAGTCAATGTGTGCTGCTTGCTCATATGAATACCTTTAAAAGTGGCATTTTTTCTTTTTTTTTATAGCAATTATGCCGTCCTTCAGAAAAAGTTTCAGGACTCAAAAAAAAGAAACTGAAGCAGCTTTACATCAGCTGGGGGCTCCACGGAGGTAGAAGAGACCTGCGGGAACACCCAGGTCAAAGACATGGTCACCACCAACACACCCCCACTGTCACCGCTCAGCAGCAAGGATGACAGGTGGGAGCTACGGGCACAGCCAGCGTGACACACGGGCACCAAGCAGGAAAAGCATTTTCCTGCCCAAGTAGAGCTGTCCACACTTGCAAAAGAAGCAGCAGGTGCAGATGTGACCAGTGGTGGAGCTGGAGGAATTAGGCAGGTTGAACTGCTCAGAGAGACGGGAGCAAGGAAAACAGCAGGAAGAAAAGCTACTATAAGCATAAGGTGGCAGTAAGGAACAAGCCATCCCTTTGTTGGCCCACATCAGTTGGTGTTAATTAGCGTCTCTACCTGGCAATCCGGATGCTCAGAACATACTTGTGGTTTTGCCTTTGGCTCACCCTGGCAAAGCCACACATGCTTGTCTTCAGCAGCAAAAATGCAGACCGACCTGTAGCAGGCGTGTTTGCAACCGGAGTCACCGACAGCCTGGCTGCTCCAGCACACAAAACCCCCAAGGAGGAATGAAAAAGGGCCATTAGAAGCAATTGCTGATGAGATCAGCTTTGCCACAAACAGGTGCCACAGGCTGCCTGCAAAAGGAGTTGTCCCACATAAGCCTATTTTCAAGCTGCTAAAATGCAATCACATGGCCTGTGGGAGTTCTCATGCACTCATAACCATCTTGCTTTTCATCTCTTTTCTCCCGAGTCTCTTTATTTACCTCTAAAAAAGTCCAATCTGGTGTGTAACACCTCTGAGTTACAATCCAAATTGATAAACCAAAAGTCCAAAAACAAGAGCTAGCCAGACAGCACGATCTGGGAGGCTGAGTAGGAGTCCCACGCTAACCTACCGGCTGTGCGGCTCCCGGCGATCCTCCTCCGTCTGCCTGCTCCCCCTATGAACGGAGAAAACACCGTCCAACCAGTTCTTACATAGATAAACACACCACAGGCACAGCGTGCATGAAATACTTAAAATTACCGCAGCTGAGGTGTCATGAACATAGCAAGGGCTTGGGATTGCTGGATGCTGGAGAGCCTGGATGGCGAGACAACACCAGCAGCCTGGTGTTCCCAGATAGTTCTGGGGACAATGTGTTCGGGGAATTGAACCATATGCAGGATCCACGCAGTGAAGCCCCCAGAGGGCAGCTCAGGCTCACCAGCACCAGCTCCTGGAGCAGATGGAGCTGCTCAGAGGAGTTATATCTTCCATTTACTTTTTTTTCTCTTGTTTGTTTTCTAAGGTTCTCACAGACAACTTCAGAGCCTGACAGAAAAATAGAAGTCAATCCATATTGTATCATCACCTGAACAAAACACAAGGAATAAAGGCAGTCTTCCTGGTTTCCCAAAACCACAGAATACTGAAATACTTGCAGCGTCATAGCAACAAGCTTCAATCCGAGCAAAATGAAAATTAGGCTGTTTAAAACCATGTGATCCTATTTATTATTATCCTGGAGTTTCCTAACAGCTGTGCACCAGCACTGAGACCTGTCCAAGGATGCGTAAGTATCAGACCTACCTTTCCTACCTGCTGCTTTCTGTATAAACCCCAACAACAGCAGAGCAGCCCTGCTCTGGCAGAACCCTCCTGTGACCAGGGCTGCTCCCCCTGCATTTCTGCCCAGACACACAAACCCTCCACGTGCTCAGCAGCCACACTGACTGGGGAGGAGGGAACGAAACAGGAAGGGACCGGTGTACACAATATATTCTGGTAAAAAAGTTTCATAACTTTACACATACACCTGCTATTTCTCACTGTTTTAGGTAAACAGCAGCCGTGAGCCCACACACACATGGATGTTCTTGGCAGACGCTGCCTTCCCTTGATCCAGAGTGAGCCCATAGCCCTGTTCGCTGCTGCAGGAAGCAGCTCAACTGAGAGCTAATGCTGCAGGACAGAAACAGAAAAGAGTAACAGAACTGGCTGGTTTGGTCTTCATGGTTGGCTCAATTTGATTTATAGTGGAACCGGGTTTTATGAAAATATCAGAAACATCAATAGCTTGGCATGGAAAACTCTTAGTCTGAGTAAAAAACCAAAATCAAACTCATAAAAAACCCAAAACATGAAGAGCCTTCCTACATGCTCAAAATCAGATGTTTGGGGAGGGGGCTTAGTTATTGCTTTCGGATCTGAACCCAAACAAGAAAAACCCTTCCCAGATCCCTTTGGAAGGGCAGATAACGCAGGCCATTTTTAGAACCAAGACAACAGATTTCCTTTCTAAACGGCATCTTGGATCCCATCCACGGGCCTTGGCAAGAGACCGAGCCCCTGGCAGAGGCTCCGCTGCCAAGCGCACACAGAAAATCGCTTGCGAGAGGTTGTGCAGGAGGATGTCGCACGCTGTCCACACTGGGCGACGCTCGGTTTCTTGCACTGGGTTTCATTGCGCACACAAGAGTGGTGCAGACCTGGTTCAGCAGCAGAACACAGGGAATTTTCTTTGAATAATCAAATATTTCTTTCAGCTACGTTTTGAGCTTTCTCCATAGCATGCGCACTATAAAGCAAATGTAGCAGCGGATATAGCTGTGTCAGAAAAATACTGTATGCCCTCAAAATGTCACACTTGCTTAACACAGAACTGAGCAAGATTAAAGTCTGCTCAAGACTTGGATTACTCCACAATTTTTCCAGTAGGACTTGAGGTGACTTAGAAGTGACAGAAAGACTCTCCAGGAAAGCTGAGCTCTGCCAGAAATAACCTCACTGTTTGCTGACCAGATGATGTGGGCAAAGAGAAAAGATTTCACCTTCAGAGGCCCCTGCTCTAAACGTACGATGAGAAAGCCTTGGGTACGAACTCCAGGATGCATCGGTGCAGCTCGGACAGCATCGCAGGGATCGCTTCTTCCTGCTGTTTGGTTTTGGAGCATCAGGGAACCCATGGAAGCGTTGCACAACCTTGGCTCTTACAGAAAGTAACATTTTCATGCATTTTAGGAAGTGTCAATGTGAAATGTAGAACAAAAAAAAAACCCCCAAACACACAGAACCCCAAACCCCACAAAAACCAAACGCAAACCCCCATGCTGGTGTCGGGCTGGACTCTGCTCAGACCAACCAGGGCAGTCACTGCTGGGAAGTGGCTTTTACCCAGCTTGTTGACTCCCCCCAAATCGCCACCGCTGCCCTCATACCTGTTTTCAACACCAGGTCACCTTCCCGTGGGCAGGAATGGTTTTGGTTCTCGTTCTCCTTTCATACCAGCTGAAGTTAGCAGACTTTTTATTAAGTCTCCTGTTGGTAGTTTGGCTTCAGCACTCCCAAAACACCAACATTTCCCTGGGGAAAAGGGAAAAAATTGAGCAAGCTGCAGGAACACACGCAGCTACCCAGGAACTTGCATCTTTCACCCATTTCAACTCACACGGACACAAGGTATCGGGCTACACAACCCCAAAGGGCTTCAGCCTCGCCACCTCTGGACTCATCCTCGCTTTCCTAACGGTCAAGTTATGTGGAAAAGTGGATACAGCCAAATCCCCACTTTTCTAGATGGTACAAGAAGGCACGGGGAGCAAGAGCAGGTATTTGTCAAAAGCCAACTTTTAACCAAATTCAATGCAGATACTTGGAAGCGCGGGAACACTATATTTATTAGGTCAATATTTCATTTTAGCAATACAGTTACAGAATATCACAATGCTGGTTACAAACATAGGATGGTTTGATGGTTACAAAGAACGTCGGGCACTGCAGTCTGGGGGAACAGGGTACGAAACGTTAGTCTGGACACGACACGTCGGGTGGTCTCCAAAGTCCAGTGATGGCCAAGAAACTCGTATCAATGAACGTGGCACTACAGGTAGAGATTCTGCTTTAGAGGTGGGTTTGGGTGAGTTCGATTTATACAGTTATACAGTTCAAGCAACATTTTTCAAAATGCTATTAAATTAAAATCCCCTGTAGTTCAATAAAGTATAAAAATAGTACTGAACCTGGTAATATTCAATAAAATGTAGAGTTCATTCACATCATTAAGTAGTAAAGAAACGGTGGAGTTGTAGTTACCATGGCAACATCGCTTCCCATAAAGGAATATACATAAAAGAAAAAAGTTACACGTATGGTACCTGCGACAATTATTTAGCGATCCAACACTGAACTTGTGCACCACAAACCAAGTTTCTAAATATCTCTATATATTTATATAGTATATATATTTTTCATCTTAAAATTTACTTTTGAAAAAACAAAATGTGCACTTCAACAAACTCACTAAGGCCACTCATGCTATAGATACCTAGGATTGCAATGAAATATCCTTAAACGAGACCCTAGAGCACGCACCTTTAGATCACCAAAGGGAAACCTGTTCCACTGCCTAAAACATTCCTGAGATTCAGGGACAGAAGCGTCACCAGCACTGCCAGGTTTCCATACACCGTTTAGTTTATTTCCAGGTAAAAGAGGGAATTTCTTCCCCGTTTCTCACAGAATCCAAGGCCAAGAAGCACAAGGTGCAACTGGCCGGTCGCGTCAAACACGGAAACACCCACAATGAAGAGTTGGATTCACAACTAGCGCTTGACCAGGAGTTTTCTTATTATAAACCATAAAAAGGGAACAGGGACCTTCAGATACCACGAGGTTTCCGCACAGGCGGAGGGAAGAATCTCCATCTACCGACCGGTGACAGCAACACCCGCCCCGTGCCATTCGCCGCCAGCCCGCGAGCCAAATCGCATCCGCACAAACCAAAGCTTTCACCAAAGAGCTTCGATCATGCTTTAGGCACGATGCATTTTCCTTTTTGTGCTCTACCAATACGTAGGACTACAAAAAGGAAATCAAGTGAACTGTGCATTTTTTTGTACCACGAGAAGCAGCGCAATGGCACCTTTAGCGAATTTCAGACTGCAGCACGTTTAAAGAAAAACTTCATTTTTAAAATTACAAAATAACATCGTCATCCTAATAAGTTAGAATTCAACAACAAAACCCCTTCACAAGTATTTAACAAAACCCGTGTGCAAAAAAAGTCTTCAGCAACAGGTATGGCTGTAGAGTGAGGAGAGCACGGGAAGCACAGCGGGGAGACACCCGGGGCACGCAAATGACTGAATCAAACAACATTATACTGGAAATGAAGTTTTAAGGGTTTAATTTAAACAATAATTTAAATATTTTTCCTTAAGGGTGCACCTGTCCTCGCTACTTCCATCCAGTCCCTCCGGTGTGATAAATTACTTACCTTCCAAAAAACTCTGAAGATGCATTTCACTGGATTTCCACTCCCAGCGCTCCCCATTTAATGCCAGCACCGAACAGCACCTGTTCCACTAGTGGTAGATGAACTGTGCGTCTATAAGTGCCAATAATCAATTAACTTCAGCGAGTGTTTCACAGGGGAACTCCCCAGCTCTGCCCCATCGAGAGGGGGCGCAGGGTTCACGTTGGCAAGTCCTGTGCTGGAGGACTAAGGGGACAAGACGCTCTGCTCCCTCAGCTCTGCCCGGGGCAGGAGTCGGGAAATACTGAAGTAACACCACAAGATCTCCTGCAGCCCCAGGGCACGGAGGGACAGGTCGCTCACAGCCTTCCCATTGCACTCCTGCTTACTCAAAGTCATCAAACCACAACAGCAGAGACATCTGAGAACTTGGTTTAGGAGATACAGAACCAAAGCCTAGCAAGGTCAGTTTTATGTTATGACAAGGAGAACATGAGGCCTGCAGCACGGAGAGCATCGCAGCCACCGTCCTCGAGAACCGCGCATCATGGCCTAACTGGGGCTGTGGGATGCTACAAGGGGAACCTCAACCCAAGAGACAAGTCAGGATTTCCCTCAGTCGCACAAACAATCACGCCGGCAGCACCACAACACCGCAACTACACCGGGCCGAGTCCCCTTTCTTGGCCCAAGTCCATTATCATACAGAATTCCAGGTGACTTTTAGGACCGTAACTCCTTCCAGACAAGCCAATGCACCAATGTAGACAACCTGACGGTGACGCCACTTTAGGAAAGAAAGTACATCCACCCAACAAGACTTCAGAACAAAGCTACCAATTCAATTAATTCAACTACCACATTTGGCTCCCCGATAGAGGCCCAACGCCTCCCTAACCTGCCCTGTGTTCGAAGTTCTCCTGGGTGCTGTAACTTCAAGGCAAAGCATGGAACACGTACACAAACCAGAGCTGAAATCCTGCAGTGACACACAGGGACTCGTCACCACTGCCAAACCTGCTCCTCACCCCAAACCCCAGACCGGGGAGGTCCCGTAGTCAAAGGCTGGAAATGGAAATCCTGAGCAAACAAACGGTCTCCACATAAGTGTAAATCCACGTACCCAGTTTGAAGCTTTTAAATGCTTCGGCAGTACAGAAATTACACAGCTTCTCGAGGACAAGTCTAAGCACACCTTCCTAAGTTCTGACTCTAGCATTACATACTTCATTTAATTTTAAATAGTTAAGAGAATTCATAAGTACTTTCTAATTCTTCTAATTCAGTGCCCTGCTGTATGAGCATTCAGGGATAAAAGCATTTCACCTTGTAGACAGCCAAATTCGTAGTACCTAAAAAGCAGTCAAACATTGCTCTAAATTAACTAGATTGTAAATCCATGCATAATTTTAAGTTGGATTTTCACTGAGGATACACTGCAGTCTAAGACTTCATACAATACCACAGGGTTTTTTTAATGCAAACACTTCTTTTCACACCAGTGAAGATATTCCAAATATGCGATCGTTAATTCTGCATTTCCTAATTACATAACCGCATTTTAAAGTTGGTATTATTCAGCCTTTCCCCCCAAAATACACTTAAAGGCACCAGTATGTGAACTATTGGCCTGTAAGATTCAGTTCTCAAAAGAGCCCTTAAGCTCAGAGTTGCGTGTGAAATTTGTTTCCTCTCCACACTCTTTTGAAGACCAACGAGCAGCTTCCCCTGTCCTGAACTTCACCAACTATAAACCAGGCCCCAAACCAACCAGCGGCCTCAGCCCCGGCTCAGTCCCTGAAAACAGGGGAGGGAGAAACCCCAATGGGGCAGAGCCCGACCCACAGCAGCACCGGCCGCGAGGGCAGAGCCCGACCCACAGCAGCACCGGCCGCGAGGGCAGAGCCCGACCCACAGCAGCACCGGCCGCGAGGGCAGAGCCCGACCCACAGCAGCACCGGCCGCGAGGGCAGAGCCCGACCCACAGCAGCACCGGCCGCGAGGGCAGAGCCCGACCCACAGCAGCACCGGCCGCGAGGGCAGAGCCGCGCGTTGTTCTCTTGTGTTGCGGTACAGACTACAACTCAACATTAAAAGAAAACCAAAACACCACTACCAAAACCAACACTCAAACCAAAACCCACACAACCAAGCAGCCCCCCCAACAGAAGAAAAATTAAGACAAGCTAGTGAGATAGGCATTGTTACAGGATTTTACAGATGACTTCTGGTTTTAAATTAATATAAAGGAATCAGTTTCTGGTTGTACTATTGTTTAATGTAGAAATGAAGCATCACAAAAAAAAAAAGTGTTGTGCTTTTTGGCATTTTCCGCTGACCCCTGCGCACTGTACAATAAGTTGTGTTCTCCAGAAACAAAACTGAGCTGGATTGTAATACAAAACTTATTAACTGGTATAAACAAGTTATGGCCTCAATTATTAGAGTGAGCCCATTCAAAAAGGAAAAAAATGGCTGCAGCAAATAGTTAAGCATTTCTAGTTTTGCTTGTGGCATTGACATTAATATCGGTATAAGCTTACTAGGTAAACACATGCCATTGCAACCGCTAAAGAACGTTCACTTCCTAGTTTTGTATCTATTACATGAATATAATTTTGCACTGATCATACATCTAAAGGAAATAATTCTACTGTAAAAGTGAATGCAGGGGCAGAAATATTAAATTAAAGCCACTGGTCCAAAAACTGTTTCTAGCAGGCTGGTCCACTTGTGGTTTTCCTGGTCCTGTTCAGATTAGCACGCGTGGTTGGTACCAACGAAAACTACGATTGCTGGTCTAGCGGATCTTCCATCCATCCCTCCCAGATGAACACCGGTCCAGTTCAGGATGTTAAACACAACATAGGGCGGTTACTCACTCAACGACCTACTGCGGTTCACAAAGGGTATTTGCTCTCCAAAGTGGTTCTTTGCCACTTTTCTTCATAAGGCAGCAGCCAAGGCCGGGACATTCTCCCTTTTCTGGATATTTACGGTTAATTTTGCTACAATGCGTTCAGCAGAAAGACCTTTCTCACGTAACTCCTATAGTACAGCATTTATTCTTTCTACATTTCAGAAGCAATCTCTTGATGAAACCTTCCATTCATAACAAGAATGCAACTCTTTTGAACTCAAACAGTTTTATTTCATGTTTTCTTGCAGGCTTTCTGCAAAAGTAGCTTCTTTTGAAAGAAGAGAGAAAGAAGGGGTTCTCGGGAATACCAAATTAAAAACGTGAGCCGAACTAAACATGCCATCCACATGCTGATAGGAATTGAACACACATTCATCCATATGGGCGCTCTGCAGCAGACTGGACCAGTGTTTCAACGCAAATTCCAGCCCCCAGAGAACTACACGGTTTAGAGATTTCACAGTATGACTTTTCCCCCTGTAACCCGGGGGAAAAAACCCCAAACTGGTTGACTGACCAAGTTCTTAGCTACTCTGTCCGTCCGCGCTCTGAGACATCAGAAAAGACTGGACCACTTCTTCAGTGGACTGGGGGCTGGTGCTTACGTCCTCCAGCGCATCCGTGACCGAGAACTGCCGGTCCCGCAACCGGTTCCAGTTGGCCAAAATATTGTGGTATTCGAAAACTTTCTCGTAATTGCCAATGGAATTGTACAGTTTAATGAGACCTCTGTAATCGTATTCAAGTCCACTGTATCCTTCACCAAAAAGCTTCTTCCCTAAAGAAATCCAAAAGAAAACAAAATTCACCCATATGTTGCATCTTATTTACCGCATCATTTTTATCAACAACATGAACTTTTGTTACGGCAAATCATCATGTTTTTAAGCATTAAATCAGGACACAAACACCACACGAGCTTCCTGGAGGATGGTTTGAGTTCTGCCTTCTCCTCCCAGGGTCTTGTAACCTGTCCCCAAGGACTCTACAATCAGATCATTAATTGCACCACAGCTTTACACACAAAAATCTACTGGTTGTATAACGAAGGCGGTCACCTCACGTCCCAATTTCACTCCAAATTCAATTTAATGGGGAAGCTGTTTTTCAGTTTTCTACCTTAAAATCACAAATTCTTCTACAGTTCTGTGCAGTGTGTTATAGAAACAGTCTCAAAATCGAGCCACAGTGTGGCCCAAAGACACATTTGATTTGGAACTGTAAGTTCACTGCAAATGATAATGGGGAAGGAAAATACTTAACAAGAATATAGTCAGGGTGATGGGCACAATAGTTTCCCATTTCTTTCTAAATTCAGCTACATTCTGCACTTAAATTTTGGCCACAACTGCAAAATGTAGTCTAAATACTAACAGCCCAGCTTTGAAAGCAGATGCTTCCAGATGCTCTCAAGAGTGAATTCTGAAGGAACACTAAAACCACAACCCCAGAATTCAGTCCCCAGGAGAACATTCCAGAAAACACACAATTTTGTAAGTATTTTCAATCTAAACAACTTGCATTTCATTAAGTTCTTCACTCAAAACTGTCACAAGGTTTTTAACAATGTCTCCTGTAGTATTAAAAGCACCATAAAGCCCCAGGTTAGCAGAACCACCTACCGATGGCTATGGATCTCAAATAAAGCTTTTCGGCGTTTTCATATTGGTTCATGTCGTAGTTATAGAGAGAAGCCAAGTGACCCACGGACAGGGCAACTTCATAATCTTCTTGACCTAGAAGCTGCTCCTTAATCTGAATCGCCTTGATGTGCATTTCTTCTGCTTCCTGTGAGGATCAGATTCACACAGTCAGACACCTCATCACGCCATAAAAAAAGGGGAAAATAGGAAGGTTTAAAGAAATGTTAACTATGTAGCGACTAAATAGTCTGTAGTATTTTGTGAAAGGCAGAAAGTAAGGAAACCAAATCTACCAACAAATTCTGAATTGTAGACACTGAAAATCATCATTTGCTGTGGCAGATGTCATGTGAGTTTTTAAGTCAAGACCTTTACACCACTATAATCTCACCTTAAACTTTCTCATGGACTGATACAGTCTCCCAAGGTTGCCGTAGTGTTTCGCCGTTTGTACGTTAAACTCCCCAAAGGCTTTTTTAGCCAACTGGAGCGAGGACAGGTGTAAATCGTGAGCTTCCTGCAGTAACCTCTGCTCCGTCTCCTTGTTGTGACAGTCTATTGCAATCTCCTCCAGGATAAGTGCTGAGAGAGGAGAAAGAAACCAACATTACAGTGTTCCAAACATGAGATGGCAACTGCAGGGAGCAAAAAGCCAAGTACCCAAGACATGAATCATTTGTGTTCATTACAAACCGTTTCAAACGGGTACAACAGCTATCTTGACAATTTGAAAAACACAAAACCAAATAAACAATTCGAGTTGTCAGGGAACAGGATAAAAAGATGTGAATGAGCGATTTCAAACGGTCCCGACACCGTAATGAAGGGTCCCACCTTTAACTCTCTTGGAAGATGCCAGGAGAAGATGATCTTCTGGGAGAATGTGAGTTATGATGCCAATAGCACGTTCAGCGTGGAACCTGAAAGAGTTCAAATTAAAAATTCAAGACTCATATGTTTAAATTAGTGGCTGACTGATAAAATATTTGAAACATTAATGCAATAAACAGATGCAGTTAAATTCCAGTTGGAAAATCTGTATATTTAAGAATACTTTTCTCCATTTACAGCACTAAATCTGCTGCCAGTACCTGCACAACTATACTCACAGCGCATTGTCAAATTTTCCAGAGCTGTACTGGTGAACATATGAAGAATAAGCCAAGTCTTCGTGAGCTGTAGCTACATGGATGTTTTTACCTCCAAATACCGACTGCCGGATATCAAGAGCTGTCTGAAAGAGTTACAAGAACACCGTTTATCAGTTAATACAGGAAAAAAAACCCCAAATTTCTCTCTCTCACTGATAAAAAGGGGGTGGTGGGGTGAAATCTATTGGCTCTGCAATTCTGCAGGCCTATACCTAGGTACTTGAGGTAGTAAATACATAAAAAGGTGTGTTTTTTCTTTTATTAAAGAACTAGCATCGCAGTAATTAAATCAACTATTATCTCTCTCTGAATTAACTGTACGTGAGTTTCAGTGGAAACATCTGAGAGATGATGGATGTCAAGAGCAAGAGCAGTCGGCCACCGAGCCCCGTGCGTACCTGATAGATCGCGACCGACTGGCAAATATTGTCTACATTGAGCAAGTAAAATCCATAGTCTAGTAGCGTATCGGAATATTTGGGGTGCTTGGCTCCAAAATGCTCCCTGCAGAAACATACTTTCATTACAAATTGAGGCAAGTTAAGCATAATATTAAGAGGGGTTTTTTTGGGAACACTACTTACCGGGCAAGGTATACTGCGTGTTTTATCAGCTGTTCGGCCTTCTTAAACTCACGTTTTACAACACAAGCCTAAATGGGTTGAAGTGAAGCACATGAAAAGGGGTACACTCAGAACCTGCCTTCTCCAGATACCAGCCCAATTGCTAACTACTGCTTTTAATATCAAAATATTGTGATGGTTGCTAAAGGACTCTTGAGCTATTTAAGAAAAGTTTCACAGATAACATTAATGACTTGTATTTTACTCTGCCATAGTACAGTACCTAGCCTAGATCAAGCGGGAACAGCCCCTTCTGGCCATCCTGATGGTCACTTGAGCAGCTGTAACTCGATTTCAGGAAAAAAGGGGAAAAAACCCCTCACAGGTCTGAGACTGAGGTGGAACAACTAAACCAAAACTACAGAGTTATGAGGCTCAGAAAAGAGCCTGGTCACCCAAGTCTCCTGGAGGTGCCCCCTATCCACACCCACTCCTGGTAGGAATTTAGTTACAAAGGAAACATTGAAGATTTTAAATTCACCTTGGAAGCTTGTCGGAGAACGTCCACTACCACTTTGACAGGCAGGCCAACTGTGATCTCCTTCATAGCTTCTATGCACCACTTGTAAGCCTGTTGAACAGAGAGTTACCAACATAATGAAGCTGGAACTTCACTGTATTGCAACATTAAAATAATATTACTTGCTTCTGAAAAGTAAAGTGGTCATTTACATTAGAAAACATTAAAAATTCTGTTTAATTGCTTCTGTGTAATGTAACTTGTTCAGCTAAGTCTTAAAAGACAGACTTAAAAAGCACTCTTAAGGTTAATAGTGGATGCGTAAGTATTTTATGCTAGCCTAAGGTATGTATTATTACAATGGCTTTTACAGCTAAAAAAGGGTATTTGATAATCTTTAATTCTCACAACTATTGTGTATGACAGCTTCCTGGTCAGACAGACTGCACTTTATGCAGCAGCGACACTTAGGTCACAGGTTTTTATAAAAGAGGTGCCAAGAATTGTTACCCATGTTCTGCTATTCACTTTTACCTATTAAAAATAAACTTTTAATAATATCTCATTTACAGATTGGTAGTGTGTGTTGGTTATCTATCACATCATTGCTTAATGTTGGCCAAAGTACCACTAAGAGCTTGCAGACTAACTCAGAACAACACATAGAAAGAAAGGCAGATAAATGCCACATAGGCACCAGGACCTGTAACTAGAAAGATAACATAAATAATGAGCCAGTCATGGAATGTCCTGAGAGATTCCACAACCAGTTTTCTGAGGGAAAACCAACCCCAGATCCCACTCACCTCGTCGTAGTGGCTCTTGGCAAAGAGCAGCGCGCAGAGCTCCCCGTAGAGCGCGGCTTTGTTCGCCTGCTGGCCGTGCTTTGCCAGTTTGTCCATGTAAGACTGAGCGAGTTTGAATGTTTCTTCTCCCAAGTGATATTTACAGTTACCGTTTCGAACATGTAGCAGCCTTTGGAAGATATAAAAAGATCTTCTGGTCTCTGAATAAACCATTTTGATATGCAGTAGAATCAGGGATCTGCAATTTGGTGTTATCCTCACAACAGAACTGGGCTGTCATCCCAACAAAACTGCACTGTCTGAACTCAGCAACGAAGAAGAACTAGTCACAGAATGCTGTTTCAGTGCACCACACTTTGTTTCTTGCACGGTAAGAATTTGTACTGTTGGAGATGTCAAATGATTTTACGTACTGACGCAGTTTTACATACCCAGCGTTCCAATCAGTCTGGTGAGGTGGTTTTGTATTATTTCTCAAAATCGACTCTTCTCAATGCTCGACTTAGCACCACCAGAAAACGCTGTTTTGTTGACCCAGTTCACAACAACTCTAAACCCCTCTCCTGACCCCTGCCCTTCCCTCTGAAGGATTCACAGAAGCTTCACGGAATGACAGCCGAACACAGACAGAAACACCCCGCACTACTGGAACATACTTGTTTCTCTAGAGAACTAACAACTTCAGCTTCTGGCATCTATTTAAAACAAAAGATGGTTTTTTTCCTAAGTGCAGGCTGATGCTTATTTACTTTAAAGAGATACATTAGAAATGTGTGTGTTGTCATATTGCAAGCCTAAAGGGCAGAACTGTATTCCTACCCATCATGGACTAAGGAGAGACAGCTGGTCCTTAGCTATTCCAAAGGCCTGCCATTTAACACACATGAAATTGGGGTAAATGAACATCATTGTCCCTCCTGGAAATCTGTTATTAGACACTGAGTAACAGGGACTGAAAATCATCAGGCAGGTCTTTGCAAATCAGGAGGATGACACAAAACAGGAAGAAGAAAAAGAGAAACAGAACGTAAGGCTGGATTGCACAGAGGCTGCAATTCTGAAACTGTGAGCTAACGTGCAGGTACAGCACTTTATACCTTTCATGATGCATTAAGATAGACCTTCCAATAAACTGTCAAGAGGCGAGGAATGAACAGTGAGACTTTTGATCAAGTGTTTCTCTAAACCTGAGTAGAGATTTATAAGTTGTTGTAGCCATTCCCCCTGCAAAAGCAAAGTCACCTAAGTTTGTTCTGTACATACAGCCTCCTCCTACACTTTCCCATTGAAATGTATCATGAAATTCAAACACTAACAAGAAAGCAAATAAAATTCCCGTTTTCCCAAGAAGGGAGTGGCAGGCAAGCACACAGCAGACAAGTATCAGCCAGGCAGAGAGAAGATCAAAAGACATTCAAAAAAACCAAAAAATCTGAACTGAGCTACACAAACACCAGCCTTCCAATGAGAAACACAGCAACACGGCTTGGGAACAGAACGAAACAAGCAACAGTCACATTTTTCTTTAAATAAGGTCTAAGAACTACACATGATGCGGAAGCATGTTGAGTTCTTAGTCACAGGCAGCAGAAAACTATCCAACATCCACATGAGAGACAGGAATCTTTAAAGAACTATAGAAAAAAACTAAGCAATTACAGTTTCCCTAAAGAGGGAGAGCAGTGTAGGGGAAAGGGACCTGGGGGTCCTGAGGACAGCAGGGTGACCATGAGCCAGCACTGGGCCCTTGTGGCCAGGAAGGCCAATGGTACCTGGGGTGGGTTAGAAGGGGGGTGGTCAGTAGGTCAGAGAGGTTCTCCTGCCCCTCTGCTCTGCCCTGGGGAGACCACACCTGGAATATTGTGTCCAGTTGTGGCCCCTCAGTTCCAGAAGGACAGGGAACTGCTGGAGAGAGTCCAGCGTAGGGCAACAAAGATGCTGAAGGGAGTGGAGCATCTCCCGTGTGAGGAAAGGCTGAGGGAGCTGGGGCTCTGGAGCTGGAGAAGAGGAGACTGAGGGGTCACCTCATTAATGTTTACAGATCTATAAAGGGTGAGTGTCAGGAGGATGGAGCCAGGCTCTTCTCGGTGACAACCAGTGACAGGACAAGGGGTAATGGGTTCAAACTGGAACACAAATGGTTCCACTTAAATTTGAGAAGAAACTTCTTCTCAGTGAGGGTGGCAGAGCCTGGCCCAGGCTGCCCAGGGAGGTTGTGGAGTCTCCTTCTCTGCAGACATTCAAACCCGCCTGGACACCTTCCTGTGGAACCTCAGCTGGGTGTTCCTGCTCCGGCGGGGGATTGCACTGGATGAGCTTTCCAGGTCCCTTCCAATCCCTGACACTCTGGGATTTTGCCGACACCATTCAAGTGGAAGCTGCTACGCAACATCAAAAATACAAACCCCCAAATCCCATGTAATGGTCTAAGCCAGAACGGACAGTGCTGCAATTGAGATAAGCGCCCAGCAGAGATAATATCCAGTATCTGGATGCTTCAGTGATAGTGTCTAAAAGCAAATAAATCAACCAAAAACCCAGGCTAAACCTAACCCAATCCTCTAGGATAAGCAGAGTTGATGTGATCCCGTTTTGAGCAACAAAAAATCCTTTATTAAGCCAAAAGAATTTTAGAAGATAAAGCCAAGAGGAAGAATAAATGCCTTAGGACGTTTATGCTAATAGCTCTGGATTGTCTTTGATGTCTGCAATAGCAGCTTTTGGGGAATAACTTGTCCCTTACCCAAAAAAACCCCATAATTCTCCAGGAGCATGCAAACACAACGTTACACAGCAGCTTTGGAGGTCAAAAAACATCGGAAAAAAACCCAAGAATCAGCAAAATGGGAAATAATGAAGTGGGAGACCCACGTATTTGTATTATGTATTTGTGCCTTATTGTTTAATATAGAATAATGAGAGAAAGCAAATCAAAAGGAGCACAACACATGCAGGAAAGTAGTATCCAAGCTTATAAAAATCTCAAATCTTCTCATTTTTTTCAAGTCTCTCCATATAATTTACTATTGCTAGTACAAAGAAACACCCAATTATGTCTAAACAACGCAAAACTTTCCATGCTTTTAAACTGCATTATATCAGTAATGCAATGTATTAAACTCCCAGACTTTCTAGCTCATAGAATAAGAGCAGCCAGTTTTGGGGTTTTTTTTGTATTTTCAAAAGCTGGACTTAAATTTTGTTCTCTTAAAACTACACCCTACTCCAGTGCAAGCACAGCAGTAAGAACAAGATATTCCCCAGAAGGGATTAGACGGTAACAACAAAAAGTTTATCCTATGGCCTCATGACTTCGAGGCCCAAGTCCTCCCAGTGGCACTGTACCCATCACTCCCAGCTCCGGAAGGTGGGGACATGTACCCAATGCTCTCCTGGCATCACCCCGTTCCTGGAACATGAGCCAGCAGGAGCTGGCACAGCACAAGGCAGAGCAGCGACCGCTGCCACGGTCCTCTGGTTGGCACGGAAAATAAGCAGCTCCTGGCAAAGCCTATTTGCTCTTCGTATTTGCCCCACCATAAACAAGACACAGGGGTTTTTGGGAGCAGTTTTCCAAAATGAGAACACTAACGGAAGCATCTGAAGCTTGATGGCTCCAAGGCAGTTGGTAGCATATTACACTAATGTGCATTTCACAGCAAGACATAGAGGAATTAAAGGTGAGCTCACCTTACACAACATTCTACAGCACGAAACCAGTGAAGGATTTCATCGTGAAGGGTGCACAACTGAAGGCAGGAAAGAAAGACCTTCTCAGCATCACTGTACCAGCCTGCATCCGATAGGAAACCCCCTGGAATAAAAACAACAAACAAATTGGAACAGCAAAACACCTTCTTAAGACAACAAGGGTTTGCTCGAGTCTTGTAAGAGGACAACTTATTGCCTAGAACTGCACACTACACAGGGGAATCCTGGCAAGTTTCAACCATCCAGTTCTGAACTGAAAAGGATAAAATATAATAGAAGAATTCTCCTTCAGTTGAGGGTGACTTTTTGGTATTACACAGTTTTCCTACAGTTATCTGTCAAGAAATACTTACCAATACTAAAGTTACACAAAGTCTTAATGTTAAGCATCACATCTACTGACAAATTTTGTATCTAAAACATTTGAAATAGCAAAGACACACCTATATTTTCTTAGATATTAAAATCCAAGATATTTTTCCTAAAACACCAAGTAGTTTTCTAAAAATTACATTCCCAAAACCACACACGTCACAGGTTCTTTAAAAAGAAATCACAGACATTAACGTAAAAAGAAATTGCATTAGCTTAACTGAAACCAGCAGGAAAGAAAGTGTCATATGTTAAACAGTCTATGGTCACCAATTACCTAAGACAAAACCAATCTGGATTGCTTTCTCTTTTACAGCAGAATCCGACTCTGCTATGTAGGAGCACCGTCTACTGAAAGAATAGGCCAGTACGGAAGCAACTTTTACTCCATGGTCCATCAAAGCCTGAAAACAGTGATGAAGCAGATGTCTGAAACAAAAGAAAACAGAATTAGATTACACACAAAGTTTTTAAAACACTGCAGTCAGTTGGCTCGAATGCCATGAATTCAAATGAGTGGTGATTCAGAGAAAGAACTCCAACCCTCTCTCAAAGCAAACCCAGATGAATACGAGCATAATTGTCAATCTCGAGGCTAATGGAATACAGTTGTTGGATTATCCAACTAATAAAGTGAGTGTACACAAAGTTCTCTACAAGGACTCCCTCCAGCGTACGCAAAACACAACCTACCCACACAGTACTAAAACTGGGAAACGACGTTTTAGCTAAAGCTACGTGGGCTAGTAAGACCAAGGAAATTAGAGACATCTTCCAAATTCAAAATCCAGATCAAGAGGTTAAGAGCTGAAATGAGAACTATCAGTATATTCAGATACCTACCTTTTATCTAAAGCTCGTAGCACCTTTGCAAAAACTTCTAGTTCACAAAATTCGCTACCCAGCTGACATAAGCGGCCCTGTTGGTAAAGCTGAAAGAAAAACACAAATATATTTAAAAATTTAAGACCAGGAGTTCTTCCGGGAACTTTAGCTTAGTATTTAAGATGACTTACGATGAAATCTAGACTTCAAAGTACTGCAATATAGCAGACCAAGGAGCAATAGTTCCACTATCTCCACACAGAAACACAGCAGTACCAATCAATCTTATATTGTATATAAATACATAAATAAATCCCAAACCCACATGTTCTGCAATGGGTGACTCACGGATCCCCAGAGCCCTGGCCCATTAATACTTGTGCGTACACAAGCGATTCCTGCACAAGTGCACAGGAAAACTCAGGAGAATCCGTTCATGCATTTATTCAAAGCACCAGCCCATTTTATGCCCCAAATTGATTTGTGCCTGCAACTAAGTAAATACATCAGTTGACTCACTGATAGAAAACAAACCATGGTTAAGTTGCAGAACTATCTGCTACGTTATACTAGAAATACTAAGAACGTGATCTACCTTGACTTGAGTAAGGCATTTGACACAGTCTCCCACTGCATCCCCACAGCTGAACTGAGGGAGTGCGGTTTGGATGAGCGGGTAGTGAGGTGGACTGGGAACTGGCTGAAGGGAAGAAGCCAGAGAGTCGTGGTCAATGGGGTAGAGTCCAGTTGAGGCCTGGATCCAGTGCAGTGCCTCAGGGGTCAGTACTGGGGCCTGCCTGTATTATTCAATATATTCATCAACGATTTGGACGAGGGAATAGAGTGACTGTCAGCAAGTCTGCTGGTGACACCAAGCTGGGAGGAGTGGCTGACACACCAGAAGGCTGTGCTGCCATCCAGAGACCTGGACAGGCTGGAGAGTTGGGGGGAAGCAGGATGACCATGAGCCAGCACTGGGCCCTTGTGGCCAGGAAGGCCAATGGTACCTGGGGTGGGTTAGAAGGGGGTGGTCAGTAGGTCAGAGAGGTTCTCCTGCCCCTCTGCTCTGCCCTGGGGAGACCACACCTGGAATATTGTGCCCAGTTGTGGCCCCTCAGTTCCAGAAGGACAGGGAACTGCTGGAGAGAGTCCAGCGCAGGGCAACTAAGATGCTGAAGGGAGTGGAGCATCTCCTGTGTGTTATTTTAGGTGTTCCAGAAAAAAACAAACAAAACCAAACCAATCCATAAATTTTAATATTTCTCTCAGTTTTAATAACTTCTTAAAAAACTTGTATTGATAAGCAGCTTGCGTCCAGTTCACCTTTCTCTCCACAAACCCTGGAAGCAGCTGAATTAGTGTTCCAAACAAAGCATGTGAGAACATCTTCCTCCAGCCAGGAACTTAGTTTTAGTCAGCTTTTCTTATAAAAGCACATGACACTGATTCTACAGCACAGCAAGTTTGTTATTTTAACAAGAGAACCTACAAAAAAAACTTCAAAAATACTTTGACCTAAAAATGTCAATTGCCAGAAATGAATGTTTTTCTTTTAGTCACCTATTTTGTTGGGGGAAAAAAAAAGGAAATATTTTAAAAAGCAGTGCAAGTTTGCATGCAAAGTTACTCCTCGGATAAAACAGCCCATGTCCCTGGACTTCAAAGGGATCAGAATCTCTTCTGAAGCTGTATTCGCTCTGGAAGGGAAAGAACAGCCAGTCTGATGGATTTACAAACTGCAGTCATGGTTAAGTGTTCTCATTTTCTTCAACGCAGCTGTCTAATGGAAACTCTGCTAAAACCTAACATGGATTTTCCGCAAAGAAAAAACAGAGGATTCAACCTCACCTAGTAGTCCGTGCCCAAAACTGAAGGTGGACATCTTATCAATAATTGTTAAGATAAGACCTTCAATTTTGAGACATCAGTTATTTGAGGCACGTGCAAAGTTTGGCTCATGGCGCAGAGGTCCAGGCCTGGACCTGCACATCTCTCAGCTCACGTCAAAAGTGAACACTCACACTATCCTGGCACACAGGAAAAACCCAACCAGTTTTTGGCGGTTTAACCAGAAATACAGTATCCCTGGCACGTTTACCACGCTATTCACCCCTTCCCTTGACACGCTGGCAAACATTTTTAAAGAACGAACTCAGCTGGAAGTCCCTTGGAACTGTTGTAGCTGTTACAGCAATATTTTCAAACAAAATCTGACATTGACATATATTTCCACACTATTTCCAACTGTGAAGCAATTCCAGGAGATTCAGTAATGCTCATTTGTCCATTGAGAAGCAGTTGCAAGCACTGAAGAAACGGTCCTCCTGTTAAAGCTCCAGAGACACAAAATTCCTGATCACAAGCCTTGCTACGAAACACAAAAACATCCAGAACACAGTGATTCAAGGAAAACACACCCTAGCAAGAATGGCAGAGGTCTGAACTCCTGAAGAACTATTCTCAAGAAACGAAAGTCTTTCAGACATGAACTTAACCCACCTGGAGACTGACAGAGATTGACTTTAACTAGAGAAAAATTAATAAAAGTCTACAATATGACTTCCAACTTCACCAGCTCACATTGACACATTAATTCTGGTTCTGAAGACAGGAAACAAGGTATAAGTTTTATATATATATACACACATGTGTGTGTAATATTACACACAAACTCTTCGGTATAACTGAGAAAAATCACCTTGATCCTCCTCCAGGATGTAAGGCTTAATATTTAACTCATAACACACCTAAACATTCAAAAGCTACATTATGGTGGTATCCCCAATTAAACATATAACATTAACTTGTAGGTTATTATATCATGAGGCACATGTAATTCTCTTAAAGTCCCGGTCAGATTTCCCTCTCGGAACAGACTAAGCTGAGCTCTAACCGCTTCCTAGCAAAGCCCTCAAAATAAAGACAAAGATCGGTTGAACTCCTGGCAAAAGCAAAGCCCTAAAACAAGGGAAAATGTATATCATATTTGTATCACCAGCATTCTGGGCCATTCCAGGATGTACAAGCAAAACAAAAGAGACTTTTTCTAAAGCTAATGAAAAAATAATGACTATGTAAAAAAAAGATATTACATATTAAAGCAGCTGGAGATTAATTCTAACCAGTTGTAAAAGGACCCTCTAGAAGAGGAAGTGTAGCATATGTAATTTGAAAAATATGCTCCTATTGCTCCAGTTTGGAAGAGGATTGAAAAATAAATATGGGTATTTCATTAAAGAGACAAGGAATGCCAAGGAGCTCCGCAGCATGTTTAATAATGTCTAATAATGTAATGCGGAATATCATGCCAAATTTGCAAAGGACTGTACACTTAATCAAAGATTAGTATTTCGGAAAAAAGGTTGGCTGTAGCCCAATCTTCCTTCCCTATTTAACGAAGAAGGAAAACATTTCTTGAGAGTCCACAGTGCACAGAATCAATCTGTTGACCAATGACTCATTATAGACAGAGCTGCGGAGGGGAGCAGAACAGCCTTAGAAAATCATCAGTTGGCAATTCTGGTATATTTGATTCTTTTAAAATCAATTTCAGAACCACCTACAAAGCCTCTGGACAAGTGCTAGTTCTATTGCATACTGTTTAGGGCATTGAAAAACCCGAACTTTACAGTTCTTTGAAAACACACTGCCTGATCTTTACGACCCTCAATCAAATAATGGAGGAAAACCAAAACAAAACAAACAACCCCCCACAAAAAAACCAAATACAAACCCAAAGCCAACCTTATTGAATGAGCCTAACTTCAGCGACAACTTTTGGAGCTACTGCTCTCATACACTTCACACCCACTCTGCTTCCTGAGCCGTATCAGCAAAACTGTGTCACATCTACGGCTCCAGGACAAGGGACACGCACCCTGAGCCTCCGTCACACACGTGTCGTTCTCCAAAGCGGTAAGTGGGGAAACTCAGTTTACTTTGAAGTTAAATCAGTACAAAGGAAATGAAGTGGAAACAGGAATTATTGTTTCGGCAATAACAAGAAACAAAAAGAACAAAACACAAAAAAACCCCACACAAAACAACACAAACTGAGTAATACGAGTTGGAAGAATGGTAAGCGAAGGCAAGAAGTTTCGAACCAGTAAAGACAACAAGGAAAGAGGGTACAGTTCTAGTCTAAATTTAGACTATAAAAACATGGCACGTATTAAGGAGTAATAATAATTGGAAAAACTCTTGAAGCAGTGATTCTCACTGTGAGGCTTTAATTTAGAAAGGTGATATGAGGATATCACAGAATCACACAGAATCCCAGAATGTCAGGGGTTGGAAGGGACCTCAAAAGCTCATCCAGTGCAATCCCCCCATGGAGCAGGAACACCCAGCTGAGGTTCCACAGGAAGGTGTCCAGGCGGGTTTGAATGTCTGCAGAGAAGGAGACTCCACAACCTCCCTGGGCAGCCTGGGCCAGGCTCTGCCACCCTCACCATGAAGAAGTTTCTTCTCAAATTTAAGCGGAACCTCGTGTTCCAGTTTGAACCCATTACCCCTTGTCCTGTCATTGGTTGTCACAGAGAAGAGCCTGGCTCCATCCTCCTGACACTCACCCTTTATAGATCTGTAACCATTAATGAGGTCACCCCTCAGTCTCCTCTTCTCCAGCTCCAGAGCCCCAGCTCCCTCAGCCTTTCCTCACACAGGAGATGCTCCACTCCCTTCAGCATCTTTGTTGCCCTGCGCTGGACTCTCTCCAGCAGTTCCCTGTCCTTCTGGAACTGAGGGGCCACAACTGGACACAACATTCCAGGTGTGGTCTCCCCAGGGCAGAGTAGAGGGGCAGGAGAACCTCTCTCGATCTACTGACCACCTCCTTCTAACCCACCCCAGGTACCATTGGCCTTCCTGGCCACAAGGGCCCAGTGCTGGCTCATGGTCATCCTGCTGGCCCCAGGACCCTTTCCCCTGTGCTGCTCTCTAATAGGTCATTCCCCAACTTACACTGGAACCTGGGGTGGTTCCTGCCCAGAATCAAGACTCTACACTTTCCCATGTTCTATTTCATTAAATTTTTCCCTGCCCAACTCTCCAGGTCTCATTGGATGGCGAGATTAAATATGATTTAATTCAAGCAGGACTCAAAAGTCTGACCGCACACACCACTCCGGACATTGAACTCGATGATGGCAACGGTTGTACATGTGTCTGTGCACACATGAACAAATCAGGATAATTTCCCACATATACATTTAATTTGTGACCCCCAAAATACAGCAACATCAACATAATTAAATCTCTGGGATGTCCCTCCAAAGAACAGAACACGACCCCTTTGCTCTGGGACTTGTGCCTCCCTCAGACACTGGTTATGACCTTGTTTCTACTCCTCTAGTCAGGACACCTCCAAACTACAGCAGCACAGCTGCACTTCATGGGTAATTTATCCTCTTTACCCTCATCAAACACCCAGGACAAGCGCTAGTTTTATTCTAATCTTCTAGAAATTATGCTTATAATGATTCTTCATCAGTAAAACCAATCTCTACTGCAATGCAGAGAATGAACATTCTATTGCTTGGCTTGAAGAGTCAGCAAATTCCTGTTCGTTCATTTGGTTTGGTTCAAAGAACACCTCACTGCGATACAAGAGCTTTTCTTAGCCACGCTTGTTCTTTTTTTTGATGAGAATACAGTGAGAAGACACAATAGTGCAGCTATGCTCATTATTATAGAAGTTGGAGCTATCAAGATCTCAACTCAAAATCTGCTATTTTTATTCTCAAGGTGGAGCACTTCAGAAGTTTCATCCACCTCTTCAAAGAGGAAGCATGATAATAACCTCCTGGATTTTGGCTAAAGATTTTAATGCAAAACAAGTGAGCATAGTACAATGACTAAAGGTTACAGGTCTGCACTAAATAGAGAACCTAACTAGTCCTACTAGGAAACAACACAACCAGGATATACATAAATGCAAAAAGGAGACAAAATATGATACGTTTGCACATTTATATTTTTTCCCCTAGATGCAGGTGTTCCTTGTGACAGTACTAGTTATTAAGCTCTTCAAAATACAGCTGTGATAAGACATCTAAATTTTAGCAAAAATGTAAATTGAAAATTTCCAGGATACCCTTACGAGCATTCTGTTCTGCCTCTATCATTTTTTATTATAGAATGGTTGCAAGGAAAAGTCAAACACCGCTTGAAAAAAATTCAGTAAGACCCTGCTGGACCATTACAGGTACGATCACGATTATTTGATATTGCCTTTTTTTAAGCTTTAGTCAAATGTTTAAGAATGCTACAGAATGATAAATATGCTCAGTATTATGAACCTGCCTGCTCCTGTCACCTTGCAGCAGAACCTATTTCTTACCAAGTCCACAACAAAGAACATTCTGCAGCTATCCCAGGTTTGATTCCTCATTGTGAACTACAGACCCACAGGTTTATAGGCCATGGCCTAGAAGTTAACAGTCCCGGAATACACAATTAAAAGTAATTGGATTTGTTAAGGAATAGGCAATAAAGGCAATATATTAGGACAGAACCAAACATTGGATTAGATGGTACCCTGGGGGGAAAACAAACACCAAAACCCACGAACACCAAAGACCAAGATGCTCTGCTTGCATTCCGGCTCTTTTAAAAAACAGCACACAGACTATCTCCGCTGTTATATCTGTGTCCTGCCTACAACCGACCTGAACACACTAGCAAACTGAGCAAATGTTCAGTTCAAGTGTTCATACCAACAAATATGACAAAAAGAAGTCTTGTATGGCCACAGCTAATTAACATCTATGTATCAAAATAAAGTTTGACTGATACTACCTTCGATTTTTTTGCAAAATCAGGGGTACTTTCTCCTGTATCACAAACCATTACTTACAAGTTAGCTGTGAAAGACTAGAAACATTGTTATTCCTTTAATAATGACAAAAAGAAAATTATTCTCTTTTTCAAGGTCTAAATGCAAGTATATTCATAGAAATCCTCAATTACACACACTTCCTCAGCTGTACTTAAAGAATAAGACTTTTCCACATGATACTAGCAACTGACACCCCCTCAACACAGCATCAAGAACCACAACCACGTAGTCAGAAGAATTAAAAGTCTTCTAGTTTGTCTTGCTTTAAACACTGTTATTGACTTTAGAAATTCTACTTCTGCTTTAAAGAATTTGATGGTGAGGATGTATTGAACCTAGCTCACCAACCTGAAATGGTATTTAACAGCCACATGGTTTTGAAAATAACTGTGTCCAGAACCAACGCAAGCACCACACACAAGAGGTCTGTCCAAAGGTGTGATGCTGCCCTTGTTCTAAGCCCATTCAGCGATGTCACTGGTATTGCTGTAGCCATCCGAACACTGAAATCAAGAACCAGTCGCTATGTGTTGTATAGATATATAGAAAAATGCAAACATTGTCATCTGTGCTAGACTTCAAGGCACCCACTGCGGGCAGACATCACCGCAAACAGAACACCCCTCAGTAAGGGCTGAGGATTTCCTTTCAGTATCCATCCAAGGTTTAGTTACATTTATGGATAAGCTAATTTGAATGTGACTATTAAGGAGAACAAATTCTATTACACAGAAAAGATTTATGTATATGTAAGTAGTGAAGACATGGAGGACCAGCCTACCATCAGCAGCAAGGGGAAAACACTCACTGCACCACATAACCTGGTTTTATTCATTCTGTATGTGGACGCCTCACAGATGTGTATTTGTAGGAGGAATATAGGTGCACCTTACACATTTCAGACTATCAAAGATCAGTCTGTTGTAAAACACAGAAATAATAGGAAAAGCAACGCAAATTACCGTCATTAATAAAAGTTATACTGACTAGTCTGGTACAACAGAAACATTATTTTGAGGACAAGTACTTAGCATGTTTATTATCAACTGCCCAATGAGACAGCGTACCAATGTACACACGAACAAACAGATCAGAAAGTCTCTTTAGAAGATATACTGCGTGTTCCTTTCTCATTATGAAACAACTCCATATGAATTTGATTCAATGCAACCACTCAAGAGTGCTAGTAAAAGGAGAAGTCAATGATCTACTAAGATTAGCTACAGATGAGTTTATAAACAATCTAGGAATAATATATACTTAGATATTCCCATCATTAAAAGGAGTTTGTGTTTTTATGCTATTGAAAGCCACAGAGTTTCATTCTATCATCTGAATGAACATCAGGACAGGCCAATAAAGTTTGTTTGCCAACGGTCATACCTACTAACAGTTAAAAATAAACCTCAAAATATTCTTCCACATTGTTAGTTCCACATCTTTAGTCTTTTTCTGACAACTGCCATATGTAAATCACATCCTTATCTGTGAGCATGCCCATATGTGCTAGAAATGGGGTTCCACACTTCTCAGCCCATAAGGCAGGCAAATAACATCCAGTACACAAAAAATGCAATGGCTCTTTCAATGCTGTAGAAACAATTTATCTGTCTCTAGGGAAGATCAGCCTTCCTTATAAATACTAGTACGCTCTACACAGGTAGAGGCCACTAGCCCTGATTCATAAAAATTCCTTTAAAGGATTTGTCTAGCACATCCTAGGATTTTAGAAATTTACAACAGAGGAAAGAACAGGTTATCCCCATCTTTCTGTTGTTTGGTTGGGGCTTTTTTTAACGTATTATTTCTCTCCTGAGGAATGCACACTTCCAGCCGCTCCTGTACGTGGATGAAATGCCTATTTGATGGACAATAGGAATTAATGGACCATCTCAGTGTACCTTTTACTCAGACTCTGGGTATTTTAGAGGCAGCTCAATGAGAAATTCCCTTTTCTAGAAAGAATGATTTAACACTAATAAACTATCTCATTAAATGAGTCTCAATTTTTTTTTCACCTGGTTCCTACGAGATCATTAAAGAAGGTAAAAGAGCACAGCAAGCTCTCCTGCTTCCACCACTGACATCACCTTCTCCAATACATTAAAAAAAAACAGAGAAAAGGAAGAAGATATATCTCGCAGCACAGACTGCTCGGTCTCACCCTGCCCCTGCCGCCTCTCCGGCTCCAACGACGGGGAGGCCCCTCTCCCCGCCCCGGGCCCGAGCCCCAAGGACGGGCCCCTTCTCCGCGTCCTCCCAACGGGGCTCCCCCGCCTTCTCGGGCCGAACGCCCGCGGGTGAGGGGGAGGGAGCTGAGGGGGAAG
Source organism: Patagioenas fasciata (assembly GCF_037038585.1). Lineage (NCBI taxonomy): Eukaryota > Metazoa > Chordata > Aves > Columbiformes > Columbidae > Patagioenas > Patagioenas fasciata. Next base: position 11,503,816 of record NC_092538.1, on the reverse strand, counting down.
GAGCCGCGGGCCCCCGGCCCGGGCCGCCCCCCGGAGCCTCCTCTCGCCCAGCCGCAGGCGGCCACACACAGGCCCTCACACCCCCAGCCCATCCTCCAGACCCAGGCGACGGGGCGAGGCCCTGCACCCCCTCACCCCCCGGGCAGGCCGGGAGCGGAGCTGCCCTCCCGCCGCCTCCTCCGGCCCGCTTCTCCTTCTACCTCCCTCAGGCCCAGCCGGGCCCGGCCTCGCTCAGCCTCCCCCACCGCCTCCCCGTACCTTGTAGTACACGTCGAACTGGATGTTCTCAGGCAGCGAGCGAATGTCCCGGCGCCGGGCCCGCCCGTAACTGTCCACCACGGCCGAGATCGCCGTGTTATAGAGCGTCTCGGGCACCCACTCCAGCTCCACCGCCGCCATCTTGGGTGTGCGGAGCCGCCTTCCCCCCCCGCGTGCTCGCCCGGCCGCTCCAGCTCCCGCCCCTCACGCCTCGGGGCTCCCGCCGCCCTGCCCGGGGAGGGACCGGCGGGAGATGTGGGGAGCGGTGCAGGGATGGCAGGGGAGAGAAAAGAAGGGAGTAGTTAATCCGCCTGCGCGGACACTCGAGGGAATGAACGTGAGGCAGAGCGAAAAACTGGGGGCGATAAAGAGCTGTGGGGGTACGTGGTTATATCGAGGGGGCTGAGAGAAAACATGGGGGAGAGGGTGTGTGGGGAATCACTGTGGCTCATCACGGCCAACATGAACCCCGGGGCTGCCCAGCCGGGGGTCTCTGAGGGGTTTATTTGTGTGTGGGGAGCAGCTGAGCACCCCCAGCAGCTGAACTAAGGGGGGACCTTGAGTATTCCCCTCACTGAGCTCTAGCACCTACCTAAGCCTGCTCCTATGAGTGGAAATGTCAGTATTTACAGCCTCACCTGTGGTAACCAACTGCTAATGTTGGGCCTTCTGTGGCTTTCAGGTGTGTTGGCAGCTCCAGGTGCTAATTACGGAGCCTGGCACTTGAGGGGGTTTGCGGAGGTACCTGAAGCGCACCTGCCTCGCCTGGTGTTCCTCCTCAACTGCCATGTGGTAAAAACACCCTTTTCCCTCCATAAATTAACCTGTGACCCCTCGTGGAAATGGTGCTAGATTTTATCAATATCTCATTATCTTCACCAGGCTGTTTGAGGCGTGTTTTTTCTTCCTAATTCGCTTTCCGTGTGGGGCTTGCACACACCGCTAGGAACATATTGGATAGTTCTCGGACACAGATGGTAGACTTTTAGGCAGAGGCAATTAGGATCATTTGGTCTAAATCAGACTCACACTGTGTGTAGGCCGTGATTAAGAACACTAAGTTTACTACTTGGTGTAGATGTGGATATTGCACTAAGTTAATATCCCTCATGTTTGACTGCTCTAGCATGGTCTTGAACAAAACTTCTGTTAAGAGTTAGATATTCTGCATTTTTCAGACTTTTTGTCATAGCATGCATAGAAAAAACCCAAATCCTAGATGCACTAACTATACTACGAAATATTTCTCCTTCTGTCAAGTATTATTTTGGGTTTCTTAGCTGATGCAGGATTAATACTGTGACTTATTGTTTGTTCTTTTTTGTTTTAAAAGTTATATGAGGCAGAGGTTCTGCTGTTTCACTCAGCAACTGTTTTTAATAATGCTAAATTGTTACTATTCCTCCCCCCATCTTATGAGAAGACATTATTCTTTGTCCTTTACTTACAGAAACAAATGTTATGGGGTGGGAGGGAAGGAATGTGACATAAACAGACCGTGGAAGATTGCTTTGTCCTCCTATTGGTGGCTTCAGTGGGTTTTTAAAATTATTTTCTGAGATTGTGTGATTTTTTGCAGTTGAGGAAAGCCAGCTGGTTTCTATTGGCAATTAGCCCCACAGGACGGAAAGGCTATTTACCCCAGTTGCTTTCTGGAGAGCTTGCTTGTGAGGGTTAGAGTTGGAGGCCTGTGGAGAGAGGACAGATAAGGAGCATTCCAGTAAAAGAAGGAAAAATAATTTATAATGCATAGACAATGGTAATTTTTGAGCTTATAATATAAAATGGAGCAGCTAATAAGATTTCATAAAATAATAGTAGAAGTAAATATGCTTTTCAAGGTGGTGCTGTGGCAATGGACTTTACCTCCTTGATAAATTACTGCATCTTGAAAAATTAGGCTATGCCTTCCGCTTTCTTGTAATTTTTTTTGTAGACAAAACTACAGTGTGCGTATTTAAGGAGAAGAAATACATATATCTATGGAAGAAGGACATGGTATAAACCCTTTCTGCAGTATATTATGTTATGTATTTGGTCTGCAGTTCATTTTGGTAGAGCCTGAGGAATAATCTTTATGGCAGAAGTGATTTAATCGCTGGGTAGAAATAAAATTTAGATATGGTAGCATTTGTTATTTATTAGTACTGCACGGGTTGATATGTTTATGTATTGAACAACTTTGTGATTTTTCTATTGTAGATACATATTTTGTTTTTAACAGCATTATTAGAGAGTTGGTGGAGTCCTTGATTCAGTAACTGTGTGTTGAATGTTGAGATAGTAGATAACTGTTTAAAGTTAGTAGTAAAATAGACTTATAAAAGTCTGTTCTCTTAAATAATTGGCTAAACTTTAGAGTATCTTGTTGTTGAATTATTTTTTTTTTTCCGTAAGCTGTACTGGGAACTTATTAGCAAAATGGTTTTATTCAGTGATGTGCTTTTCACATCCGTAAATTATTTTAATGCAATTACTCATTAATAGTTGCAGATGTTAGACAATCCTTCTGTCTCCATTACTTGTTGGCAGAGGTTCTGATGGATATTCTTATCTTTGTTGATATCTTTCTCTTTTCTTTTGTCTCCTTTATGTAGGGAAACATTTAAAGGACACTTACAAACACTGCCTGTGTCTGAAAATAAAATGGAAATGTATGTTGTTTAGGCAAAAGCATTCAGTCAGTCTGTCTTCTGTAATCTCTGCTTTTGAAGATGCATGTGGGTATCTGAACAACTCACATGTAAAGCGTATGGAGCGCGGTGGTTCTGTACATCTGTGGACCATTGTGGTGGATGGGGATGCAGACAAGCCTAATAATGGGTAAATGTTTAAAGAAAATCTAATCATAGCCTTCTATTATAAAAACTGCCCTTAGAGATCAAATGATCTCTTGGTTGTCAAAATTCCTTCTGTTGAAGTTCATATAGAAGAGATTTTACATCTGCCAAGAAAGATGGTTGTGTAATTTCAATAGAATGTCAGTAGAGCCTGATGTTCTGCACCACAGAACCTCCTCAAAACCCTTAAAAAAAGACAACCCCAAGCACATATTGGTACCAAGTTACTATTTCTGGACAGCAGTGAGTTGCTGGAGTTCACCTCTGCTGGAGGGCGTTGTTCTCATGAGCATTTCCAAACCTGTATCATGGTTTCACAACTACCAAGTCAACTTGGTCTGCAAATCACTGGAAAAAGTAGCAGTGTTGTCTTTGTCTCACAATTTTTACCCCTTTTTTTTGTTAGAAAGGTGGTTATTAGTGTTTGCGAGCCCTTTCATTGACCCGGTGAGGAGCTGCAATGGGATGTCTGTCTGCAGATGCTTTGCCTGTTGCATGCCTGTCCTAAACAGTTTGGAAATATGGTGTGATAGCGTAACTAGTGCAGTTTTATAGTCAAAAGAATAAACAGTGCTATATAGTTTGAGATGTATAGGTGAAAAGTACTAAATAAATACCATGTCTGTTTTGCAGGAGTATAGTTCTAGAAAACATGGATGAAAAAGATCAGATCTGTTTCAGATGCTGCCAGTGGAAGACTATTGTTTGCGTGTATTCCTAAAAGGTAAGGAACTGTCAAAGAGCAAGAATGTGTTTGTGAAATTGATGTGTTCACATAGATGAAGTTCAGTATGAATATAGTTGAAGATTCAAGCTAGCTCATTAATGAAAAACCTAGGTTTGTATTATAATCTGGCCTAGTTTAGACTCTTCACATTAGACAAGAGGTTCTCATTTTGTCATGGTTTAAATGTGGGCTTGTATATGTGAACAGCTTTGGTTTTTTTAATTACTGTAGCTGGACCTACTTAGTGGAAAAATGGCTCTCAGAAAACAATAAAAAACCTGCTGAATTTTCCTGCAATGTGCTTATTTTGAAGTGGGAAGGAAGTGAACTGACATGGATAACATATGAACCTACTATATCTCCTTGATGTGGATATTAAAGGAACCTTGAAAATAGTTTATGGGGAAGTTGTTGGAGGCTTCTAATTTTAAATTCTTAACAGGAAATCATTAAAGTGTAGATGAGCCAACATAACAGACTGTTGCTCTAAAACAAGAGCTAAATGCAGAGCATTCACATGAACTTGTCAGGTTTTTTTTTTTAATGCTGGTATTTTTTTCTTTCATGTTTACTGCAACCCAGATAAATATGTTTTCATCTTTGTATTCTTCGTGTACGTCAGTTTAGTAGTCACATTCTGGATGGAAAGTTAAAGCAATACCATTTATGGTCACACCTTGGGGAATACTTAGGAACTGAGATTATATTCTGTCAGACCCAGAGGGTGTTGACTCCAAGCATGGTCAGGTCATGCAGTCATAGAATCATAGGGAAAAACCTTGAAAAATATGGATAATATTCAGTTTTAGAGTCTTCTTTTACGTGAGTTTCTCATGCTCCGAGACTATTGCTGGGGTGACTGACACATTTCACGTAGTCTATGCAAGAGAGATAATAACCTGTGGTCAGTACCAGCTGGGCTTGTTGAAGCTGCTTGGGAGCTGGAGGAGGGAGAAGGATCGTTATGTGGCTGGAAGCACTAAGATGAGGAGGTTGGTCACCAGACGCAGCTGAGATGCTTTGCACGTGCAGAAGGCTTTAATAACATCGGTTTGCCAAAGCCAGGTGTGCAGTGCTGCTTTCTGCTGTTCTGTGATTAATAAGTTTGTGCCCAGGTTATGAGCTTTTTATGTATCTGAGCTATAGATAATTTTGTGTTTTTTGTCTGTCAGACAAAATTAATCATGGCTTTTACAAAACATAACTTTGTGTTACTTTAGATAAAGCATGCTACCAGAAAAGAGAGAAGGCAGGTGCTGGCCTCCTAGCACTGGCTTGTGATGTGGAATTAAGCTGTGGTTGAATGTACCTGTGCCAGTTCTTTGGATTGTCTGATGGGAGGGCTGGCAGTGCCTGTGCAGCCTTTGTCCTGCCACCCCTGCTGAGAAGGAAGACTTGGTTATTCACTTAGTTGAGTGCAGACCTATAAAATGTTTAATTTCCGATTCACAGGAGGTGTCATTTGAGGAGCGATGTAGCGCGTTGGCGCACAACGCTTTCTCTTGGTTCTTCTGTCTCTGCTACAACATCCCTCTCCTTTCCTTGGTGTTTGAGCTCCAGGCAGCTGACCTTGTGTATCTCGTTCCCTTTTGTGTGCTGCTTTTTCTTCTTTTTACTGTTCGGCTTTGAGCCTGCAGATAGGTGATTATCAAAGATACCCTAGTGAGATCACTGATGGTCATATCTAACAGACTGTGCAGTGCGTTAGTGAACGTTAGAAAGTAAAGCAATTTATGGAACTCATGACAGTTTTCTTCTGATGTCAGCAAACCTAACAGATTCATTGGGGTTTTAAACTACAGATTAATCTATTCTGGCTAAAGATGGGGTCATTCTTTTTTTGAAATGTAACTAATTTAATTTAGCTTAAGCCTATTTGAGATTTGGTTTTAGTTGCTGAAGGATCTGCTGGTTGTGTGCCCTGTAAGTCTTGAAGCACTTTTGTTTTCCGCTGGTGGTTTTGGGAATGTAGTTGTTGCATGCAAAACCATCTTTAATGTATTGTAATTTGATTAAATTTGTGCATGTAGGCATGATATGTATATGGGGTTGTTGTCTTCATTGTAAAAGTTAGTATTGACAAAACCAAAGTGCTTTATTCCACTTGAAAATGCAAAAGTGATACTTAGATGTAAAAAGATGAGACAGAAAACCTCAGAGTTTGAACAGGAGTTTTTTCCATTGTAACCAGTTATTTTTTCCCCTCTGTTTCCTTAACTTCTTTACAAATACCAGACTACCTAGCCTATGTTAACATAAAGCATGGGGTAGGGTCGATCTGTTTGATGCTGTTTCTGGAGCAGGCTATGATTTTCCACTCTAAATTGTGTAGGAAAGTATTACCTATGTGGAATGGTACTAATCCTTCTGTAGCATCATCTCTGGCTATGTTTATTCTACTATGAAATAGGGATATTGTGCTTCTCAGAAGTAAGAGACTTCAGTTGTCTCTGTGTCTCGCAATATCGTCAATTTTTGTCTATGATTTCGAAAAAATAACCTTTTTTTATGGCTTCTTTGTATTAAAAATAATTGAAAACTATCTATTTTGATCCTATAAAGCTCTAATTGGTCTTTTTCTCGAATTAGCCTTTGTCTCCTTTAGGCACCTTGTAGTTGTGGCAAAGGTATAAAATGTTCAGTTATGAAACTTAATAGGTAATGTTTAAAGCAGGATTTCTCAATTCTACGTTCAGCTGATGATTTGATGATTGATCTGATGGTATAAACACCTGTAAAATAGGAAGGGATAGTTATTTTATTGGATTAGTGTGGATTAATTCATTAACGTAACAGGTTTTCAGATCCCTAGGCGCTCTAGAAATTCAAAGCTTTGCTGATATATTTCTTATTTTTAAATACTGTTGACTTTAATGTGGTTAATGGAAGGAAATCCAAAGTACTTGCAGTACTTAAGCCAAACCATTATCTCCATTTTACTGACAGCAGAAGTATTTTTGCAAAATTCAGTAATGATTTAGCTGTTTTAAGCTGGTCGTGGGAAGGGGCTCGGAGAGCTGAAAGTGGCGGTAGATTGCAAGTAAAACAATGTCTAGAATTTCAACTATAAAAATGAAATGCACAAAACCCTCCACTGTGCAGCAGGTGTCTTAAATAGTCCCAAGTGTAAAAAGTGTATCAGGATGTGTAACTCCAGGGAAATTCTGGTGGGAATCCTTGTTGTCCAAGGGAGAAAACAGGGATTTAAGCCCAGGAGCAGCGAAAGATGGAGGGACTTGGAGTGACACTCTGGGCTTCCTGGAGCAATGTGGGGAGTCCCGTGCTTTGAGTTAGGAGCTGCTGCAATGTGCCTGTCGCCCGGAGTAGTTGGGGGGCCCGCCTGGAGTAGGCGCCCGCCCCCCCCTCTCCGACTCAGCAGGGGGCGCTGCGTGCGTGCCCGCCGTTGGCCGGCAGGGGGCGCCGTGCTGGCCGCCGTTCTCGCCGCGGCGGGGGCGCGTTGCGGCGGGGCCCGGCAGGGGGCGCTGCGCGCGGAGCGGCCGCCGTTCGGCGGGGCTGGCCGGGGGCGGGCGGCGCGGTGCGGCGGCGCGGACATGCCCGAGCGGCGCCGCCGACATCAACAATAGTCCGCGGCGGCGGGCGGGGAGCCATCGCGGGCGGGGAGCGGCGGGCGCCGCCGCGCCGAGCCTCCCCTCCCCACCCCTCCATGGAGGGGCTGTACTCGCTGGGGGTGAGCGTGTTCTCCGACCAGGGCGGCAGGAAATACATGGAGGACGTGACCCAGATCGTGGTGGAGCCCGAGGCGGAGCGCGGCCCCCCGCACAAAGGCGGAGCGGCGCCCGGAGGCCCGCGCAGCGCCGAGCCCCCCGCCGAGAGCGGCCGGCGGCGGGGAGGGAGCCCCCGGGCGCCAGAGGAGGGAGCGCTGCCGCCCGGCCCCGGCTCCGGCCGGCGCCCGCGCCGCTCCGTGGCCTTTTTCGCCGTGTGCGACGGGCACGGCGGGCGGGAGGCGGCCCAGTTCGCCCGGGAGAACCTGTGGGGCTTCATCAAGAAGCAGAAGGGCTTCGGCTCGGCGGAACCGGCCGAGGTGTGCGCGGCCCTGCGCAAGGGCTTCATCGCTTGCCACCGGGCCATGTGGAAGAAGCTGCGTAAGTTCGAGGCGATTGGCGCCTTCCAGCCGCCCCCGCTCCGCCGGGTCCCCCGTCCCCTCCCGCCTCCTTCCCCCCCGGAGCAGCCGGTAACGCTGCCGGCCCGGCCTCTCCGCCGCGCCCGGCCGTACCCTACCCTGGGTTCCCCTTCTCCTTTCTGCAGGGCCCTGCAGTGAGAGCTCAGGGGACAGCAGTTCCCCTACCTACCCGAGGCGCCAATCCGTCCCTTTTTCCATGTGCTGGGATCCCCTGAGCTTGGGATGTCCCGCTTTTAGCTGCCTTTTTATCACCACCAACCCCCCCCTGCACTATTGTGAGTTGCGTGCTTGAAAGCCCCCCCATCTGTGCTGAGGAGTAGGGCAGCATCGTTACTGGACCAGAGGAAAAGCGGGATGCGATTGGAGATGTTGACTCAAGTAATTCGGTAAAACAAGGAAAACTGGAGAGCAAACTGTGGGAGAAAAGATACAATCGGAGGATGAGGACACGTTGTAGGACGATTGTGCTATGGAGCTGAAGATGGGGTGATTGTAGAGCTGCAGCTTGTTTTCAGGGTGTTGCAAGTTGGATCTCCAAATTCAGTTTGGGGATCTCCATCTAGTGGAATGGAACTTCCCCTGGATTTCCCTGGTCCAGAATATCATGAAAAGGAAAAAAAAAAAAATAATATATATCTATATATGTAGCAACCTTAAGTGGGCTGGGACTGTTTCTACTGAGTCCTGCTGGAAGGATTCAAAGTGTGACCGTTTCATAAAGGATAATCATTCACTCATTTTATGATTTGAGCATCAGGGAACATGAAGGGTACCTGCCAAAACAGAAAATGCGCTTGATATCGTGAAGATATTGGCTACTTAACTGCAGTAGGATAGAAGTTAGGGTCCCAAAAAGGGAAGGGTAAAGGAGAGTGACAAGACAGGTGACAGCGATCGTTCCTGTACTCTCCCTTCTCCCTGAGTAGTGGGACCACAGAATTGAGATCTGAAAGATTATGGCGTAGAGTATGATTGTTTATGTGTAGTGTGTGTGTATTGTGTATTTATGTATTCAAAAGCCCCAGAAAAAGAAAATATCGGAGCAGTGAATAGCAATGAAGACGGCCAGGCAGGAGGGGAACACAGTAACATTGGATCGAAAATGCTGCGATACTGACACTTGAGCTTGGGAAACAAACATAAAAAGCACGAATTGCGCTTAGAGCACCGTGCGGTTTCAACGAAGTGATTAATGGGGGGGCTTATAGTGTCAAAACAGTTTCGATTTCTTTTTCCCTTTTTCTTGAATAGCAAAATAGAGAAGTTGTGCATATGTTAGATACTTAAAAAGATACACGGGAAGGAATGGGAAGGTTGGGGGGAGGCTGATATTGGCCAGAAAGGAAGGGTTGTGAATTTTAGAAGCACCGGGACTTAACCACAACCTTGATGTTGAAGAACGAGTGGTGAGCAGCATGTGACCTTCTGGGCTGCAGACACGCGCGATAAGGAGAAAGATGAGTGAACGGGGAAAACGGCATGGGGAGGAAGATACGGAGCTGAGTTGTGCCGTTGTAGTACCCGTATCTGTTATTTGTCACTGCAACTAGGTGTGAATACAAAATGGAGAGAGGTGGAATGACAGAATGTAGGAAATAGTATTTCAGGAGTGAGTGTTTAGGAAACAGTACTTGGGTGGTGAAACCAATTTAAGTTGTTGGGAGAAACATCAGAGCTGTGGCTGTGAGCCTTTGGTGGCAGGTTCAGGTAGGCTGGATACTGCACTTGTACAGAGTCTGGTTGTGCTGATTTCTGCTGCATGTGCGTAGCAGCTCGTGTTTTGTGGGGCAAAACATTCCTATATCTGGCTCTTAACTTCTCATACTATGTTATGGAATCCTAATGCAAATTTTACGTACAATAGCGTCCCATATCATCGTATGTGGAGCAGGTCTGTGTGCATTGGTGACACTATGGGTGTGACAGGGCCACTGGGTGCTTGGTATCTTGAAACGGGGGTGGGAGAATGGTTTGAATTTCTGGTGTAAAGGGTGGAGCCTTGATTGCTTCCAGTTGATACCTGGTCATTTTTGGTTTAATTATACAGTAATAAAAATACCTGTATGCTAAAAAGCTTCCTGAGTGAAAGTTCTTATTTGAAACCTGTTTCTAGGACTGGCAGTGGAAGAAAGGTGTTGACAAGGAGGACCCAGCTGTTGATGTGACTTTGAGGATTGTGTTGGTTTGTGTTTCTTTGCTAATTCACAATTTGTGTGGCCAAGAGCTTGTTTATGAATGTTCTAGTTAGATTGATACTATTAAAAACATTTTTCAGCTTTACTAGTTACAATTTAGAAAGAGTTGCATCCTTCTGCTTTGGTTATGACTCTTCCCATTAAATTTAATTGAAGCAATAAAAGTCAAATAATGTTTTCCTCTCTTGTGTAAAAAGTTTTTTGTAATTTTCACTGCAAAGTCCATAATTTCAGGACTATTCTTAGAAATGTTGAAGAGTTAATGTATGTATTCTTATGTGAAAAGGACTTGGACTACTTGAGGCAATGCAGGTTTTCAGGATTATGTATGATTTTTAGGGTCTTGCTGTATTGAAAGTTTATATAGTGTTCATTTTTGGAAAGTTCAAGAGTTTTAGAATCAAACTAATTTCAAATGGGGTATTGTAGTTTGACTTAATGTATATAAAACCAATGAAGTAAAAATAAAATATGTTCTTCAGCAGTTTGTGCTTCCCAGAATAATCCCAAATCATTTTCAGAAATGAGCAGAACTTGCACAAATGCCTTTTGGAGCAGTCTGTGTTTCAGATCACACGCCAACCATCGTAAGCGAATTTACTTTTTAGACTGTGGCAGAGGATGTTTTTGTTACAGATGTGATGTCCAGGTGTAGGATACGTGTGTTGGTGTAACAGATACCCTGCTTGGCGGGGGTTGGTGGTTTTAAACCAATTCCTTCCCCCCCTTTCCAGTCCCTCAACCAGAAGAAGGGTGAAAAAGTAAGAAGTGCATAATCAACTTACAGGCCTGGAAAACTGCGTGGATTTGTGTCTTGAAACTGTCTTCTACTAAAGGAACAAACTAGATAATAAATATGGTAGTTTCAGAATACTTAATAGGCGCTTTTTTTTCTTGGAAGTGTGGGAAGTGCATCTGTTAAAGTGGAAACTGTAGGATTTTGTGGGCAGGTGTTGCGAGTGGGTCCCAGGCAGTTGTCGGTCCCTGCCAGACGCAGCTGTGGGTTTAGCTCGGCTCTACGTTAGCATCTGCTGGTTCAGCCTGTGTGCGTGTTCCAGAAAATGTGGGATATTTCACATCAAAGACCCCTTAACTGTGGTGGATTCAGGTCCGTCCTGGGGTGTATTGAAAAGTTCATGACTCTAAATACAGAATTAGGGATACAGGCCCACAAGGAGACTTTGACTCTGTTTTCCCAGAGGGCTGCCTAGAGGTATTTCTGCTGTTGCTTAAGGTTGATAAAAACGTGCTTCTGATTTGTGGAGGACTTGGGTAAGTGACTTCAAGTTTCATGCTTGAGCTCAGAAGAAAACTCGGGAGTTTTGATGATTTCGTTCATTTCTGGTGAGACAGAGTCTCTAAAGAAATCGTTACGCAATATATAATACTTACCTTAAGGAGGAGCGAGGCATAAACTGAAACCCCTTGGTGACAGATTAATTTCTGGTTCTATTGGAGCCTGAAATCAGAGGTTGCTGTATCATTCTTTTTCTTGTAAGTGGGTGATTTCACTCTCCGTGCTCTTCATTCCCATAAAGACTGATTTTTACTCTCTAATATATTTTATTGCTATTGAGGGGTTGTTACACTGACAGAAACTCATTAGTTGCAGCTTGTTTTCTGTTAAGTGCATGGTTGAAGTCCTCATTACCACTCGGCTTCCTCCCTCATTTTCTTTCCATTTGGAATGTGTTAGATTTAATATCCACAGTTAAAATTGCCAGCCAAAGTACTTCCAACGAGCTGATTGAATGTTTGTGTTCTTGAAATAAAGCTACTCCTAGGGAGAAATAGTATGTTGGTATTTAGAATACAAAGCTAGAACTTTAAGTTATGCTGGATTTCTTGGTAGCTAATGATGAGGAAATTCAGCTTTTATCACCAGATGATCTATAGAATTCTGCTTCTCCTTCAGCACATCTGCTGCTTTTTGCTTCGGGCATCTGAACATCATTCAGTGGCATTAGAACTTAAGTTCCTAATATTTTCCTTCTGCTTAAAACTTTTGAAGCTTTAAATATCTGTTTGCACAGAGGGGAAGGCCTAATTGTGTTTTGCTTTTCTTTTCTTCCTTGTGTGTTTGTGCCATAGGAAAATAAACAATATAGTACTTTGGCAGTCTGGCTCGGGTGTTTCCTGCAAACAGAATGTGTCTCACGGTGGAATTTTAATGTTGTACTGTGTGAGCGTGACTGGCGAAGTGCGGAAGATAGAATGTGACAGGGAGATGAGTCTCCCTTCAGAGTGTGTCTGGAGACGTGAGTGGGTGCGGCGACGGGGAAACACGGGGTTGCTGTTGACAGTTGAAATCAAGCGATCACTGGGAGCTTGTTGGGTTTCCCGAGGGGGACTGGGACGGCACGGCTGATCTCTTGTAACTGGGATGGTGCTGCAGTGGTTTTGTGGCGTTTTGGAAGATGGTGAGCTTGGGTGTGTAGACACAAAAATAGACAAGAAAAGGCATGAAAGAGAAATCTGGATTGAATGTAAATGGAGAGAGTAGTGTAATAGGAAATTAACTCAAGTGTTTTGAGGGCAAAGCAGTTGCGAAAGGAGATTTCCCTAACTGTGTATCTCACGCTACCCTAGGTATTGAGTTGTTCTGAATTCAAGGGATATCTTCAGCAGAAGATTTGATGTTGGGCATGGATACTGTTCTTAAGTAGTCTGCGTTATTCAGTCCTCCAAAAGGAAATATGAATGAAACGGTTGATGTTATTCAACTTCAAATGTTCAACCTATAGAAGTAGAATAGAATTTTCTTTCCCTCCAAGAGCACCAGGAATGTCCAGAAAACCTGGTTGCCAGTCGCATATCCAGACAAAATGACGTAACTTATAATGTTTCTACCTGTTTGGACGGGGAGGTGCACAGTAGATCTTACTGCTCAACACTCGAGGAGCACATCTTCCCCTCTATTCTAGTGATGCTTGGAATATTACACTGGAAGAGACAGTTTTTTGAATCCTATCTTGGTGCTCTGATACTCTCACTATATACGTATGTGTCAACTGAAGCTGCAGCTGGGGGAGTGATGGTAAAGTGGGGGGGACCTGAGGGTACTGGTTTGCCTGGCCGTACTAGTTAAGTACGCTCTGTATTGTGATGCTATGGAAACCTCTGTGACACACCCTTCCTTTTGATCTTCAAAACGTTTCCAGTTCTAGAGAATTAAAAACAAAACTATTTTTATTTGCTTTTTTTCTCATTGCAGCAGAGTGGCCAAAGACCATGACGGGTCTCCCGAGCACGTCGGGCACTACAGCCAGCGTGGTGATTATCCGCGGCTCCAAGATGTATGTGGCTCACGTTGGCGACTCCGGCGTGGTGCTGGGAGTCCAGGATGACCCCAAGGACAACTTTGTGAGGGCTGTGGAGGTGACACAGGACCACAAGCCAGAACTTCCCAAAGAAAGGGAGAGAATTGAAGGCCTTGGGGGCAGGTAAGTGTCTCGGTGCTTTTTACTTCAGTTCTGATCTCTGGGTGCTATTTGTGTCTTTCTGACTCAACTAGGCTTAAGCTTGCTTGGTTTAGGGAGGGGCAAGCAAGCTTGTGAATCTCATGGTCTATTTATACTCCTCCTCTATCTACGCTTCTTCCCCCCCTCCCCTCCCAGTTTGGTAATATGTTATAGTGATCCATTGTTACACTCTTGTGGTTTTTGCTAATGGTTTGATATAAACAAAATGTAAATGTTTTGCTGGATTACCATGCAGCTGAGGTGTGGTTACAATTCTCCACATTCACTGAAAACTTGAAGTAGAAATACTGATATTTGCCCTGTTTTTCATTAAATTCTATGGAATCTGGGGCTGTGGGAGGAATTGCCTTTCCACATGGATAGTGATATGAGCTCTGGAATACCCGATTTGCTGAGTGGTGATACCACAGCAGTTTCAATACAAAATAGTGTGTAATTCCTTATTCTGTGTTGTTCCTGTGGTGACAATGGCAGCCGGTGAGCTTCCAAGTTCTGGACCTCAGAGATTGAAAGTCTCTGAAGCTTCAAAGCAGCATTCCCTGGAATGTTAATATATAGATATATTTTTAAACCTTTATTTTTACTAGTAGTCCTGTTTTTTTCCCAGGCTGGCTCTTACAGGTTGTTGTGAGGTAGAGCTGTGCAACTATGCTTATTAATGTCTTCTCTTTCATGGGAGCAGATTGGGGAAAGTTAATGGGAGAGCATAATTGAATCTTTCACTAAAAATGGTATTTTTCTAGTACCAGTTTCTGAGTGTGGGATAAGGTCTTGTTTCCAGTAATGACTGAGTTAACTTGGTGTGGTCATTAGTTGCACCAGTGGATTAGGTTGATTTTAGGACGTGGTGTTTGACTTTGCTCACTGTGCATGCAGAAGGATGGAGCTGAACATGCCCTTGTTGTTAAGGCCTTTGAAGTCTCAGGAAATGCATCTCAAATAGCTTCGGTATGGGGAATCTTGAGGCGCTTCCAGGGCTTCTCAGTTTCTAATTACCAATGGCTGTTCCTCAGCTAAAAGCTAGCTTTTAAGTATCTATAATAGTTCTTAACTTGGTTGGGGCCAAGCTTTGCTAGTTCCTCCTTCCGTTGCCTTTTCTTGATGGCTCTTACTCTCTGTTCTTTCTTCCCTGCCTCCCTTCCCGATAGCAGCTGCCCCATGTACTTGCTCTGCAGCTTCCCCTTTGACTTTGGTGCTGCCATCTGTGAGAACTAAAACCAGAGCTCAGTGCCTCGGAGCAGGTGTTAATACTCAAGCGCAGAGCTGTTTCTTCATATCTCTTGCTTTCAGCAGATAGCAGCTATGAACAATTCCTCTTTTATTTCTGCTTCTTGTTGGTGCACCAGTAAGGAAATCCCTGCAGAAGGCTGCTCCTTTCTTTTTGCTTCTTTTTTGTTCCCAACTGTACTGTGTTGCTCTTTACTGCCAGACTTCAGCAGATGGAGAAAACCAAAGGAGGAACCACATGATATTTCCACCCGAGTGAGCTGGTGTTGATGGTCCTCATCTGAGGAAAACAAATTCAGTTTTGCTTTTTCTCTGACAGATTAAAAAGATACGCTTACATCTGGTGGTTGCAGCCAGCCAGAATTTCTTCCAGGTCTTCATTCCCCTGTTTTTTTTCTTCTGCCCTTCGTCTCTCACTTTTTCCTTTGGCTTGATCTGGAATGAAACCATCTAAGTGATACCGCGTGTTTTGAAATATTTGATTGTGCTGTGAACTTCCCTGAGGGTGCTGTTGTTATTGATTCCGTATTTGCATATTTAAACTGGTTTTATGTCATTGAAACCAAATTTCATGCTTTCATTTCCATTCCTTTTTAACCCCTGCCTCTTTCTGGTGGTTTTAGTGTGATCAACAAGTCTGGAGTGAATCGTGTTGTTTGGAAGAGGCCCCGTCTGACCCACAACGGCCCCGTGCGCCGCAGCACCGTCATTGACCAGATCCCCTTCCTGGCGGTCGCTAGAGCACTTGGTAAGTTGTGCCTGTGGCTGGAAAGTGAGACACCACCTCATACAGAGCACCGAACAGAATTATATGCTGCTTTGCCAAAACACATAACTTGGGAGATTCACTCACCTGTGTTACAAGGCCTTCAAAAACTATTTTTTAATTCTATATGGATTTCATTTTTCAAATCAAGCTGTAGAAAGTGTTGCTGGTGAGTGAAGGACTCATTCTACAACACGTAGGGTTTTCAATGTCAGTTTTACAAGGATGGCGTTTCTTTCCGTTGCAAATGAAAATGTGCAAAGCAGTACGTGTCTGAGATGGAGAGCACATTGATCTTTTTCTTACTGAAATAATAGGGCTGTAATTTTTGACTAGGAGGTGGTAATACTAAGGTTTGCTGCATGGAATGTGAGTTACTTTGGTCTTCCTTTGGTGGTTAATCGCTTTCAAGACAGAATGAACAAAGGGATGAAAGTCTGTTTTAGCTGTAAGTTGCCTTTGCGAGAGTATTAGTAATGGGAAACTATCTTTGAGCAATATCTTATTTGAAGGACAAGAAGGCGTATTCCAGTACCAATCAAACTTGTTACAAATGGTTTTTGGGAAGTACTTCGTAACTAAATCTTTGGATACGTCTTGCCCCTGAGTCTTAGTGTTTTCTGGTCAGGATTTTTCCATAGATTTCATTGCAGAATTCTAATCTACTGCAGTTCATTGTGTCCTTCCTTGCATCCTTCCTCTGTTCTTCTCCCCTTCTGCCCCAGTGAAGAAGTCTCTATCCAGATATACCCAATACAAGTCTGATTTTATGGAAATGTGGTATCTTATTTTTACCTGCGAGAAGTGTCCTGTGACTTAATTTCTTCTTGGCAAGCTTGCCAGTTACCCAATAGTGTTGTCAGTGTTCCTAGGTCAGCCGGCTGCGTGTGGTGGGGACAGTCTGTTCCTGGGACCACGGTCGTCTTGATAATTGCGTGGCATTACTGTGTCTTATTTCAACGGCAGCACTATCTGTTTCACACGGGTTTATCCAGCATTAAGAAGAACTTTGCTGTGATAACTAACATTGTAAAAGACAACTGTGTATCAAGGAAGGAGGGACAGGTATCTCAGTGGCTGAACAGTCATCTTTTCATAAAAATTTCAACTATATGGACATTTTTCTCGATCTTACAAGTCTGTAGTGTGTATTTTAGGCAAGATAGGTGCTTATTTTGTGGTTAGTAAAACTGACTCGAGAGTTTTGAGTAAATCCTCTGGAGTTAATAGATGACTAGCAAACAGATCTTCATCCACTGAGGAACATACCCCTCTTTTCCCCTTTTCCGCAGAAGCGTAAGTGTTCCCCGTAGATTACAAAAAGTGTATGCTTAATTTCAGTGACTCATTCCTATGATTGCGAGCTTGTTGTTTGTCTAAATAGCTTGATGACTTTTGATCCGATTCCTCTCAGCAAACTGAACAAGAGGATTTGGCTGGGCTTTGGGTGCAGATGGAGCTGAAGGAGCGATGCGTCTATTAGCGCCCTATTGCGTTTGTTCCCGTTATGTGGACAAAGAGGATTACTGGAGAGTTTCAGGTCCAAGAGATGAGAACACCCATCGTTTAATAATTCTTGGTTTCTAAAATTAAGAGATTTGAAAGCTTTGGCATCTTCAAATTATGGAGGAACAGGTTTACAATGTGAGCATGTTCTGGTGTTTTTGCTGCTCCAGGAGCCTCCGCAGCCTCTTTGCGTTCCCCCGTGGAGGTGCGACAGGCCTGGAAACAGGAGCGCAGCTGCTTTGCTCCGTAGGACCCAGATGGTGCACAGACGCTCACAGTTTGGAAACAGGATTTAACTTCTTTCTGAGGCCAGCGCGCCCCTTACGCCGCTTACAAAAGACCTGCCGTGACTGAAGCCGTTTGCATTCACGCGCTGAGGCTCGCTCGACCTCTTGGCTGCCTCCCAGATCGCTACCCTGGTTGGCACAGCCCTGCTGCCTTGGAGCCTCTCCAAGAGGAGTAATAACTGTCCACATTGACGTATACTGGTTACCAGTACGCCAGTCAGTCCCACTGAGATCCAGCACAGTGACTCTTTCTGCCGACTCCAAACTCCATTGTTATTCTTCATAGAAATTCCATGCAGATCGCAGACAGGGCAATAATTTTTAGTAGGAGGGCAAGACTCTCACACTCTGCTCTTCTCTGGAGAGAAGCCTAGAGAGTTGTGAATTCTCTGTCTTTGAAGTGAGAAGATTATCTGATTAAAAAACCTGAAACTTAGAATATAGGGTTGGTTTTTTTCCAAGTTTGTCAAGTTGTGAGTAGCTTTTTCCACCTCTCGTGCAGCACGCTCTGGCATAGCCCTGAATAGACACCTTTTTTATCTCTCTTGCCTGCGATTTTGCTCCCATACAAGCAGTGATGAGCACCCACTGTAAAGACTGCCTTATGAGCAGCTTTTAATTCACTGTTCATTATAAATGCAATTATTTGTTAACTTGCTGTTGAAATACGGTTCTCTTGCCTGTGCTTCCTTTTCTGCATTGTGTTGAGGGTGACGTTCTTTCATCAGGTTTGGCTGAAATTGCATGTAAAAAGCTCTTTAAAAAGTACTGCTAGAGGAGCCGTGAAAGTTGTGAAGCCTCAAGTGCTTCTGTGTGACTTTTCCACTTACTGCTGCCTGCAGTTTTGTCCCCATCCCTCAGCCTGAACTGTCTGTGGTCATTCTGGGTTGTGTTCCCTGGACATTGCTGTTGTGTTCATCCTTAGCCTGCTGTGAAGATGCCCTCTTGTGGCTGTAGGACTGGCTTGCTGTCAGTTTTGGTGAAAACTCCTTCCACCCCAGCTCAGCCTAAATGGTTTAAGAGGTTCCTGTTGGGATTCTCCCCGAGATCTGTCTGGCTTCCCAGCAGGGCCGCCTCGCTGAGCGGGAGGAAGGGAAGTTCTGCAAGTCTTTGCTTTGTACTAACAGACCTTTTAGATAAACCTTTGATGTAAAAAGATCTGGGATTAATCAAACTGGGTTTTTGTTTTGGACTGACTTACAAAAGTAGACTTTTTCTCCCACTCTATTAAAACCAAAAGATATTTTTGTATTCAAAACAGCACGCTCCAGAAACATAAATGAAAGACTTGATTTATATGACTTCTGGAGATACTTTTGCTGCAAGGCGGCTTTGGGCTTAATCCAATCCAGTCTACTTATACGATGGGTGTTTTTGTTTGTAACTTCAATTACTTTCCTGGCAGCAGCTGGGTTACAACTAGGTTTCTTTCATTGTGTAAGGTAATAGTAAGCAGATCAGACTGCACACTTTGATATATTCTTATAGGTAGCTAAATTAGTTACCTGCTCCACCAGGGTATGATTTCAAACATTTGTTTTTCATTTTGTAAGATGCAGTGTAACTTTTGTGTGGAGTTGTGACTAGGAAACAGGTATGACTATTCTGGAAGATATGGAAGGAACTACATTGATACTATTTGGGGTTTTTTTTTTGTTTGGAAAAGAAACATGCAAGCCTCTCACTGAAAGAAATAATCTCGGTCTGTATGCTTTAGAGAACAAGATTTTTAAGTTTTAGAAATGTTTGGGTTTTGATCATGAACAAAAATAGTACGGCCCATGAAGTGAAGTCTGAGAACCCGGCGTTCCAGTCGTGTAACAGTAGCCTCTGGCACATCACATCATCTGCCATCTGAAGGGTCCCTGGGCTGGCTGCTCACTTTGGGACAGAAGTAAAGATTTTGGAGCACTTTGCAATGCCGAGGGAAGAGTGTACTCTGCCTCCTGCCTTCCTGTCCTCTCCCTTTTTCCTTGGCAGAACTGCGGCAGAGGGTGCCATGTACACTGGCTCTTCCCGAGGTTGTCACATTTTCCCCAGCTGGCCGGAGCTGACAGTCCCGTTCCGTCTATGCAGCACCGACTTGATCTGTGGTGCTCTGCCCTTTGGGGGGGGGAAAAAACCTACTACTTCACCCTGGTGACACGGATCTGCCAGAATGATTCTTGAATATTCATTCTGCAGTGCTGTTCTACCAAGGATTGGGCTGAGTTTGGGGTTTCTGGGAGTAGACTAATGAAAGATCAACACCGAAGATAACTTTCCCATTTCTTCAGGGTGACTGCAAGCGCTGGTTGTTTCCTTCTAGGCTGAGGACGGAATAATCTGGGTTTTTCTATATACCTCAGGCTTCAAATATACTTTGTGGAATTTTTCCTGGGCCAAAGAGCCAAAAGCTTTAATTATTTTTTCTGTTTGACGTCTAGTGCTTCATTAGCTTTCAGTAACTCCAGGCTTGGTCAGCTAATATCTGATTGTGCTTTAATGCTGTTTCACCTCACAACTTTGCAAATAAGTTATTGTGTATTTACTAGAGATTTTTGAGCTTGAATAGATGATGAGTACAGCTGAATTGAAGACTCCTGGAGATTCAGTTCTCTTGGTACGTTTGCAGCAGACTTGGAATGCAGCTTTGACAGAGGTGATGCTACAAGAATATCCCCATGAGGAGACGTGTTCTCTGGAGTCGGGATGGGTATTACTCAGCTGTTTCCTCGGGAAGAGCAGCAGATGGGCATGACGACATATGTAGATGAACCAAAAGTAAATAGCATCGGGTTATTTTTATCATACAGCACAGTATTTTTAATTAAAGTGATTCAGCTAGCAACATTTGTCACTTCTCCTAAATGAGTCTGAACATACTAGCAAATGAAAGCATAAAAATATTATGCGTGTTGGAAATTGCTGCCACCGATTCCAAGATCTGGCTGTTGTAAGATCCCAAGCTCTTGTTTATTTTACTTTCTGCACTTAGGACAGGCAGGACGTGAAGAACTCTCAGTGCACTGAGACTTTGTGGCAATTCATATACAATAATTGCTGCACTGGAGCTCAGCTCTTCTCTTACAGGATTTATTTTGATCTTGTTGCCAGCTGCCTTGCTTTGTTGTGAGGCTGGAGGCAGAGTGCACCTCTATAAAAGCAGGCTTGGCTTTCAATTAGCGCTTATTAGCAACGTTTCTGGCTGCGGCTGCTGCAGCGAAGGTGAATTGGTGCTTTAATGAGGATGGACCATCCATGCCAGCGGTGGTGAAGTGCAGTAATTGAGTTGAAGTATTCCCTTTCCTGATCCTGGAGAAGTCCTTTCAACTGGTTGATAGCTTAGGGCAGAGCTAATGGAAGGATGTAGGAAGACAAAAAGCTTATTTATTATCTTTAAAAGGGCGGCGAAGGATGTGGAAGAAGGCTACAGGCATGCTTTCTGAAGCCAGCAAAGAGAAAACCCAACTAAACCTTAAACTGGAGTTCTTAGGCTGCTGTATGCTTTTCAACTCTGACATTTTAATTAATTTCCACTTTTAAAGCCATATGTTCTGTACAGCAGGATCTAGCCAATACTTGCAAATAATAATGTTACTATTTGTTGCTTATCACTGTAGGAAGCTATTTATGAACATAAAAAAGGAAGAGAAAGCGTTAGTGCAAGTTAGCACCATTCTTGATTTAAAGGCCCAACCTCAGAAAAAGTTTATTTTTTTAAGTACCCCTGATAAACCAAGTTGAAATAGATTGATGTGGAAAGGTGTTTTCCTGTTGGAGCGGTTGTTAGTTGAGGCTGGTTTGGAGGAGGCACTGGAACCAATAGATGCTGTGATTCAAATGTGTTTAAATTCAGTCCAGGCCATCCTTACTGCTGAGGTGACCCCCAGCTCATTCGCGTAGCAAGAAGTCTTTAAAAATAGCAAGGCTGGCTGTGTGAGGCCTTCCAAGGAGAGGCATCAGCTCCCATTCTCTGCTGGAACCCCGGCCCTCCTTGTGTGCCTGTGGCTTCTGTCCAACTGCAGAGTTTGGCACACGGTGTTCAGCTGGAAAGATGCTCTAACACACACTGCCCGGCATTGGTGGTGATGCTGTGGGAGGAGGAGGAATGGGAAAGAGAAATGTATAGTTCTGTTTGTTTTGTTTTAAGGGCAGTTTAGCACCTTGACTGTGAGCAGGCGGAGTTTTTAGTTTGAGTTTTGTGTGGGTTGTTTGGTTGTTTTTTCCCTTTCTATCAGCAGGGCTTGTTGGGGGCGCAGAGCAGCGTACCGTCCTGATGCACAATAGAATGACGTGATATTGGGGAGAAAAAGGGCATTATTTGATCTTTCCCCTCCAAACCCCAAGCTAGTTCCATAAACTGTGCCTCGATTCCCTGTGCAAGAGGTGAGGATTTTGTCTCCAGTATTTCCAGTACCAATCCCTGGAAGGCAGAGTTTTGCAAGTTTGGTGTGGGTTTAACAAAGCAAGGCTTTACTTCTGTTTAAGGAGAACTTCAGTTGTTCGGACAGGTTTTAGTTTGGATATTGAGGCTTCACTGTTTTCTAAGTATTAATCTGTTGTATTTCCCCTTATTCTGAAAATCTTAGTTTCAAGAGAGTAGAAGACCTCCTATAAACATAGGTTGGTTAGAATGTGTTTTTATTACCCTTTTTAAAATTTAAATTGCTACATATTAATATGATTGGAAAATGAGAGCAGCAAAACAGTAATTGCGTGGAAATTACTTTGTGTTACTGTTGGTGACTTGAGACTGGGGGTAATTGTTCTATGGGAACATTTTTCTGTAGTTTCCAAGATTCAGATTTTCATGTAAAATGTAACAATTCAAAGAACGTTGTCTTCTCCGCCAGGTGATCTCTGGAGCTACGACTTCTACAGTGGTGAGTTTGTTGTGTCTCCGGAGCCCGACACGAGTGTGCACACCATTGATCCCCAGAAGCACAAGTACATAATCCTGGGCAGCGACGGGCTGTGGAACATGATCCCCCCGCAAGACGCCATCTCCATGTGCCAGGATCACGAGGAGAAAAAGTACTTCATGGTGAGAGCAGGGGCGGGAAGGCATTCTGAGAATTTAATACTACTTTTCTCTAAATATTGCGTAGTCTGGCATGTATGAACAGTACCTAATGATGGCATATTCAGTTTTGCCATGGAATAGATGTTGTTACATTGTGGTTGCATATACTGTCAGATACCCTGCATGTTAATGTTGTTTAAATAATTTGGTTGCAATTACTGGGAAATCTGACTACCAGGATGGTATCTGTGAGCAATGAAGAAAACACGTTCCTTCTGTAAGGCAGCTATACAAAATACTGTCTGAAAATGCAGTTTATTTCACATTAAGACACATGTTACAATGAAGACCAATTGTTGTTTGGCATTTTACTTGAGAGACTTTTGGAAACACCATAGGCTGTGTTACAACCAGGCTATTTATGCAAGTCATTGCATCAGTTTGTGGTTTCAAGAACTCCTGTGGATTCTACTACAGATTTTAAAGTTATATTTCAGTAAGAAGATGTTTCAATTGATATTCTCTTTTGCTTCTGAATCAAGCTGCTTCAGCACACAGTAGATAGGAACATGTATTTCAGGTTGTGCCACATAAACTGTCCCATCTTCATTTATAAAGTCAAGTGGACCTGATCGCTTTCTGCCCCTCTTTTTTACTACCAAGGGCGAGCACCGACAGTCTTGTGCCAAAATGCTGGTGAACAGAGCGCTGGGCCGGTGGCGGCAGCGAATGCTTCGTGCGGATAACACGAGTGCCATCGTCATCTGCATCTCGCCGCTGCAGGACAGCAAAAGCAACCTGGAAAACGAAGAAGAATTGTACCTGAACCTGGCGGAGAGTCCCTGCTATAGCAGCCCCGATGTGAATGTCATGACGCCCTCCCGCTGCTGCACCCCACCTGTCAAGGTAACGCTTTTCTCTCAGTGTTTTAAATGTTCTGCTTCTGTGTGTGGAGCCCACTAAATATGTATCAATCTCCCTTTTCTTCCCCTAGTATTAGAGTAATTTCTCTTTATGCAGCTTACCACGAGAATAAAGTTGGGCTGCAGTTGGGTTTCCTGCCTTGCCGTGTACTTGTAGAGCTTGCACAGCAGATAAATTCCAGCCTACTTGTGGATATGTTCTTAATCTCATTTGATTTGGTTTTGGTGATGTGTGTTGTTTTTTTTTTAATAAGGTAACCCATGGTTGATGCATTCAAACACACATTGTAAAGAATGTTTTCTTTCTGGATAGGGAGATCTTATCTTCTGGTAGATTTGATGTTCCTTGTTAAGAGGAAGAGATATAATATGAGGTGTTTCTTCAGGTTTGAAGCTTTACCATTAACATAAAGCTGAGCTGTTCAGAAGCTTTTTTTCTCCTTTCTCTAAGAACTGGAGTGCAGTCAGGAGTGGATGTTTGTTTCAGTAATTACCAGCTGCTCCTGCTTTAAGTGTCGGTCCTTTGATGTTCTGTGGTATCTTTGGATAACTGTCCTTTGGGCAAAGTAAAAAAGAACACAAGAAGTAGAAAGGGAATCCTGAGCATTCCCTTGGTAGAAACAGGCTGTTAATGAAGTGGCAAGTTCAGCCTGTCCCCTTCCATCCAGGGTAGCAAAAGAGATGAAAATGCAAACTCTTGAGTGCAGAAAAATCACTTGAATTTTAAATATTGAAAAACTTCAGACTAATAATTTTGGTGTTTGCTGAGCAGATAAGGCCCTATTTTAATTTTTTTGCTTAATGTGGAAAGCCCAAAAGAAACATTTGACTGACTACAGGTCTTCATGGATAATATATGTATAAATTAATTCTATTTTAATGCAGAAGCCCATCTGAGATGTTACATTGACTTTCTCTGATTCAGCTGTGTGTGGATCTGAGTTTTCAGCGTGTTATTTTCCTAAAGCAGCCGTTGTCATTTGCTGTACATGGATGGTGTGTAATGTGGCCTTGAAATTCGCTTTTGAAGGACTCGCTGAGTAACCAGGGATTTCTTCACAATTAAATCTTTAACAAGGTCATAATTCATCTCTTCAGGGCACTGCATAAATACTCATTTCCATAATCCCCCTGTGGCCAGTGAAACAAGTATTGTCCCCATTTCCCCATTAGTACCACTGAGAATGAGGCAAAACCTTCTTGAGGGTGCAGGAGGGACGAGTGGCTGGAGGTGGGTTGGTGTTCAGAACACTCCTGGTTCTCAGAACGTGATGTTAAGCAGCTTTGTTTTGACATCCAGAATGACCGTGGTTCCTGGAGAGGGGGTCGATGTACTGTGAGGAACAGAGCAGCTTCTTCCCAAGCTGCGGAGTATAAAACTGGGTGATAAAATAGATGACTTTGCAAACAGTAACTCTGTTTTTAGAATAGCTTTGTCCAATGCCCCCCCTTTCTGTCTGCAGTCAGGACAGGTAACATAAGCAAAATAATTACGCCTAAATGTATTTCTTTTCTTTTCCCTCAGCTTCCGGACGATGATCCGTGGCCGCGACTGAATGCTTCTGAGCCTGTTCCTCCCCTCATGCACAGCAACGCGCTCTCAGAAAAGTATTTAGAGCTGCCAAACGAGATTGCCAAAAGCAATTTACCCTCCTCGGGAGCAACCCTGAAGGATTCGGGCCCGCCGGAGGAGAAGTGCAGCAGAGCCTTGGCTTTGAGGATACACGAGTCTTACAGCAATGGTTTATCAGTCAGTCTCTCCCCTTCCAACTCCACCAATTCAGGCACGGACCAAAAAGCCTTGAAGGTGTCTCCTAACGGCCAAACAAAAGCCCACGAAGCAGAGAGGACACCCACAGCGAACTTTAAAAGGACATTGGAAGAATCCAACTCCGGCCCGGCCATCAAGAAGCCGAGACGCGGCCTGGGCCGAAACGTGGGTGTCCAAGGCGAGGGCATGTCCGGCACCCCGCAGCGCCGTGGCTCGGCCAAGCTGGCCATGCGCCGCAGCCTGCGCGGCCAGAAGAAGCTGAGCAGCTCGCTCTTCCACCCGCCCAGGAAAACCGTCTGCGTCTGCTGAGCGGCCCCCATGGAAGCGGCCTTGGGGCTGATGAGGATTTTGAAGTTGGTGCAGAAGTCTGAAACTCTTCCTGTTTTAATCCTTTTTTTTTTTTTAAAGTAGAAACTTCTTTTGGTATCAAACAGCTTTACCCCAGCCTTGTACTTGCTTGTATTATAACTGTGAATTTTGTAGATGTGTAGGGTAAAAGTCACTGTAAAATGTGTGTAAATTTGTATTCCTTCATATAAATGTAGTCTCTCTTCCTTGTATAATTGTTACAGCGGGGCTAAACTTTGTTTAAAAAAAAAAGAAATAATCCTTTTTGTTAATTTACTAAAGTCATGAATTTGTATACGCTTCTTGTGATGAGGATTTCACACCTTTTTAACTAAAGTAAATTATTAAACAGAATGGAAGATATGTATTTTCGTAGTACTATACGTTCCACCTAAAGTTTGTCTTTTAGAGAATACACTAGGTCTATATTTTAAATTTTAGATTTCTCTACTCAGAAATGTACGTGGAAGCGGAGATGTTGGGTCTTGCTTTACACAGCTCAGTGTTGATTTCCTTATGTTAATTAAAATACTATGCAGTATCTTTTTTAGTTGTATTTTTTGTAACATTAATCGTCAAATTATTTAGCAAAAAAGTGTGGTTTTAAAACTCCAGCTCCCCGAGCCGTCCTGCAAAGCCGTTCCCATCCTGTTGCCGATAACGGCGTTTATCCAGGCATCAATGTGTGCCCACAGAGGCACGAGGTTTCCACTATTCCAATACCGATGGTGCTGCTAATACCTTTCAACGTAACTTCTTAAATTATTTTACAACTCTTTTCATTGAGTATGTGGACCATGTGTATGTTCACCTAAATAAAACACATGAAAATTTCATGGGGGTGCCTTTTTTTTTTTCCCCAAAGTTCTGTTGAGCACAATCATATTTATTTTATATTCATTAATCATCTCATTCTCCCCTTCTTCACTGCAGCTACGTGGCTTATGAGACAACACCTCCCACGTGGTTTTATTATGGAACTGATCTTGGCACTTTTTTGTACTGAATAGCAATATATCATCTATTTTTTAACTAAGAAGTTGAAGGTCAGTATACTTTATTCCAATGGCTAGGGTGGGTATTTATAGAATTAATTCTTTGCTGCTGAAACAATAAAAGGTGAGTTGAAATCAGGCCTGTTATGTCTATGTCACCATGGTTACAGAAATCCTGGAGGGATCGGATGCGTTCTGCCCATGTCTCATTCTCTTTCATCCACCCCGTGAACGCAGCGCTGTGAAAGACAAAAGCAACGCTCTGTCCAAGTGGGATCATTCAAGAATTCACTTCTGTGCATATTGGATGTAACCTACAGCAACCAGTGAAGTTTTGCTTTAACTGATGTTGAAATTACAGACCATATATTGAGGGGGAAGCATATAGATGTGAAGTATACTTACCTAGCAACAATCTTTGCAAAGAACTGAGTCATTGTCCATTTCCAGTTTAACCTCATGACACTGGATGTTTTAAAGGTGACAGATCGCAATAAAGATGCCAGTCTAACATGTCAGATGAAGATCGCTATTGCTGCTTGTACTCTAAGTACACAAAAGGCAGATTTCTGCTCTTTTTTTCTCTATATAGACGCAAAATTGAGATTTTTATCAAATCCTGCTACATTCATTAATGTGCGCCTTGTTCTTCCACATTGCCTCACAACGGTTGTAGACTGGGGCATCTCCAGCTGGACAGACAGACATTGGCTTTCATGTCTAATAAACCAGGCAAAACCTACATGTTTTCCTGGGGAAGTTACTCAATGACGAACAGGGTTAAACATTCGTTTTTTCCAGAGGACGACTCTCCTGTGGGGCAACTTACCATCGTCTGACGTTCTGTTCGGTACACAGGGAATAAAGAGTGGTCACTTTGCTAATAGGTACGTTGTGAAGAATCGTGCTGCGCTACGCTGCATTGTCATAGTTTATTGTTTCTAGATGATGACTTGTGGTTTCAGGACGCTCCTTCCGCAACTGCAGCCGCAACTGCGGCCGCTCCCGCCCAGACTGACGCACCGCGGCCCCGCCCACCCCGTGCGTCCCCGCCCATTGGCTGCGCGGTGCGTGACGCGGCACCTCGCGGCTCCTCCCCCGCCTCACGTGCGCGGGACCGGCTCTCGCGAGACCGCGATGTAAACAAAGCAGCGGGGGGGGCGGCGCCCGCTGCCTCGCGCCCTCTCACCCGAGCTTGGGGCGCAGCCGCCCTTCGTGTCCCACACGTCCCGCCCACCGCTGGGAAGCGGGGCACGGATTGGCCGGTGGCGGGGAGCAACCCGCCTTCGGAGCCGTCTGATTGGCTGCTAGCGCGCGGTGCGCTGGGTGTTATTCTCCGTGAGGGTCCCAAACACTGTCAGTGAGGAGCCGGGCGAGGCGGCCGGTGAGGGGGTCAGGGCGGCTGTGGCGGGAACGGCACCGGGACCCGCGGGCTGGGACCAGGCCCGGGACGGGGAGCGCTCAGCGAGGGCAGGGGCGGGCCCGGGCTGCGGGGAGCGCTGTGGCCGGCACTGAGGGCGAACGCGGGGATGTGAGGCCGGGGCGCTGAGGGAGCCCCGGCAGCCGGGCCGGGCGGGCGCGGGCCGTGCGGAGAGCGGGGGCCGGCGGGTCCCGGCGCCTCCCGGGGTGTCCGCGGCCTGACTGACTCAGCGAGGGAGCGGCCGGGCGGGTCGGAGTGTTTTACTTCGGAGTTACTCAAGCTCAGGAGCCTGCGGGTGCCCGGCACTGCCCGACCGGCCCCGCGGGGGGTCCGGACAGGGCCCGGCGCCTCAGCCCCGCAGGTGCCCGGGGCAGGTGGCGGCTTCTCGGGGCTCGGGGAACGAGCACCGGCCGGCGCAGGTGTCCTGCTGGCCTAACACATAATGTGAAGGGTTATTTTATCCTTTACGTGCTACTTTTTCTTTTAAGGTTGCTGAGCGTGTTTGTCAAACTTCAGTTGCATTGCTGAAGGTTTTGTTATCAGTTTCTGTGAGGCTCAGTGCTTATCCGTGTCTCAAAAACCCTTACAAAGGCTCCCAGACATGAGGATGATGCTGATAATCGACAGGGCATTGTGGAGTTGGCTTTTTCTCTCCCTTTCTGCCCTGGTTCTTCGTTTGGTGGACAATGGAGCGGCCGAACAAGGGGCTGAGGGGGTGGCTGGGACCTGGGATGCTCCTCAAGTGGTTTCTTTGCCCTTTGGAATGTGACCCTGAGTTTTCACGTGGAGATCAGAAATGTGAAGAAAAACTCAATGCAAAAAGCAGGCATAGAAGAAGCAGGTTGTGTTCTGTCACGCTTTTTGGGTTAGCTTCATTGTAACCCATTAGTTTTTCAAGAGTATGATACCCTGCCATTGTGATTGTACATTATCTTTATATAATGTTTTTTAAAGATAACAGCTCGTTAGTAAATAGTGGTCTTATATAACAGTGATGTTAACTGTGCACCTGTACCACTATCGTTGATACACAGTTTGAGGAAAATCTTCCCATTTATCATCAAGGTCTGTGCTCTCTTTTTGCCTTCACATACATTGCAGGGGCCATAGTGATTGAGATACTGAAAATAGGAGTTGAGTGTTGGTCCTTTGGGCTTTTTCTTGAAGGTGCTGTAAAGGGGCATAGAGCCTTACAGATTTGTACGAGCTAAGCGTCTTTCTTCAAGAGGATAGATCAAGAACTAGTGTAATAAATAATCGTGATACAAATTATTATTTAAAAGAGATGTCTTTCTTGCAGGTATCTGCAAAGAAGCAATGGCGACAGAATCTCCTCGCCGGCCTAGTCGATGTACCGGAGGGGTGGTGGTTCGGCCCCAAGCTGTCACGTAAGCACGTTTTAGAAGAGTAGCCCCTGTTGGCTGTGCTTGTTATTTTCTTGGAGAAGAACCAAGCTTGAGTTTTCTTTCAGAGCCACCTGCGAGGGCTTGTGTTGACACTACAGTTTTGTTGCACTAAGTATCTTCCAATAAAACAAAGTGAGCAGATGCTGCATTCCTGTCTCCTAGGACTGTGCAAGTCAAACTGCTTCCCTAAATGGGGTGTTTTTTGCTTATACACCAAAACCTTCAAAGATGTGAATTTTAAAGATGAATACGTTGCGATGTCCTGTTGTTTGTCTGTGCAATCTTGTTGCGGTACGAACACTACACCAGCTGTAGGTTGATGATTGCAAACTTCTTCCTTAGCTAGAAGGAAGTTCTGTTTAATAATACTGTGTCACAGGGGTGGATATGTTAAAACATGTCAGCCTGTCATTAGAGTCTTTCAGTAAATACATTTCTGGAGTTTAACTTTTCTTGTCTTCAGAGAGGAAAACCAAGAACAAAGCAAGAATCTCTGTCTCCCCACTCACAGCACATAAGAGACCGTTTCTGTGCTTGGGCATCCTTATTTTCATTGCGTTCACGTGCAAATACTTCAGTGGTAAAACAGCTTAGTAAGGCAGTCTAGAAGGTTTATGATCTTGTGTCTGTTAAAGGATTTTTGTAGCAGTTTGTTTTTTCTGGGGGTGTTTATACTGCTGAACTGTTGCTGCAAAATGACACTGGAGCAAAACGTTCCCTTGTACTATCAGTTTCAGGGGCTATTAGTTTGTCGCTGGAGATAGCTGTGTATTTCGACAGCAAGATTCTCTTTATTTTTACTAGGGAGCACAAGAAACGGGTCATTGTAACACAAGAAGTTGTGTTAGGGGTTTGTCTTGCAGGCATGTGGTAGAATAACCGTTGTTTTTTAGATTGCAGAATTCCTAATCAAATGCATTTCTGTTCGTAATTACTTTTTCTTCAAAATATGCGTTAAAAATGTAGTAATAGAAATGCTTATGTGGAGCTCCTAGATTCCTACTAAGGGAAGATTATTTTTTTGGGTGGGTTTTGTTGTTTATAAGCACTGTAAAGGTCTCTTCTTGGAGTTTTTTCCAACTTCAGGAGAGATGTAGAGTTGATCCACTGAGTAAAGCATTTCCCAAACATCAGCTTTGAGATGTACTTGAGGGGGAAGAGAAAAACCCTAGCTGATGAGTTCATGAATGAAGGCAGGATGACTCTGGCTGGTAGGCATTCACGTGAGAACTTCAAACACCGTATTTAATACCGTACCTGCAGACCAGTGTTGCTGCTGGGTAATGAAGGGCTTTGAAGGGACACACAGACATTTTTGGTGACCTACATAAATCAAAGTGAATCAGCACTGGAAACCACAGCTCACTTGTAAGGCCTCAGCTTAAAGCGGTAAGACAAACGGTGATGCTGTAATCCTGGCATTGCTGAGCAAAATCTGTTTTTGTTGTGAGTGTGAATGAGCTTTCTAAAATTTGAAACTTTGGTTTAGATTTGTTGTTGTTTTCAGAGAGGAGTCAAGCGTTCACCTGACCCAGGTGTTGCAGCATTGACTTGCAGTATCTTCCACATTGCTGGGGAGAGTATTTAATTCTTAATGGTTAAACACTCCGAGTTCTATTAAAAGAATCTCGCACAACATGGTTTAAGAAAGCACGAAGAAAACTTGTGGACCTTTGGACATCAAGAGTCTCGATTTCCTTGTGTATCTTTGTTTGTTGCTGTTGGAAATCTTGAGTTAAAACAAGAAAAATTACTACCAATATAAAAATTAATGAAGATAGTTCCTGTTGCCAGCGTGTTTCAGTATTACTAATTACAGAAAAAAATCAGCCTTTCTGCATAGTTTCAACACCGTCTGTGTGATAAAGTCAACCCACATTGTGGGTTGCTCAGGAGTTACACAAGAGACTCCCCACTCATGCAGGGCTGAGCTAATAAGAGCGTTAGTTTAAATCTACCAGAAGAAATGTATCTTGCACTATATAGAATTCTAAATCAGTGCTCCTAAGGAACTTCAAGAAGGAATAAGCTTCCAAAGCTATAGAATGTTATCTGGGAATAGCTCTCCTTACTGTTCTTAGTTGGGGTTTTGTTCCAGCTCCTGCACATGGAGCAGCTGAGGTTTGACCGTTTCCTTGCCCCACACTGAGAGCTCACGTCCTCCTCTTCATGTCGTAATAGCCTGTAGTACTTCAGTCACCCACTCTGATGTGGAGAACGGGGTTTCTTTCTTTATTGTTCCATTTTATGCTTTTCCCCTAAGCTGTTATTTCATAAACAGAAGTTAAAATTCTCCTTCTGTTTTCCAGGGAACAGTCGTATATGGAAAGCGTCGTCACGTTTCTTCAAGATGTTGTGCCACAGGTACGTGTAGATCTTTAAAACTGTTTTTCTGGTGTACAAAGCAGTTGAAGTGTGTGTCAGGTGTACCAAAATATCAAAAAAGAAAAGCCAAATCTTTTGGGTTTTGAATGTGAATCTTGAGACGTTGCTTTAGAAGAGGTGTACAATGGCTAAAGGTAAAGCTTGCATTAAACTTTCTATTTCAACCCTTTCTGCTTTTTCTCCAGGCCTACAGTGGAACCCCACCAGCAGAAGAAAAGGAGAAGATCATTTGGGTCAGATTTGAAAATGCAGATCTAAATGGTATGGCTTCATTTGCTCTCACTTATTTTTGATTTTCTGGGTCTATGTACAATAATTTCAGCTTTATCAATACACATTAGGTCCAAAATTAGGTCCAAATTAGGTCTTTCATTTCCCTATTCTAGACAGACTAAATTCTAAGTGAATAACTGCACTTTTTGTATACTTTTTGACCACCCCACTTCTAACCCACCCCAGGTACAATTGGCCCTCTTGGCCACAAGGGCCCAGTGCTGGCTCATGCTCACCCTGCTGTCCCCAGGACCCCCAGGTCCCTTTCCCCTATTCTGCTTTCTAATAGGTCATTCTCCAACTTATACTGGAACCTGGGGTTGTTCCTGCCCAGATTCAAGACTCTACACTTGCCCTTGTTCTATTTCCCTGTCTAGAGCTCCATGGTGGAGGCTCATTCTGGCCTCAGATGAAGTAATAGCAACCATAGCCAGAGCTGTGATGGGGAATTTTCAACATTTCTGCGAGATTAATAGGGAAGATTGTATGTTTTCCACCTGTTGAAATGGCACAGAGGCTGGCAGGTCATAAATTCACGACCATTAGAACTAGGAAAGACCCATCAACCTCTCCAGGGCATTATGTCCAGCTTTAGGCCACTTAAGGTGTGTTTGGTTGTGGCTTTTTTTTCCGATATATATTTATTTTAAAAAATCTCAGGCATTCCCTCGGAGTTCTCTTGTACATCTAGTGTAACTGACACCAGCCATAACCGCTCCTAACCTCTTAATAATGGCTTTGATATTTCAATCCAATTTAGATACATCAAGGAACATGGAGTTTCATGAAATACACAGCACTGGGAATGAACCCCCGCTACTGCTGATGATCGGATACAGCGATGGAATGCAAGTGTGGAGCATACCTGTAAGTACACAGAGCATGTCCGTACCAGAGGCTTTTTTCTTTATAATGTTCCATTATTACTTTAATATTTTATTTTTTGCTGTTGAAGCGGAAGGAGCCAACATTTACCATCAATGTCATATGGTTTGTATGTAATACGCTTATTTTAAGATTAATACTGAGCGTAGATCAAACACTTGAATTCAGGTACCTTCAGATTTGAAGGCTCTTTACAAATTATTTCTGTTAAGTGCATTTTTGGATTGGAGTTGGGAGTTGTGTTTGACATTAAGGAGTAGTTTGTATCCAAAGGACAGAAGTCTTTTTAGCCTACTGAAAGGAATAAGGGTCGGAAAATACGAAAAGAATTTGTTTGTCCCAGGAATGCAAGTATGCCAGTATTAATAGCATTTTACAATCACATGTTTGTCATGTACATGATTTGCAATTTTAATTTTACTAAAGCCTATGTGTGCATATGGGTTTGATTTCACGCTGTCATACACGCACCCTGCAGTTTGTGTTTCGGAGTGGTTTATGAGCACATGGTCTTAATTTGGGGAATTTCCCCCAAATTTCTTCGAACTACAGAATAAGGTTTAATACAGTAGGTCATAAAATTCTTAACTTAAAAAAAAAATGCTCATAACATCTTGTCCTTCAAAATAACGTAGAGAGGATCAAATTCTTCCTATTGGTAAAATGCATTGGTTTTTTTACAAATATGTATATATTTTTTTATGACTTTTTGGTTAGCTATGTGGGACATGTTTATATACTTGGTATAACATAAAATAACGTCAATTTGTACACCAAAAGTGAAGTTAAATTGCGTTGCAGTGCGGTGTGGGAGAGCTGGCTCTTCCCCTCTTGGTTGCGTTTTGTTAGCTGGGGATGGAGGAGGGAAAAAACTGCTGAGCTTTTGCATTTGAAGGAGAGTTGAACAGAAATGGAGTAAGACCCAGCATACTTCACTACATTTCATTGGTTAGGAACTTTTTACTAACATTTAGGAACTTTAAATAAAATTTAGGTACATTCTAACCAAAATAAAGGAAATTTTGTCTGCTTGTATGTCATGAGAAACTGTCGAATTCTAATTTTCATGGCTTTATTTTTACTGCAGCAAAACCTATCTTTGGATTGTGGTGGTGGTTTTTAAACTGCCTTACACTGGAAGGACTTTGAATACTAAGAACGGGATCATAGTGTATGATTAGTTCTGTACGCTATCGTGAAGCCTGATCAGTTTGATATTTGTGTACGGATCGGCTTATTAAAATGGCTCAGAAGGGCTTTGTTCTTCAGAATGTATTACAGAAAACAAACATTAGGTGTCACTAAGATCCTGAGCTAAGAGAGGAGACACAACTGCAGCACCAGGAGTTGTAGCACAAGTTGATCAATGAGTTAAAACACTGTGAGTAGTCATGGAGATTTGAGTTAAAGAATTCTGATAAACCAGCTTTCTTTATCCTACTGGAGTGTCCTTATCCAAATGAATGTGTGTGTTCCTTATGGAAGTGCGGTGTGTTGGGCCTTGTCCTGGCCACTGGGTAGGAGCAGGTTTGTGTTTAGCACAGATTGTTTGAAGGGATGATCTGGGTGTAACCTGCTCTGCATTAACTCCTGCCCCATGGCGCACTGCACTAAACATGAAATAATTGGATGGAGATTCCTAACAAACCCCAGGTGTGCTCACTGGTACTGTCAGGCAAGTAGTACAAGGGAGTTTATCCGTTTTTCCTAGAGGGAAAGAGGGGTTTTCCTTGGGTTTGTGGCTGTTTCCTTTTTCTTTTTCTTTCTCCTCTTCTTGTGTCTGAATAAGCAGCAATTTGGGCCATGAAGTGCCTGATGTTACTTATTTCTCAACAGGATGTCACAGCCAGGTTGGCTTATTTTCCCCAGTGTATATCACTTCTTCATAATTCCTAGATTTTAATAGATTTCAGTCTTTAAGGAAAAATAAGAAAAATGGAATTGCAGGATGATTTCTTTTAGTGTCGGGGGGGTTTGGAGGTATTTTTAGTGCAGGGGAAGGTCTAGTGAGATGGAAAAAATGTCAAATGTGGAAATATTTTGCGATCCATCTTGAGTGTATCTCAGCTGTAGAGATACTGCATCACCGTGGCAGCCCTTCGCTTGTATGTTCTGTGACATTCTGAGGCCACATCCAGTGAGGTGCAGCTTCCAGCTGGGCGACTCGTGTGTGTTGGTAGAATTTTGGTGTGGGAACCATTCTCAGTTAGTGACACGGTCTTAGAGCTTCTCCGATGAATGTTAGAGACTATCTTTTCAGAGCAGGATTTATATATCTGATGAATTTGGAGGTAACAACCTATTTTTCTTCCACTTTGTTGTTTCTCCATCTATGTAAAATATGGCAGTTATATGACCGACTTAATATTTCGAGTTTATTCGGCAATGCTTTTTGGTGTCATTTGGTATTATATGAACCTTTCCTCTTGATCTGGCGGAGTATTTAGCTGTAATTAAAGCACCGTCATTCCAGTTATTGGGAACAAACCATCTTTTTGTAGTTTAAAACCTTTCCATCTGACAAAGCAACTTGACATTTATGTGCGAGCCCACTCAGTAAGGCCATTATCTGCAGCATTGTGCTTTTTTTTTTTGGGTTTTTTCTATTCATACGATTGAACCTCAGTTCAGCACTTAATAAAGTAACGTGTTGCAGGCAGCCGGGTTTGCGTCTGAGTGATTATGAAGTGTTTATGACAGGTCCTGAGCTGACACCCTCGGTAATGGTGTTTCGCTGCCTCCCGAACACCTTTGCGGCCGCCTCCAGGAGCGCGTCCCCCTGCACTCTGAGTGCTTGCCCATTAACATCTCCTTGGAGGAAGATCTTTGACTACACAAGTGTGACTTGCAAATGGGAGATAGCGTTAGTGCCGAGAGGCTGTTTGGACTGCTGGGCGCTGGAGTCACGGCCGGGAAAGGAGCGGAAGGTGTCCGTCCAAACGGCTTTGCTTTTGATCTTTGTTTGGAAGTGGGGGTGGGAAGGTTAAAAGTGGTCTTAAAATATGTCTCTCTAAGTGGGGAGAAATCTGGGAATATACAAAAGTATGACTAGGAGTTCCTATTTGATAATTGTGCAGCGTAGTTTTGTGTTTTATTTGGAATTTGTTTTTTACCCATTGCTCCCGGTTTTATGTTTCAAATACAACTGGAACTGATTTCTGCCTGATGTGGTTTCCAAGTATCTGTTGTAGATGTTCCTGTTCAGGGAAATGCGTGTTGGCTGGCTTTGTGGCAGATAATTTTTAATCATTGGATGCTGGAAGCTTCAGAAGTAGAAAAATCATCTTAATTTAATGGTTCATACTACAATTAAAAAAGGATGATCAAGCTCGAGCTGAATAAATTAGGAACTACCTAAGAGAACTTTTAATAACAAATGAAGATGTAAAGGCCATGGTATAAGAACACTGGCACAGATTGCGGGGAGGTGTCAGCCGTGCGGTGGTGGGGAATCTGCAATGCACAGAACTCATTGAACACTGATGGCGTCACACACTGCCAGGCCTTAAATCTCTTTAAATGCTGCTGTCAATAATACTATGATTTTTTAAAGTTGTTAAAACTGCAGTTGTACAGCAGATGGTGTGTGTATGTGAGCATGTAGCTGGATGTATATGGTGAGTTGTGTTCCCTCCACTGGCCGTCAGAAGCCCCATCTGCTGGGTCTCCACGTCTCCTTGCTCCCCATCATTCTCTCCCCGTTTGCAGCTGGAAAAGGCGCAGACACGTGGGCTGAGCTGCGATCCCCGCTCTGCCCAGAGCCGCGCCAGGGACCCAGTAACCCTGAAAAATGGCCGAGGACTTTACAAAACACTTACGCAAATAACTTCCTGAGGCTTTGGATTTTTTCACTGAAGATACTGGCAGTGTGCGAAACGTTTTCTGGTTTTGCCCTCATTAAGTGACTGCAGAACTGTTGGAAGTTGGTTTTTGTTTGGTTGGGTTTTTTATTCGTATCGCACCTTACAGCAGTAGGAAAAAAAGCATGTGCAACAAAACCAAAAACCATTTCTAGACTTCTGTTGTCAGAATTTTACCTGCTAGGTGCAATTTCATACTTAATGCAGTCACTAGAGAAGATGTCTGTGAGTTCTTTGAGCATCTGAAATCTTTAGATGATTACAGAGATTTCTGTTGATGAAGAAGCAGACTGGTTGAATTTCTACACCCAAATGACACAATGTGCCCTTTTACTTACGCTCCTTTCCTCACTCAGTAGCGAGGTGACTGGCAATGATCCTCAACCCAGCGTAGTTGTATCAAACAGTGTTTTGTGGTGGTACCTGTTAATTGCTTTTTGTTATAACATATTGTGATCTATATAATATTTAAAGCCTATCAGAATATTTATAAGACACACCTAGTTTCTTCCCTGTGCTCTTTGATAGTTTCTTTTTAATAAACAAGCAGTTTTGCTTTTTTAAAGAGTTATGCAGTAGCTTAAGCGTTGATTTTTGAACTTTGTTTCAGTTTGGTGTGCATTTGACTTTTTTCTTTTCACCATGTGAAAACCATTTTCTATGGTCGGAAACTATTAGTTATCCCCAGTGTGAACAAAACTTCCTTTGTTCTGGCCTTTTTAATGGCTGCAAACTGGTGTGCTCCAAACAATAAAACTCTGTCATCAAAAATTAACCAGTGCTCCAGATTCCTGGTCTGTCGTATTTTAAGCAGTAGCTCAAGACGTCTGAGTGGAGAAGCGAGTTCTTGCTTGTTCAATCTGTCATTGATGAGAGCGATGAAGACTCGGTCGGGCCGGGTTCCGCGTCTTCTTTGCTCGCAGCTTCCGTGTAGGTCTGGGCTTTGTGGTTTGATACCAGGCGCTGGGAAACGCTGAAATGTTCTATCGGACCAGCTTGGAGCCGTCATTTTGGATTCACTCTTCCGCAGAACGAGTACCTGAAGCTGCTTTTATAGCTTAATATTCCATTCTTGAAACCTGTTTGGAAATAGCCTTGGCTTTTGGAATGGGAAAGAAAAACTTTGAAGAGCTTTGAGAGCTGCCGCAGGGACTCGCTACTTGGCTGGATCCAATCCAGCATGGCAGCCGCAGCCGCGGTCCTTCACAGGTGCTTTTTGAAGAATTTAGAGCTCCGTTTTCAGTTGGTGAAGTCTATTTATGTTTTGTCTGTGCTTCTGAGACCATGCAGCTCAAGGGGCTGGTAATGGGATGTGG
Organism: Patagioenas fasciata; assembly: GCF_037038585.1. NCBI lineage: Eukaryota > Metazoa > Chordata > Aves > Columbiformes > Columbidae > Patagioenas > Patagioenas fasciata. The sequence continues at coordinate 11,465,800 of NC_092538.1, read as the reverse complement.
AGCCTTTTACCCCATCCCTGCCAGCCCCTCATCTCACGCGCGATGGAGTCGGGCGCCTCCAGCGCTGGGGTTGCGCTTCAACCTTGGTCCTTCTCCCACTTCGCTTCCTGGTGGAATAAATGGCCCATTCCCAGGGAAACTTGGCTGTGTCAGGAGTGCGATAGGGCCGGGACTGCCGGGAAGATCAGACTGTATAATCTCTCTGCCCTGAACACGGTGCTTTTGGCCAAAATTGATACACGTGCCCTCAGCAATGGTAATAGAGTTTTATATTTTACATAGGTAAATGAAGAGCGTTAGCATCAACCGCAGTTAATTCAGAATTTTAGAAGACTGCAAATAACAGAAGCTTCTGGTGACAGTGTTTAAGAGAAGTTAATTATATATCAGGGAAGATCTTCAAGTCTGAAGTTCTGATGCATTTTTGAATGCCAGCAAACCAGAGGAATGAGCAAGCTCTGAGATTGTTCATGGCATACAACAAACTCCAATGCCCTCTGTTTTCCTCCTTCCGTGGAACAGTTAAGGACATAGAACTTAAAATAACTGTTTTCTTAAGGGATTTTTTTATGAAGCTATGGTAGGTCGGGTATTGCTGTTTTAATCTGATCCATATTTTCGTGTCATGCCCAGGTTGTTTGTGTAAAGCGCTGTTGGAGTAGATTGGAGTTAGCGCTGATGTGCTGGCGTGGTTCAAAAGCAGGAGGAGGTGACTGAGTTGGGTTGGATTATTCAATGTGAATCACTTCTTCCGTACTTTTGTTATACTGGTTCCTTTCCCTCCTGTTTTCATTCAGAGCCATTGCTGTGCTTACACATGTGAAACAGCGTTTTCATGATTTGGGGGAAAAAATCTTTAATTGCCAATAATAACAGTTCCAAAGCCTTATATTTTTCTTCTTCTTGATTTCCTCCTTTCCCTTTTCATAGGACTGCTGTGTTCCAAAGGGTAGAAAACATATTGCTGTCTTCATCTTTTTTTCTATCTTTTTACTGCTCTCTTTAATTTTTCTCGTTTTCTGCCTGGCTGCACTCTGCTTTCCTCTCATTTGCCTTTTCTGGATGCAGTTGCTATCTATGTGCTGGTTTTGTTTTCTCTGCGCTTCCAAACTCCTGATCTGTAAAGAACAATCAGCAAACCTTCACTGAGTTGGCTTCGGATCATCATCCTTTTGTCTTGTGTACAATCTGGTGAGCAAGCTCCTCAGAGCAGGGGCCTGGTGGCCTATAATGGACACCCACAACAGGATCACCCTTGCCATGCTGCCCCTTAACGTTCACCTATAGACTCTCAACTCGCTTCTCAGCCGGGCCTGTGTAGTGTGAACGTTATTCTGGGTGCAATATGGTGTAATAATTCTGCCAACGTTATCTAATGCATCAATAATAAATGATGAGACTCGAGGTTAAGATGGGAAGTTAGCAAAGAATGTGAAGTACTGTACTTATGACTTTTTGGTCAGCCAGTAGTATTTTCCTTCTGCACTTCAGATCCCACATCAGAAAGTTAATGTGAACAACTATAAAGTGACATTTCGGAAGAACGGACTGGGGTTTGTAGCTCATTGATTCACAAGAACCTTGTTCCAAATTGTGTTCACTTCTGATACCATAAACTGCTTGTTTGGCAAAACTTTATGCCGACATGGTGGCTGTGGGCTTAGTCTCATTGCATCTGTTTTCAGTTGTTGGTTCTTTGGAAATGAGCTTCCTAATGTAGATAGTGCAAGTATCTCATGTATCGCATGTTTCTTTGTAGCTGTAATTTGTGTTATTCAAGACTTCTGTGATGTAGAGAAATTTAGAGAATTTGCAGATGGTTGGTTAGAATGGCGAGGTCTTATCGGCTTGCTTTCTTACCTACCTTTTGTACGATGTCTTTCTACTTGCTAAATAGCTATATTTTGATAAGTGTGTGTATGTTTTACATTGTATGTTCACAATCCGTGTGCTTTGCAGATCAGTGGTGAAGCTCAGGAGCTCTTTTCTGTCCGCCATGGTCCAGTTCGAGCTGCACGGATTTTACCAGCTCCTCAAATCAGTAAGTAGATATTTATATGTTTCATAATTAAGCATATTCTTTTTTTCTGATGGTAAAATGCTTTTTTAATCTAGTAGTGAACTCCTTCAAGCAGTTCCACTCCGTCTCTAAGCTGCGTGTATTTAGCATCTGACAATGATAGTTGTTACATTAGAAAACTCTTCAAATTAGCTCATATTAAATTAAGTCAAACCTCTTAAAAACATGTTTTGGTCTCTTTTTGCATGGCCTGGTTTAAATAAATCTTTGATTAAAAGTACATGAATGTATCATTGACCAGTATCTGGAATCAGATAAAAGTAAAGCTGTAATAAGAACCTTAGATAACTAACACATGAGCTTTAATGATTCTGAACAAAATAAAAGGAATTTGTAAAGGAGAAGCTGATTACCATCAGTAAGCTCAAACACTATTTTACTGTAAAGCTGTAAAAAGGGAATTATTGAAAATAGGACTCTCTTAGTGGATGGATTTGGCACGTTCCTAGAAACAGATCTTAGTTTGTGATAAGAAGCTCATTCCCAGGTGTGAAAGGAAAGCTCATGGTTTTAACTTGGTGACTTCGCAGTAGCAGAACTTAATAGTTTGTCAACTATTTTGTTAAAATACTCTGGTCCTTTGATGTCAGATCCTCTGCTGCATCACGTGCTTCCCAGCATAATAAAGCCTTGTTTCCAATGAGTTATTTCATACAGGCTTATTTCACGTGGGCTTATTGCACTGGAGACCCCCTCAGGTCTGGTTTAGCGGGTTAGAAGCGGTGCTGGTGTCAGGAGCGCGGTGCCGTATCTGGCGCTGCCAGCTCGGATCCGGTGAGCTTTGTTAGGCCGGGCTCCGTGCCACGGCCAGAGCGGCCAAACGGCTCCTGGAGGCGCTCTGACCTGGCAGCTGTGCCGCAGGCCGGGCCAGGGTTTTGTCTGAGCTCACAACCCAGGCAAGGCCTGACCCGGTTCAGCGCTGCAGCGCTTTGATGTCTCCGTGTCCATGGCATGGTCAGTCTGCAGCCCGGGTGACATGGCCATAAGGAACTGAGTGATTTCTGTAAATAACAGTGAAAAATGTAGACATTAACTCTTCTCTGCTCCCCAGATCTCGACAATGCCCTCAGACACATGATATGAGTTTTGGGGTTGCCCTATACAGGGACAGGAGTTGGGCTCAATCAACTCAATCAGAGATACTGTTTTTAAAGCCACTATGAACCAAGTGGACGTTGTGGATGAAGCGTTGGAAACTAGAATTATATTAACACGAAAAGCTAAAATTAAATAGGACACAGAATAGTTTTGCATTTGAAAATCTTAAGCTGGTAAAGGTTTAAATTTTGCAGCAGATTTCTCTCTGTACTCTGCCGCTTACGTCTGTGATGTTGGTAAAATAAAATCGGAACCTCAGAAGCTGACTCAGCTGTACGTGCAGGTAGACTTGAAAGAACTGTAATATTGAGGTGGCTTTCTGAAGGGAGGCAGATGTGAGTTTTGTACAGATTCAACCACTTGGGTGGCTTAGTGGTTTGAAGTCCCCGAAGGCCAAAATAATTGCATAGGAGGTATCGCAGAGGAACGAGCTGCGCGAGCCGTCGCAGTCGGTAGCTGCGTTTGGGTGGGTAGAAGCGGGTCATGCAGGTGTGCATTTAAGTTTTGGTGTTTTGTGACTGTTTCGTGGGTTGTTACGGTATAATGAATGTTAATGTATGTGGCTTATAGAAATTACAGAACAGAATTCTCAAGCATAGCGAGTAAGCCTTTTATAAATATCATAGGGAAGAATTCCGAAGCACAGCATTTTAAGAACTCATTTATTTGAAGCTCTGTGGACTGACCTCTGTGCCATCGCTTCAGTTCCAACCACATCCATACTTTAGACCATTAGACCTTAAACTTTCAGCATATTAGACTGATCTATCAGGAATGGGCTGAAGAGACAGTAGATGTGGAATTCAGCTGGAGTCAGGGTGGGTTCTGGAGTGATAACTGTTGGGGGATGTAAGAAACAGGGGTGATGATGCAGGTACTGAAGGAGGACTTGGAAACTTGAAACACTAAATCCTAAAGGAGTGCCTGGATTTCTGGGATGAGAAGGGCAATCGCAGCACCTTTGATCAGAAGGATATCGGGTGATGCACCTAGAGCTGATCTGTGCAGAAACAGAGCGTTTGATGCTACCCTGAAGCTGGGGGAAGAATTCACACGCTGGTTTTGGGACCGATTTGAGTCTCTTCCCTTCTGTTTCAGGTAGCACGTAGACTTTTTTGCATTGGTGTTCAATAAGCAAGCAGACACAAAATGGTAGCGATTATGAAATGTTAAGAGGGATTTATCCCCCACCCACCCGAAAGGAAGCAGCAAAATGGGCTGAAAACCATATGTAGCAACTGTGTGACGTGGGGCAGGACCATGCAACAGGGTTTTCAAGTAACAGATAGAACTGAGAGGGGTTTAGCTGAATGGGAGCTGCACTGCAATATTAAGTGGCTGTGATTGAACTTGAGCAGTGGAAACACAAACCAGAAAAACAGACTCCATCGTGCATATACACTATTGGTAAATAGGTCAGAATTTGGTGTTTATACAGTGTATTTGTTCCTCGAGTGGAATGAGTGTACTCTTCACAGGTTTGAATAGGTTTTGAGTTCTTGTGGATATTACTGGGCTTTCATTTTTATTCCCCACAAAGGTGCGTGGCTGCTGCCGCTGTTACTTTGATTATTGGGCTCGGCAGGCCCGGAGTCACCTGTGTGCAGTTCCAGCAGGACGGGACATAAGCGGCTTTGAGCTTATGTGTGGATAACCTTTTGACTTCATAAACTTCTAAATGTTGATTTGGATGACATTTCATTTAGCCACAGTTTTAAGTACACTAACTGGAGTTAGCGTGTTTGGTTTTTTTTAAAGCATATATCATTTAGCTAAATTGAGTTGTAGATAAGGTGGTGCCTTGTGGGTGGGAAGGACAGTTTTCATTACTTTAATTGTGTGATTTGTCAGGATTTTCAGCTTTTTATAAATGCTGTAGTGTTATATGACAGAATTAAAAGGATTTAGAATAAAAGGAGTTTAAGGAGAAGACTTTGCAACAGGATTTCAATACTTTTTGTATTTGAGGGATTTAGCTGGCTGTTTTTCATTTCAATCATCCCGCTGCGTTGGGTTAAACACTGTGTGCGGAGCAGGTGTGCGCACGTCAGCGCATTGCACATGCGAATAAACACCATTTCACAAATAAAAATTAATCCATCATAACTTGGAAGATTAAATCCCACCGCGGAACTAGAAAGGGCTGCCGACTCCATTAAGCATTGCGGAGAGCAACACATGTCGCTTTTTGCAATCTCGTGAATGGGACGGCTATTAACCTGATTTAATGCCCTGCAGAGTCCTCAAAATAATGAGTCTTTTCTGCAGTATTAATATTTACATTCTGAAAGTGCATATTTGAAGTATTTTTTATTTAAATGAGATGCTCAGCCATTACAGGCTGGAATCAGAAGTTTAAGCACCTATTGTACGAATGTTATTGAAGGTATTAAAAACTGCTATTCCTTTGGATTTTGTGGAGTTGTCTCCCTGTTCTCCCCACCGCTTTTCTTTCCCCTTGCTCCCCCTTCCTTGTCATTAAACTTAGAACCAGACCTTAAAGAGACACATGAATTCATGTCTAATATATCCCAGTAAAAAAAGAAGGGGGGCGGAAAGTGTAGTAAAATGCTTAAGGTAAAATGCTGGCTCCACTTAAATCAATGTCAGAGCTGCTGGTAGTCAGCGTTTCACCCTTAGTGCTGAGAGACCGGCTAAGTGAGCAGAAACAAATGGAGTTCATCTGTTACTTGTCCTGCAGAAAACAAATTGGTTGCCAGATTCTTAAGAAGACTGTATGTTTCATTTATCAATTTACAGGTCAGTACATACAGTACAGGTATGACTCACAAAAGCCCTTGAAATAATAGGAATAAAAGGAAAATACGTTTGGCTGTTTTAGGTTACTTGTAAAGCTATTGTTGACAGTGAAGTTATTGATGTGACCCATTTGACTTTATAAATACCCAAATGTGTAGGAGGGAAGGCTTATCCTCCTACAGAGGAGAGCGCTGAGCATTTTTTTGTTACAAATTAGTTACATGTACCCGAGTTATTAATAATTAACAGAGACTGTGATGTGAAAATGTATATTGTTAATTGTTGTGCCCTTCTGAATAATTGATGTAGTGCAGTACACCAGTATTTGTGAATTAGATTTTTGAACAGACTGTATCACTGATATTTTTTATAGATCAAAGGGTTTGGTGTAGAATGGAGGATAAAGGATAAAATTGTGTTTTTCAGCAAGCACATGCATGCCTATAGATAGATAATTAAACTCTCAAAGGTTGAGGAAATTCAATAGTAGTGGTGGCTGCTATTCCAGTTGGGCAGAATTGTACCCTGGAATTCAGCGCTCATTGCTCACAAGTGGGAGAGAGGGGGTTTGACTCTGTGTCGGTTTCATTTCTCTTCATGTAGCAATAAGGCAAAGCTTTCAGTGTTTTTACAATCCCGTTTTAAGAAGCGTGGTGTATTTAACAACTCGATGGGTCCACAGTGGGGGTGTGAGCGCGGTTTGGGAAACCGGAGTTGGTTTTATTGCTGGATCCTGGGCAGGCCGGGCTGGCCCAGCACTGGAGCAGAGGATGGGCCGAGCTGTGCTGGGACTGCACTGCCGTTACCTGCAGAAATTAATCTCAAATGTAGATCAGATATGTTGTTAAGAGTCACGTTTTCACTTGGAGCGAACAGCAGGCAGAGCCCGAGTCTCGCTGGAGGTTTGATTCCTTTCTTAAAGGCTTCAGTGGCCCGTGGAGCTTTCCGACGGCTGTTTTGGGTTGCATGTTGTGTTTTTGGGGCAGGGGCTCGGGGCAGACGCTGCCCAGCTCCCCAGCTGTTCTCTCTCCCCGATGCGCTCGTCAATGCTCTCACATTCCGCTTCAACCTCGGCAGAAACTACTGGAAACCAGTGTGTGAAACCCCCGTGGAGCTGCTGACATCCTCATTACAAACAACTTCTATAAAACAATGCAAAGCGAGCAAGTGGTACTTGTTACTACACAAGCCTTAACCCCAACTGAAACGCATAGAAAACAGCTCCAGAATCCTGGCTGGATTTTGCTGCTCGTTGCTGTCTCTGTCAAGAACAGTTCTTCGTGTCCGTGCCTATTTGTATTTCTAGCACTGATCTTGTACAGGCTGTGAGTTTTGTATTATATATTCAATATCTTTCCGATGTATTGGGCCCCCACGACACACACACCTGTGCTTTGAAAGGTAACACAAGCAGCACATACTGATTTGCTTTTTCTTGTTTGCTTTCCCTCTTCTCAGGTGCTCAGAAATGTGATAATTTTGCTGAGAAGCGGCCTCTTCTTGGTGTGTGCAAAAGCATTGGATCTTCCGGGTAAGAACGATTTTTGTGAATGAAGTCTAATATATAGATTGCAAAGCATCTAAAACACCCCAGTAGGTTACGTCTTTAAAGCTGTATTCCTTTTTTGCGGATGGGATAACACCGTGAAGTGCTTTTAAAGTGTTTTTACAGTGTGTCAGCACCCGTTTGCCTACGACTTTTTAGAAGAAATAGAAAATAGAGACTTGATATGAAATTAAGAGGTATTTAGAGTTTAATCTGTTCTCAGTGTAATCACAATTTTATTATTAGCCTTTTCTGATATTAATCCTATTCAGAATCACTGAGAAGTGTCTTAAATATGTGTCTTAAAAAGTAATTAAAAGATGCCTTCAAGCAGCACTCGTACTAAATGAATTACAAGCACTGAGCAATTGCGTTGTTACAGCCACTGTTTGTCAGCAGAATACTTGTTAAATCTACTTCTTTGAGTTAGAAACATAATTTACCAGTCTCGTCGTGCGCTCTCTGGGCGGTGTTGGTGCATCACTCCTCTTAGAAAAGAGACTTAAAACGTGTTCTGTCTGTTTGATACGTTGATTCAGACGACGCGAGGGATTAGTATCTATACCTACAGGAAAATATTTGCTTCTCGAGGTTAATCCTCTACACAGTGATTCGAAGGCTAAACAGTTGGAGTAAATCTTCTTACAGTAGTAAAACTAATTCTGTGCCACACCTTTTTCTATTAAGAATTTAATCCCTCTGGGCGTGGAGGAAGATCAAGTCTGTAAATTTCTCTCTATATATTATTACTGTATTAAATTAGAATATTAACGCTACCTGTCTTCAATGTTTAAAACCCATTGAATCCAAGTTGTCAGAGTTAAAGATGCTAAACCATTCAAGCCATAGAATATAGTTTTAACCTAGAACCACTGCGCTGTCGTTTAATAGTATTTAATCTTTTAGGACCGTATCACTCGTAAAATGACTGCGATGTCTAGCATGGTTTCGCTATAGAATCCTTTCAAAACAATGCTCTCGGCCCCCAAAAAGGTGCAGTCTTGACACATAAATGGGAAACAGATTGCGGTTTTTGGCCGATACTACTGTGCTGGTTTAGATGTTGGTTCAGTCAGCTCCAGTCTTAGATTACACAATTTGCAAATTAAAGGAAAACCCAAAAGGAACATCTGCATCAGTTTTGTTTCTGTGGCGTTTTGTAGAGGCGTGCAGGCCTCGCTCCTGGTGATAAGGGAAATCTTTGTACACACACTAAATGAATAGGTGGTTTTGGTACATATTGATGAGTTTTCTATGCGATGAAACACCAAGATTAGTAATCTATAAAGAGAACAGAGGATTCTGTTAATAATAAGTAGTGCTGTTACTGAAGATGAAAGAGTTTGAGGCCTTTAGACTTTCCCACCTTCCAGATGATGGACAGTAAAGGACTCAACCAGAAACCTGTGCAGTAGTGGGGGTTACATTTCTAGCACATATTTTTAGGAAAACATATGAATTGAACGACTTGGAGTGATGGAAAATTTCAGGTGACTTGAAGAACTGGATGGAGGTCCCTTGAGGGCATGAGAAGCCAGAGGTAATAGTCTTTTAATCATGGGAGGAGAAAGGAAATAAGGGTAAGTTACAGGAGGAGTAGCTGCAGCAAACAAGTGGATAACTTTGGCCGGCCTTTTGTTTCTCCTGCTGATCAGTTTTCAGGGCAAATTGGTTTGCAGGATGCAAACGTTATTAAGGCGGCTTAGATTAAAACCTACTAACCTTACCACAAGTTAAACTCAGAATGTGGTTATGGGAGTGTTAAAGTTTAGGTGGAACAAGAAGAGAAACAAGTAAAGCGTTAGTATTTTCTCACATTAATATCTCAAAAATCACATGACCCCGCTCCTTATCTGGCAAAGTAACTAATTAATGGTAAAATCTAGTGTCCAGTTGTGTCTGTGGCTTTTGATGTTTAAAATTAGCTCGCTGTGAAGTGATTTGTCAGAGACGAACAGCAAAGCTTTCTGGAAGGATCACCCAGGAGGAGGAGATGAGCTGCACTGAATGAAGCTCTTGTTCGCGGGTCTCACACGGCCCGGGGGGGATGTTTTCCCAGGATGTTTCCCCGGATGCCATCGCCAATACCACCGGGACAGGGCCTGGATCACACAGCCGAGTGTGGAAAGGGTGGATCCGCTCCGGATAAAATACGCCATGCTTCTTACACATCACACATAGGAATGGCTTGGAGAGGTGGTTATGGTTTTCGATTGTATCGGACGCCATGAAATCAATTTAATGAAGTTCATCAAATAATTGTGGTCTTGATGTGTGGTCACGCAAAATTGGGATGTATATTTTTCTCCCCAGCCTTATTTTTTGAAGACTGTCAAGGATGTCTAAGTTTCAATTTTTAGAGAGCAAACTTAATTGGTTTTATTCTAAAAAGTACAGGAGAACCTCTGAAGTTGGGCAAAGCTCTGTAGTGTCTTATTTTTGAGGGACCGAGTCCCGAAGGCTCTTGTACTGTTGAAAATCCCTAGAGCATCATTCAGTGCCACGTGTGCTGTTCTGTCAGCCGCCTGGAAAAGATTTCCTTCCGTTCTAGCACATGAAAAACCATCATCTCTGGGTGTTGTAGGAAGAATCGGTTTGGTCTTTAGCAGGTTGTGTGGTAGCTTTTAAGATCCTGAGGGGCACAACGCCTGAATAAAGGAGTTTGAATTCCTTCTAGTGACGTTGGATTTGGTTGTTATGTTGTGTGCTGAAGTTAGCAATGTTCTTCTCTTTAAAAAGAACACTTCAGGTCCTAATTTTTTTTTCCTTGTGGCTCATTTCTGTAGTTATATGAATGTACTTCAAGTATTTTTGTAGTGTTTATTGGTCATTCTGTGGATTTTTTCACAGACGGGAATGCTAGGAGAGCCAGTTTAATGGAATGAGGCAGTGTTTCCATTTGTAAAAGCGAGGGCCGGAAAGATCTGCAGCTCTTCTGATACAGCAAATGTTTGCGCGCACTATAGTAAAAAATAACCTTTGAACTATAATAAACTGTTAATCTTGGATCAAAACTGAAAGGAAGAAAATGAGCATTTGGGGTCAAACCTTGACCAGTCGGTGAGAACTACGGGTAGTTTTGACCTTCTCGAGCTTTGATTTATGGAGCTGTAAAAAGAGCAACGTTTTCGGAGCGCTCGCTGGGACACGGGGAGGTTGGGGAGAGCAGATTGCCGAGCAGTTTCGTTTTGCGGCCGTTCCCAGCCGTGTAACGACGCGGGGAGGAGACGGAGGGCAGGAAGGAGCCGCTTGCCGAACGCTGGAGCGCGAACCTTCCGTGAGGAGCTCGGCAGAAGCGGCACCGCAGGGACCGGATAATGCACAGCACCATTACGGCAAAGCCGCCGCTTCCAGGGCCACTTTAAGTTCCACTTTAAATTATTAAATACTGTAAACGCTATAAAGTTAATTAGAAGAGGAACAAACTCTACAAAGATAAATGTGTTTTCAATATGTTTCTCAGGGAGGGTACAGTAGAAAGCAGTGAATGAGAGGAAATTTATTTCTGGCAGCACTCAAGCCATGGAGCTGTGGTTGAACTTTTTACCCTAATTACGTCCCCGCTAATGCCTGCAGCGGTCTGGAATCAAAGTGGCCCTTCAGGCCCTGCAAAGCCTCTGATGTGGCGAGCGTTTGTTGTGTGATGGGGGTTACTGCCCAAAAAATGGAATATTGTGACAGGATTTTTCAGAATTTCTCAGTTACCACCCACCTCACTTGTTGCCTACAAAAATAGAGTAATTGTTTGCATCTGTGTGTTTTTGTCTGTCTTAGAAATAACTGTTATAAATCAATGTGACATAGGCGCAGAGAGCAGTTCAGGATTATATTTTCTTCTCCTCGGTGTTTTAGGTTATTCCTGTGTTCTATACTTCAAGAAGGACTTGAAGTTCATTGCAAAATAGTTGGAAGTTTCAGGATGATTTAAGTTCTCTTTTTCCGAGGATATGAACACCATCAGATACTGAGTTCTCAATCAATTCAAAGATGCTATTTAATATGTTTTTCCCTAAATAACGCCTGTTGATTCACGCTCATAGTTGGAGCAGCCGATTACAAACTGCATTGACTTCCAGCCCTTGTATCTGTGTTGTTCCACAGTTGCTGCCACTTGTGTAATTCACTGTGGCTCAACGGTATTTGAACTTTACATCGGTTACTAAATGCCATTTTCTGCCTTACAGGGGGCTCTCGGGAGCCCTTGTCCTTTTTCTTCTCTTTCTTTCCTTCAATAATATTTAACATACAGAGGAAAAGTCAGCGGAGTTTGCTGAGCTCAAGCGTTCGTGTACGGATGAGATTCTTTTAAACCTCTGAAGTGAGGAAAAAGACAATTAAAACACAAGAAGTGAACCGTTAAGCAATCTGATGTAATCATTCCTTTTCTCTAGTTCTGATCTATTTCTGAAGGAGAATGAATATATTTTGTTGGCTTTAAAGTTTGTAGTTTATAAATAATTTTAAATGCATAATACAGTAAATTTTTCTCCAGTAATTCAAACCAGGGGTTTCCAAGACTCCTTTTTTTTTTGAGAAAAAGCTGTAAGGCGTGTTCTTAAAAAACAGGTCTTGCTTAATCCATTCTTTCTATACACTCTGACTGGGTGATATATTCAGAACATCACCTGAGTAGACCCCTCACCGCATTTCTGGATGGCTGCTCACAAACTTATTTTTACAATTAATTGTGATTTAAATTATTAATAGAATATTTGTACAGCGTAATAATCTCATTTTGCAGATGAGGCATTAATAAAATAACGCTGGAGGTTTTAATCGGTTCCATTTGCAGGATGGTATCTCCCATTTCGGCATCTGCTCTATGGGGTGAGAAGGCGGTATTTCTGTTGCCTTTCCTTACCTTTGTAAGCTGCATTTAGCTATAAAATTCCTCCAGATTGTACAAAATGTGGCCCAGTAAAGGAGGTGACTATATTGGTGGCTTCACCGGGAGAAAACCTATGCCATTAATTAATGCTTTTTTTGGTGTTGAAATACAAATGGCTTAACTTCCTTGATGTTTGTTGGGAGGACTACTCCAGAGTAGGAGACTCCACAACCTCCCTGGGCAGCCTGGGCCAGGCTCTGCCACCCTCACTGAGAGGAAGTTTCTTCTCAAATTTAAGTGGAGCCTTCTGTGTTTCAGTTTGAACCCATTACCCCTTGTCCTATCATTGGTTGTCACCGAGAAGAGCCTGGCTCCATCCTCCTGACACTCACCCTTTGTAGATCTGTAAACATTAACGAGGTCACCCCTCAGTCTCCTCTTCTCCAGCTCCAGAGCCCCAGCTCCCTCAGCCTTTCCTCACACGGGAGATGCTCCACTCCCTTCAGCATCTTGGTGGCTGCGCTGGACTCTCTCCAGCAGTTCCCTGTCCTTCTGGAACTGAGGGGCCACAACTGGACACAATATTCCAGGTGTGGTCTCACCAGGGCAGAGCAGAGGGGCAGGAGAACCTCTCTGACCTACTGACCACCCCCTTCTAACCCACCCCAGGTACCATTGGCCTTCCTGGCCACAAGGGCCCAGTGCTGGCTCATGGTCACCCTGCTGTCCCCAGGACCCCCAGGTCCCTTTCCCCTCCACTGCTCTCTAATAGGTCATTCCCCAACTTATACTGGAACCTGGGGTTGTTCCTGCCCAGATACAAGACTCTACACTTGCCCTTGTTTTATTTCATTACATTTCCCCCCCTCAACTCTCCAGCCTGTCCAGGTCTCTGGATGGCAGCACAACTTCCAGTGTCACCACTCCTCCCAGCTTGGTGTCACCAGCAAACTTGCTGACAGTCACTCTCTTCCCTTGTCCAAATCATTGATGAATATATTGAATAATACAGGCCCAGCACTGCCCCCTGAGGCACTGCACTGGATCCAGGCCTCAACTGGACTCTGCCCCATTGACCACGACTCTCTGGCTTCTTCCCTTCAGCCAGTTCCCAGTCCACCTCACTACCTGCTCATCCAGACCGCACTCCCTCAGTTCAGCTGTGAGGATGCTGCGGGAGACTGTGTCAAATGCCTTACTCAAGTCAAGGTAGATCACATCCACTGCTCTGCCATTATCCATCCATCTTGTTATGTCCTTATAAAAGTCAGTGAGGTTGGTCAAGAGGATAAGGTGGAACTATTTCTACTAAACTGATCGACTTCATAAAAATATTTGAGCAAAATACATGAGTGATGTTTGTATCTCATGGTATTTAACACCAATATTTCAGTGCTGTATCAAGTAATTTCCTCTCTTGTTTTTAAAGGATTAGATGTAGTGACACGTGTCTAAGATTGCTGCAGGTTTTTCTGATTTAAACTAAGTGCTTCCATGTTTTTTGCAATTTGTGGTCCACTTGAAACGTCTCTGCTGTTTTGTGTTCCCCTGCCCCGCACACGGGTTTGGGAGGTGGCGCTTCCTCAGAAACCGTACCCGCTTTTCCTGATTCTGAATCAATCTGTAAAGTGTCATCAATGAAAGTATGAAAATGACTTACAGAGTTAGGTTTTCAAGCTTTTATTGTGAAAAGTTGGGATGCAGAGGGTCAGGGAATTTTAGGGGACTAGACACATTAATATATATATAGAATTAATCTGAGTGGCAGGATTATTGCCCATCGTTTTGTTGGTGCAATCTGTGTTAGAAAGTACATACGGAGCTCGATGTCGAGTCCCAATGGAACTGTTCAACACGGGCTTATACGAAAACAGTCATTGGTATCAATGATGCTAATACAATTTTAGCTGTATCAACTTCTGCGATTTCTGTTTTGAAATAAGAATCTGTGCACCCTTTTATCAAAGAATAATTTCCCGTAGGTAAGAAATGTACTTTAATCAGAAAAGGTTGTACATGGAGCTCGCCGTGGCGTTTTGTGTTTCCCAGCACAACGAGCTTCTAATGTAAAGAAACTGCACTCGAATCTCACTGTTCCCAAAGTGTTTTTGAAGGGCCTTTGAAGTGCTTGAAAGTAATAAATAGCACCCTCTAGTTATTAGCCGAGGTATGTGCCTAGAAAAATGTAGATTTTGGGAAGAAGTCCGCTAGGCAGAATGTCAACGTTATATTTTTCCTATTATTTCTTTGCCAGTTGTCTTTCTGTGCGTATACCATACGTTGTTTCCCTGCTGCATCCCTATTGTACGTACCATTTTATTATCTTGAGGCCTTCAAGGGGAACAGTTGATGTTTGTACTCCGCTTCTCCAGAATATTCCTGAGCGGCTCCATAAGACAAGCAAGTGTTTTGTTGGGAATTGTGTTAGACTCTGTAAAATAAACCAGATATAGACTGGGGGAAGCGCCCTCCTTCCCCAGCCCCTGCGATGTGTTTGTACAGCTGGCAATTTGTGCTGCTTCGTATTGGTTGACCTAGAAGTAGCCAACGTTTTAATGCGTTCTTGGAGGGGAAAAAAGGTGTTATGGAAGAGATCTGCCACATCAAAGCCTCTGCTCAGCTTGTAAAATGGTTTCCACCGCTGCCTTCCCCGGCCCTATCGGCACACTCGGCGCTTTCTCCCTCTCCAAAGAAAGCGAGCCTTTTTATTAAGAAATGGCCTCGGAGTTTTATTTATATTAAAATGATAAAAGTGACACAGGGCGGTTGGCAAGATCTATGGGGTTTCAAACACGAGCCCATCAGAGATGTGACGTGAATTGTGTGTAACGCGTCTCTATCTGATCAAGTCGCGGGACTTGGCTGGTGCAGAGGGCAGTAACTGCTCCCTTTAGCAAAGTGTTACTGCAGAATATTGTTTTGAATAACTAGAATGTGGTCTAAGATTTCATGCCTATCAAATAACTTGTATTTTTCTGGTCAGATCTGATGTCCCTAAGTCATATTTGTGGCAAAGGAAACTAAGTGCTTGCACAATACAGGTTCTTGACTGTTGCGGAGATCATAATTCAGTTTTAATCACACCTTCCATTAATGTAGGAGATCCTTTGTTTTCTAGCGTTCTGCTGGATTTTTCCCTTGCTGTGCTAAATAATATAGGCTGAAATAATTGAAAATAATTGTACAAAAATCCTTCTTTACATGCAGCTCCTGTTTTGTTCCCTGTAGCACAAGCCCGCCGTACTGCTGTGTGGACCTTTACTCTTTGCGAACGGGAGAGATGGTCAAGTCCATACAGTTCAAAACTCCCATTTATGATCTGCATTGCAATAAAAGGTAAGGATATTTACTACACATTCTTTTTGTGTTAGGGCATGTACGATTTTGGTCATGAAAATCAGGGAGCGCATTCGTTGTATTGTTATTTTGACTTTACTGTAGACATAGCTTTGCTTCTCCATTTCTCCAGTAATATTTCCGTTTGAGTACAACAAAACACCACAAAGGTTTTGTTAAACAGACATTTCTCTGTCATCGTACCAAAAAATCCAGACATTCATGACTAAATTAGAAGTGTAAATTACAGAAGGCAAGTTGTGCTACTGAACCAACATCGTTAATACTGCGGCAAATCTAATAACGAGGAGGATGTTTTGATGGTGCGAATGGTTGAAGAAGGAAAGGGTGGGAGCGTGTGTTATCCCCATTAATCTGCTCTTTGTGGCCGTGGGTGCGATTGCTCGGTGGGGTTTCCCTGCAGGGCTGAGCTGGTGATGATTCGGTGCTGGGAACGGGTCCTGTCCAACTGGAAAACCGAATGTTCCCCTGTGTGCTATGTGCTGATAGTAAATCTTTCCAGCCCGGCCTCCTCGCCAAAGCAAAACCCAATTGTAAAAACAGTCAGAAGGCAAATCATGGTTCAAAGTCTCTCCCAGCTAAAGAGCCTTTCCAGGTGCTAATGTTTCTTTTCCTCAGTGGTAAGAATGGCAAAGCTACTTCAAAGCTGCGTGGCTGTGTCCAGCGTAGCGGCTTTGCTGGAACGTATCGGGTTCTGTTATTATCCAAGGCAAGCTCAGTGTTTCAGATTGGAAATGCATTAAATGTGGCCAAGTGCAGCGCTAATGGTGCGTTAACTGCAGTGTAGACTAATGGAGTCCAAAATCTGAATTTAAAACAAAACTTGAGTTGCGGAAGAAGGGAAAACTGTTTATTATTTATGTATTTGTACTCAGGAATCATCCGTCTGGTCGGTTTCATTAATGCACAAAGACAGTGCACCCTCCGAGAGAGGAAAACAACAGATCTCCAGGATTGGGAAATATTACAATCAAATATACGTAGGGGCTTTTATACCTACACGACGCTTGCATATGCATTCAGTGTCTTTCCATTCTTCATTGGTTAACTTTCTTGTTGGAGAAGTCAGAATTGATACATTTTATTTTGTTTTTCTCTCCTACAGTTTAAGCATTTGGAAGATCTGTTGTTTAACTAAAACTACTCTTTTGTCCAAAACAAATATTAATTTATATATGCAGTGTTCATAACTTTTAAAAATGGGCATTTATGAATCAGGAGGAGGTGGGGAAGCATCTTTTTCACAATAAGAGAGCTACAAGCGAATGAGAAATCCCACAATAATTCCATGTGTGACTCGAACCCCTCTTGTTGAGTTGTGTGTTCTGCCCTCTGTTTTTTTGGCAAGTAAAGTGTTTGTGTTCCCCATCTGCAAATCTGTCGTCTGAAAATGTCCCTTGATTTCCACCTTCCTTCCAAGAATTTGTGCTTCTTCTTGTTTCTGGATAGAGATGAGATGTTATAAACCGAAGGGTCCTGAAAGACTTTGGGATGCAGAACAGAGCTTATTCTATCATAGAGTGTCAGGGATTGGAAGGGACCTCAAAGCTCACCCAGTGCAATCCCCCCATGGAGCAGGAACACCCAGCTGAGGTTCCACAGGAAGGTGTCCAGGCGGGTTTGAATGGCTGCAGAGAAGGAGACTCCACAACCTCCCTGGGCAGCCTGGGCCAGGCTCTGACACCCTCACCATGAAGAAGTTTCTTCTCAAATTTAAGTGGAACCTCCTGTGTTCCAGTTTGAACCCATTACCCCTTGTCCTATCACTGGTTGTCACCGAGCAGAGCCTGGCTCCATCCTCCTGACACTCACCCTTTATAGATCTGTAAACATTAACGAGGTGACCCCTCAGTCTCCTCTTCTCCAGCTCCAGAGCCCCAGCTCCCTCAGCCTTTCCTCACACGGGAGATGCTCCACTCCCTTCAGCATCTTGGTGGCTGCGCTGGACTCTCTCCAGCAGTTCCCTGTCCTTCTGGAACTGAGGGGCCACAACTGGACACAATATTCCAGGTGTGGTCTCCCCAGGGCAGAGTAGAGGGGCAGGAGAACCTCTCTGACCTACTGACCACCCCCTTCTAACCCACCCCAGGTACCATTGGCCTTCTTGGCCACAAGGGCCCAGTGCTGGCTCATGCTCACCCTGCTGTCCTCAGGACCCCCAGGTCCCTTTCCCCTACACTGCTCTCTAATAGGTCATTCCCCAACTTATACTGGAACCTGGGGTTGTTCCTGCCCAGATTCAAGACTCTACACTTGCCCTTGTTATATTTCATTCAGTTTTTCCCCCCCAACTCTCCAGCCTGTCCATGTCTCTGGATGGCAGCACAGCCTTCAGGGTCCTTGTGATTCCATTCTTTAATGGAGCTTTTACTGCAGGAGGTGTGTCATAAATCCGCTGTTTGTATCAGCTCGAGGCGCTTCCTGTGTGGTTGGGACCAGAGAGAATCCTCAATAACTGCCACGTATTGGTAACCTGGCACTTTATCACCGCCGAATTTATATCGATGCTTTTGAAATAATTACATTTAGATATTGAATCTTTAAACCGATGCATTTAATGCTTAAAGTCCATGTTCCCTTTCTGTGTTTTCAGGATACTTGTTGTGGTCCTGCAGGAGAAAATCGCCGCCTTTGACAGCTGCACTTTCACCAAAAAATTCTTCGTTACAAGTATGTATAATAGCTGGGTTCAGTCCTTTTGCTCTAGTGGTGGAGTGACATAAAACAGGTGGTTTATTTGCTGTTCTTTCTAAATCCTCATAGCGAGTCTCCATGGCTTCATTTGGAGTTTCAGGAAATCTGTTGCTTCAAAAAACCCCCAAATAATCCAAATGTTACTCTGTGAATCTTTGGCTCTTCCTCTATATTTGTTGTTGTAAGTGGCTCCTCGCTGTTGTGCAGAGCACGTGCACCGACTTTCACAGGGAGCTGAAAAATCCTTTTGTTCACTTGCACAAATATATGCAAAAGTTTTAACATCTGCAATAAGTCACTGTTATGTTAGCAGAGCAAACCGGTGTGTTTCTACCCGTTGTGCTGTGCTCTGTCCCCAGACGTGGTTGGGATTAGGGGGTCATTCGTTTACCTGAGACGCTAAACACCGAGGACGGATTTATTTACCCCAGAAAAAGAGACAATCTGCTATTTCCAAGCAGGCAGTGACTTGTGCTACTGATACCAATTAGAATCGCCTTTCAAATCCATAGGTTACTGAGCAATCATAATTCACTTTGGAAGGATCTGAATGTTACTGTTAAACAGGTAAATCTGCAATTCCCTGGTGTATTTTCAGTCACAAGTGGAAAAGTTCAAAATTATCATTTTTAGGTTGTCTATGGATTTAAAGAAGTTGTTTCTTGTAGGAGTTTGAAGAAAAGCAGCGTTACGCAGTAATATGAAAGCTGCCAATAGGTGTCAGTTTGTTCCTATAGATGGCTGGATGGAGGACTCTGCTGGGGCTCCCAGAGGAGCTGGTTGTGTCCTCTGGTCCTCCCTGCCCCTCTCTATTCCCCCGACGGGGATCAGAGCACAAGCATTGCTTTAGTTTAGGTCAAAAAACAAAAACCCTCAAGTGTGTGTTGTGACGAGTCTCGTGCTTTTCTAATTCCAGGTGTTGCGTGTTGTAGTTTCTTTAAGATAGTGCGGTTTATTTTTAAAAACAAACTGTAATTTGAGGAACAGGAATTTTCTATTCCCAACCATAACTTTGGCTTCGAAGTGAACTTTTATGGAACAGCGGGAGAATTTCAGTAGTATAAAATAAACAAATACATTCAATTAAATAAAATATGATGTTGTTTTCCCCTAGGTAAACGTGTCTCTTGGCCCTGTGCTGGTGCACAGTTGTGCCCAGGGTTTTGAAGCTTAATTGTTTCACTTCACAGCTCCTGCGATCCAGCGGGTGCTGCGCTCGGGCCCGTCAGAAGCTGCAGTAAAGCTGTTGTCTGCGCCTTCACGTTTCCTATGGGCTGGAATCGCTTCAGCCCAGGAGCGTATCCTTAGAGGCTTCAGTTCCCTGATGTACTTGAAGTTTGATGTAGATGAGCGAGCTAGTTAGCCGCACAGATTTTTGATACTCGGCCAACTGGACTCTTTTGCTGTCTTTTTAAAAAAATTTAGGAGAGGGCAGCGTCGGTTTGAACTGGAAAAGTAGAAATCCCGGTAAAGGAAGCTCAGGCAAAGCTCGAGGAGGCGCTTTGTTTGCGCTGCTGGAGCATCCGGGATCCACTGGGTCCGTCCTGTGCTCCTGGGCCAGCCCAGAAGA
The DNA here is from genome assembly GCF_037038585.1 of Patagioenas fasciata. Lineage (NCBI taxonomy): Eukaryota > Metazoa > Chordata > Aves > Columbiformes > Columbidae > Patagioenas > Patagioenas fasciata. The sequence continues at coordinate 11,445,867 of NC_092538.1, read as the reverse complement.
GTCTCTGCTGGGTTATCTGGCTGTTTTTGGTCAGAAGTGATGGCACAAAAGGTCAAATATATTAAATGAGGATTGTTCACCCTTTGAAGACATTTCTGTTACTGTGTAAATCACTTTGTAGAGAAAAAACAGTCTTTTTTTCAATATTTGGTGATGATGTGGATCCATCTATTTCTTCTGAGTGGCGTGGGAGCCGTAGAACCTCGAGACAGCTACAGAGCAAATGGAATTAAACAGGAGGTCTTGTCCATATTCCTGGCTATTTACACATAGAAATTAAAGGCAGAATGTCCAGTTAAACAGTGTCGGGAATTCTGAAGTTGTGTTCCTCAGTAACGCTAATGCAGCTGTGTTGCACATGAGTCGGATTTGTCTTTCTGTTTTTGTTTTTGTGGTTGAATGTGTAGCTTAATATATTGTTGTAATAAATATACCATAAAATATTCAGGATGTAGAACATGGTCAGGTTCGTGCTGCTGTTGGAATGTTTAACTCTTGCATTTCCTGATTTTTCTTGAGCAAATCGGACATAGTACAATGTTTAATTTTGTATGTGTTTTTCTGCAGATGATTAGAAGGGAGTGTGCTGGTTCGAATGGCGGGGAGCCAGCACATTTTATGTGTGGACAAAACCTCAGCGTACAGGTGCCTCCAGTCTTGGTGTCTGAATTTGAGACGCGTGTTAAGCTTGAAGGGGAAACATACTGTGGATATTGTAGAAAAATCACCAGCATACCCTGTAATCTCCGCTGTGTGGTGTCCTGATTTTTAAATGTCTGCTAAGGAAAGGTGTAGGATGAGTCTGGAAAGAGCTCAGGGCAGTAACTTGCCTTGGGCATCGCGTTCTGTGCCGTCCCTGTGCTGGGAACGGCTCTGATTTGTTACGAGAGGGAAGGATAAAGCCAAACGGTAATTTCACATCCCACGCTGCTTTAAGTACCCACGTGGCCAAACTGAAAGTAATTTGATGCTTCTAGTAAGAATGTGTTTCCTTTGCTAGTTGGGGATGTCAAGGTGCAGATTTGAAAGAGATTTTTAAGTAGTTAAGAATTACATTGTCGTTCACTTAAGGTTTCCTTCAGAGCCCTGTTCTGAATGCTGTGTATGACCGACCGATCAGAAATGAAAGTGATGTAGAAGCTTTTTTCCCCTGCTTCGCTCTAAACAATAGATGCAGAAAAGCTGAATTTCATTGATTTCTATTACATCAGTGCTCCCTCAGCCCTTCTCCAGAAATGCTTACTTAGTGGAACGCTGCCGATGATGAGTACGGCCTGATGGACGCTCCGCTCTGCAAAGAACATCCTGCCCACCCCCTGGGCCCCGAGTAAAGATTATCCCAGATAACATCATACATGTGGCATCATCTTTGTGTCCGATAACGTGTCTGCTCAGATTCGCTGGCCCTTCCACTCCTCATATTGATATATTCTCCATCCATTATTCCCTAGGGATGGAGACAGTTATTGCAGCCATTAGCTGGCACCACATTTCTATCGATGCTGTGCAGCTAGAGCCTTAAGAGGTAATTTTCCAGATTTTAGTCAGAGTACTTTATTGTATAGAAAGTCTCAAAAGACTTACCTAACCACAAGCCAAAAATTGTTCAGTATATGTTAAATGTACCCCAGCTGCACCTCTCAAAATAAATTAAAAGAACCCCACCAACCAAACAAAAAACCCAACCAACCAACCAGTGTTTGATACTCTAATTTGCGATTGGGATGGGGTATTTCTCTTTTCGCTGACATTCACGTGCAAGAATATGGTTGTTTCAGTTTGTCCCGGCTCTGATCTGGAAATCATCAAGGCTTTTTGGTGCGTTTTTGTTCGAACGCCGTTTCCTCCGCCAGCGCACAGGGAGCAGTTTGATCTCTCTGCTTTGAAGTGAAAACACTGGATGTCTTATGAAAAGGTTTAATGCCTGAAGAGTTACGTTTCTCAAGACATTGGGTTTGTGCGTCTCCCTTCTCGGCTGTGGGCAGCGAGTGGAGTTTATCCTGAATATCCCACACGGTGTAATAATTGATGGGATTCCTGTCTGTGGAGGGAGACTCCTTGGCTCAGATGGAAAGTCCTTGAGGCAGGTGGGAGTTGAGCTCCTGGTTCACAAGGTTTGTTTGATCAGTCAAGAGAAGCCAAGTGTGTTCCTGTGAATTGTATATAAGCAGTTTTTATTTTTCTATATACCCATATATATATATATATATACACACACACTCCATGCGATTTGTAACTGCTTTCCCTGAGAAACCTTGATTTCCTCTTGGTTTTACTTGTTCACAGCGTTGTTTAGAAGAGCGGTTTTTCCTGCATGTGGGAATCACAGGGTAATGTCGAAATGCTTTTTGAAAAGGTCTTAACGGCAACACAGTAGATGTATGGAAATGGATGTCTTGGTTGCTTACCGGGTGTTCTGATGTATTGCAGGGAAGTGTAAATACAACAGAAAAATTGCATAAAGACAGCAAGGCGGTGTTGGTGCCCGAGATGTGGATGTGTCACATCTCCTGGGCTTGACAGCTTAAATAATACGGAGAACGGGAAGGGCTGTGTGTTTCTGTGTAAGTTATTTTTATCTAAAGCACCCAAAGCCTTCATGTGAAAGGCCGAAGCAAAGCATCTTACTCACATTGTCCTACAGGAACAGCCGCCTCTAGAGTAACATGATTATTTATCACTGTCCGATTTTCGGAGCAAAAAAAGAAAGTAAAACTGAGATGAAAATGTAGTTTGTCCTGAAGTCAGTGGAATCTGTGCTAAATTAAACAACCAAGCCTAACGAACATTAAAGGCCACAGATATTTTTAGTGAAAGGTCTGGTGTTGGTCTTAGACCTGTAGAGTAACAGCAAAATACTTAAAACTGCCATAATAGAATTGACAGGGAAAGGAGGTCTCTGTAATAAGAATAATAGTAAGGACATTAGCAGTAATAATAATAATAATAATCATAATGATAATAATAATAATAATAAACCTCGGGTCCTTTCCCAAGCTTGTATGAGGGAACTGAGATTTTCTGATCCAAGGCAGCACAAACTGCAGCTCCTTGCAGGGTTGTGAACACAATTATTGAGATTATTATTATAATCATTGTTATTCCTCTACAAGGGAGGATGATGACAGTTCACTTAGCATTTGTGGCTTTACTCTTTCACTTGATTTCTAGATTTTTGTTGGTGTTTCAATAGCGCTCAGGCCGTTATGATCTGAAGCACAAGGCCCGGCTGGCGAGCGTGATTTCCCGGTGGGGTGCAATCCTGCGCTCTGCTCTTTCGCTCCGGTTTTATGGGTGATACTTAAACAGAAGGAAGTACAAGAACAATAGGAGAGTTTGGGAAAGTATGTGACAGTGCGAGGGTCATAACATTTACATAGGGCCTTTCATCTAGAAGGGACCCGGAGGAATTTATAAACAATATTACTTGATACGGTTTATAAACAAATACATGATTTGTTTCCCTTGGAATAAACAATGCTTTTGCAACCAAGTATCACTCCACTCGTTATTTATTGTGTATTCTCTGTCAGGGATCTGTTTTCTACCTACTTTGGATTGTGAGGTTTAAGAATGAGTTTTTGCAATTTCATTGCCATAGAGTGCTGGATATTTCATAAGAACAAGAAAAAGAATTAGCAATTGATTATAAGCTACATCCAGTGAGTGAGAAGTTGCGTCCTTGGCCTCCAAAGGGATGCGGCGTCTCCCGTGGGTCGGGATTCGAGACGGAATCCTAAGAAGGTTTTATAGTAATGTTGTATGAACACAGAGAAGGAGCTTGAAATGCGAGTGGGCAGCGCTGGTGTGCATTGCTCACAGACACAGGTGTGCAGCATCCGTTAAAACCAGTTCTAGGAAGATAACTCTTATAACCGGTACCAAAAGAGGATGAGTGTGCGTCAGTGCAGAGAGAACTAGGGAAAACAAAGCGGGGAAAATGATGGAAAAGGAGGTTTTCCTATTAAACAGGCAGGGGGGTGGAAAAAAGGCAGAAAAGAACTCACTAAAATGGTTTTCATTAAAAAGTAAAACAAAGTGAAGGCAGAGGGGCTGAAAGCCTGTCAAATATCACAAACAGATTGACCTTGTTTTCCCATACCCTCCTGGACTGTAAGAATAGGTGTAGAGAATAAAGGTTCTTAAAATACGCTGTGGAATTAAGAAACAACCCGCAGTGTGTTAAGATAAATGTGTTGGGATGTGTTTGAAGAGAAGCAGTGTTGTTCTGGGTGCTTCTGATTGGGCTTTTTCATTCTCTCAGCTTTAATTCACACAGTAATTTGCAGCAGTTCCCGATGTTTTAGGTCTGAGAAGGAGCCGCGGTTGTACTCGGGATAAGGAGCCGCGGTTGTACTCGGGATAAGGAGCCGCGGTTGTACTCGGGATAAGGAGCCGCGGTTGTACTCGGGATACAGAGCCCGAGTTCAGCCACGTCATTATGTAAACTGGAAATAGGTTCTGGCTTCGTTCAGGGAAGTTCTGACTGCGAGTGTCGGGTTGTTCTGGACAGAAACGTTCCCTTCTGCGGCGTTTTTAGGTCTGAATACTTTGCCGTGACAAGTTCGTCTTTAGCTCGTCGTTAACGGAGCCGTTTGGGCTGCGCAGGGTTTCTAAAGAAGGACCAAGTGAAACAATGACGGTCTTAATTATGGCCGTGCTCACTTCTGGGCAAAATGGTGATTAAAATACTGGTTCTCTGCCTGCATTGCAGGTTTTTTGAGCAGGTGGTGTTGGTGTTATATCTGGTATATAGGCAGAGTGCCGTAGGGCACATCCATCACCCATAGGTGAGCAAGAGGGGCACATGGGTACAACACACCCGAGATGTGGGTTGGCTTTGCAGCATCGGGCACATCCTGAATGCTGAGCTGCTGGAAGGCCAGTGCTGCTAGGATTTAAGTGCCTGTGGATTCAAAGGCCGTGTGCTTGGGTGGGAAGTACAGACTGCCAGGTTTTGTGGGTATCGGGAGCCTTGTGGCGTTCGGCCCCCAACTCTCCATCCCACACTGAGCTTTTGGGTTTATATAGATCCTCATATATAGATTATATTTTCTTCTCAAGCTTTTTTTCCTCATGAAAAAGCAGTGGAGCTTGATGAAGAGCTGCCCTGGCTCAAACGATTCAAGTTTTCACATGTTTTGTTCTTTATCGGCTTAACCTTTAAACTTCCAGCAGCCTGTTCCTCTGTCAGTGTTTGCCCGTCGTGCCGTTTGTGTCCAGGCTCAGTGGGAGGGGAGGAACGTGTCGCTGTCCGTGTGTCCCGCTGCCCCTATTGGAGCTGGAGAACGAGCTTTTCAAAGCCATTTCGGAGAAATCCCAGCGCCCCGTTTTCTGTAGCAGCACAGATCAATGCAATAGGCAGAGAAGGGCAGACTGTGGGAGTTTTCAGAATGCGAGGAGCTGATTCTGTTTATTATGGGCATGTGGATATGAATCTCCAAAGGGTGGTAGAGCCTTTCATAAAAGTAATTGAAAAATAATGTAAAATAAACGTGCCTTCTCTTTGCTGACTCATTAAGCGACATTTGTATAGCTCTTTGGAGAATGTTAAGTAACTTCTAGGATTCCTGTGCTCTCAGTAAAACAGAGGGGGAGAGTAACTATGCACTTAAAACCTTTCAACATAGTTTCCAGTGGGTTTTCCCCTATATCTTTGCGGGTGATAGTCCGAGTAAAGTTTGTTCTGAGATCAGATGATTTTAGTCCTTGCTTGGTCTCTGTACTTTTGGAAGGACCTTCCCGAGCGCTCACTTCTTGGATGACCTTTCATTAAAACTTGGAAACTTTGCTCTTCTTGACAGTTAGTTCTGCATTCTCGTTATGTTCATTGCTATTGTAAACATGCTCAAATTGCTGCTGTTGTTGCTTAGAATGGATTTTTTCCCTCAGTTGTTTTGAAGTTTGGTAGAAGGAGAAGTTAATCTTTAAGGGAGCGAGGCCGGTGGGGATTGGATGGCCCAGCTCGGTAGGTCACGCCGTGTCTGTTTTTTCATTTGCCCAGTAGATGATGTTCTGCTGACTCCAGCTGTTTTTTTGGAAAGCAGAAAAACAATTTGCCTTTCCTTCCCATAAAGTATAACCCTTTGTTTATCCTTCTACTGCTGCGAGCTTCCAAAACGCAGAGACTTGCAAAGAGAAGAAAGGGAGGAAATGGCTCTTTTTTTACGCTGGTTTTTGTATCGGGGAGAGTCAAGTTCAGTCCTGAGCTGAATTGTTGACCTCTCAGGTTATTATTAGAGCTGGCTGGTTTGTGTGTCCGATTGAGAGTCCAGTCCGTGGAACAAACTACTGCCCATAGTGGGTTTGCTGGAGACAGCTGCAATTTTTCTAAAATAACTTTACATTTTTAATTGATTACTTTTTAACTTGAAGAAGAACACCTTTCGCAGTTCTTTTTCCCAAGCAAGCCCTTTCTCATTACTCAGCGCTGCTGCATTGCCCGAGTTTGTGGTGCCAGCGCATCCCTTGGCTGGTGCTGCCTCCTTATTTTGTGCCTCCGGGATGCTGGGAGGTGCTGGTGGAGTTTGGGAAACGCAGGCGGTTGGCTCTGAAGTGGCTGTGGAAGTTTCTATGGTGAGGGCTGTCATCCCACAGCCTTTAATGCCGCATTTGATGCATAAAAGGGGACCTGAATATTCTTTCCTGGCCCAGATAAGAATTGCTGAAGCAAAATTCAACATTCAAACCTGACCGGTCCTGATCTATAATGTCATCGGAAGAACATGTTTGTATTTACAACCTGGGGCTGTATTTACAACCTTTCTTTCTTTGCTTGCTTTGTTCCTTAAGAGGCTCTGGCTACCCACATTTTATGCACTTCTGGAATGCAATAACAATTGTGGCATCATCTCTTCAGAATTCGTTTTCCTTCCTGAGATCGAGGCGGCGATAAGGCCGCACAAAATAGTCACTTGGTTTTGCTTTCCTGGCCTGAGATGGGTTTAATTGGATGAATTGTGGCTTTTCTCCTTCCATCACTTTATGACCTTTGAAATAGCTTGCTATGGTCTTTTGAATTTTGCAATACCCTCCCTGCTCTGCTCTGAAAAATGGAATAAGGAGCAGTTTATCTTGGCCGGCAGAACAGTGGAGCAGCTGCTTCTGCACGTGCCCAGCAAATGCCATCAAACGTGGCCTTAAGTGCTGCCAAATATCAATATAAACCTTTACCTACGTGCTTCGTTAACACCCTCCCATGCACCTTTTGCATCATTTTGCAGGCGTGAAAATAAAGCCACTGAACTTAAGTCTGTTGTGCTCAGTAAATGTTCTGGACTATTTGGGGGCCTGTATGAAAAGACCCTGATAAAAGAAGACAGTGAAGAGGTTTGATTTTCCTCTTTGGTTGGCAGATCAGTGTTGAGAGTCCAACGCAGACTTCGGAGAAATGGAAGCTTAGCTGGCTGGATTTAATTTCTCAGAATGCAGCGCAGAATTTTATGCAATAAGCGGCAGTTGTTGGTTCTGTGTTTTCCCGATCTCCGTGCTCCTTCGGCCCGCGACGCGGGATCAGCAAAGCCGGGCTTTCCGAAATGAGACCCACATGGGTGCCTTTGCTGTGTTCTGCTGCTTGGCCAACCAGTGAGAGAATATGAATCACTGGAGTGTCTATATTAGCCTAAGAACTGATGAAAACTGAGATTAACCATTCACTCCATAGTCCCCTCCTTCCCCCGTCTCCCCCCCTTCTGCAATATTTCTTTTTTATCTGATGTTTTGCCGCACCAGAATGGATTCAGCTCTCGGAAATGCTGTTATGCACTCAAGCTTTTCATTTCTGTTTATTTTCAATAATTTAAAATTCTTTATTTTAAAATTTAATAGCAAATAGCGTGATATTCTTGGAGGTTGTTTCTCAAGGCAATTTTTTGTTGTGTGTTTTGGTTTTTAACTCGGACTGTCTGTAAAATCGCATTTAACATGGGCCTGATGGATTTGAAGCCTTGCCATATTTTCATTCACAGCTGTTTTCTATTAGAGGCATTTTCACCTTTTAATCCAAAGGAATAATTCTCTATTCTATTAATATGTTCATTTCTATGCATACGTATGTATCTGCCTTTAATGATATAGAAAGGTAATGGGAAGCAGGTGGATAATGGAACGTTTGCCACTGATTTTAAAGGAATTACAGATTATCTCACTTTGTAAAGTTAAGTGTGTGCACAAGTATTTGGAGGCGAAGGGCCCGTCTGGAGAGCTGTTACAAATATAACCAAAAGCACAAAACACCCTTTCACACCACAAAATGCGGTAAGAGTTGAAGTGAACTGCAGCTGGTGACCAACAGAAAGACGCCAATCGAGTAAAATTAATTCAAATATGAAGATACAGAATGAATCCAGTCAAACTCAAATATCCCCCTCACCCCACTGTATCAAAACGGCATTAAAAAAATGCAGACATAAGGAGAAATGAGTATTTACACATAATTATCAGTTCAGAATAACTCATCTAACCACAGCCTTATCTTTAGGACCAAAAACGCAAGCGTTTACTGAGTGATATTAGCGATGGAAAGGGTTTTGTTTAGACTCTGTTTTCTTGGCAATAAATAACATTCTTTGTGAGAAGTCATTAAGCTATTTCTTCATGTTGCCTTTTAAAACTTTTCAGGCTGCTATCCCTGTCCAGGCCCAAACATGAACCCCATTGCTCTTGGAAGCCGCTGGCTTGCTTACGCAGAAAATAAGGTAAGGATTCATTACCAACAATACTTCTCTCTGTTTGTAGATTACGAGGAAAGCTAAAACAGTTAAACAAGCAACACATTCTGTGTATGAGCAACAAACCTCTAGTTTTGTGCTCTTTTGTTGTTCAGAAGCACAGATTCTGTTGTTTGTTAGGGTTCAAAGGCAAAAGCTGCTTCTGTAGGTTGATGGCAGGTACAAGAGTCTTGTTTTGATTTATGAATTTTGAAGGGAGGCAATGCGGAGTAAACCCCAGGTGCATTCCTTTAATCTATTAAACGTAAAGCTGAAAGTAGCTCCTTCCCTTTGTCATTTCTTTGCTCGCCAGTCATAAAAAGGAAGGGAAAGCCACACTCGGATTCTTAGCATGTCTGATATTTAATGTTACGTATACATGGCTAAGGCTTTTGATTATATTTATTTAAATTTATTTGTGGTATTGCTGCCAGAGCTAAAATCCCACCATTTCAAAGTTTATGAATTCTCAGCGACTACTCATCTTGTAATTGAAAACTGGAGTTGAGGACGCGACAGTCTGGGTGGCACCCAGAAGATTAGAAAAAGGGGTTAAGTGTCTCAGCAGGGCTTTCTGCTATTTGTAGGAAAAAACACACCAGTGTACATGATAAATAAGAGCTCTGGTAATGGGCTTGGGGTTTGTGTAGTTTAATAGTAGTGACTTGGTCGCTGTCTTTCTTCTCGCAGCTGATCCGGTGCCATCAGTCCCGTGGCGGAGCCTGCGGAGACAACATTCAGTCTTACACGGCCACAGTCATTAGTGCTGCCAAAGTGAGTACATCTGCCGCCGGGAGAGGTTAGCGTGTCACAGAATTATTAGGTTTCCCTGCTGAATTGTACTGTGTGTCATCGCCCCCCCATTCACAAAGTTGGAAACGCATTTAAGAAACATGAGGCCGTTAGCGCCGGGGATGTGGTCCTGATCCTGCAAAGCTCTGAGTAGCCGATGCTTTTCACAAAGTATCCCTATCCTACCGAACCTAATGTTTTAAAATGTTATTTATTGCAAACGGTTGCTCATATTAGTGATGTCCGTTACAGGAAAATCATAATAAAATGGATTTGTAGAGTGCTATTCGTAATATTACAACTTCACATTATTAGAAATGAATATAGTGAATTATTAGTCTTTTAACATCATGAAAACTGACTTTACAAGTGCTTTTTGGACTCAATCACACTAGCGTGATACGTTTTAATCTCTCTGAAGGATGGCAGTGAGTACTTGAGCTAATTAATTACCTGGCAGCTTGCTTTGAAGGTTGGAGTTTATTAGTGACTGTTGATATCAAGGTTCCATTGCCTGGTTTTCTTGGTTCAGATGACATTATAGTATCAGTCTGGTTTCAGAGAAATATCTGAGCTTTCAGAATATCAAAGACCACGGCTTGGAAGACTCTCCAGCGAGCCAAAGCGTGTGCAGAGCTGTTGTTCCACTGTCCCCTGCTCACTCCTTTCCTTGAGGACTTGCCTGCAGCATTTTGCCAAGTAATTTCTTCTTCTCACACACGCACGCCGAGTGAGTTTTGGCATTGCCTGGCAAACCCTGTGCTGATTACAAGCTTTGTAACCACCAGCCTTTTCGTTCCTGATCTACACAACAAAACAAATCTAATAATAGGAATTAAATGACAGCGCGGAGCAGAAAGCTCAGCGGCGCTGAGGAAAACAGCAGTTACGAGAACCCACAAAGAGGGCCGGAGGATGCCATCCCATGTGAAAACAAAACAGAAAACCAAACAGAACCCATCAGCAGAGCTCTGGACACGGTCTCGCTGTGGTTGGAAGAGGAGAAAAATCACAGGTTTTTACATTGTTGAGGGGAGCTTGAATTGCTGGTCGTCTGAAGGCGTCTGAAATTTGCCGTGTCTCGTTGCATACTTTCACCGGGAGCAACAAAAACACAAAAAGGAGGGAAAATCTCCTCAGGCTCCTTCAATCTCGGCGTCGTTAGCGTGGTTTTTATAGCACAGATGAGTCTGAAAAACCAACCGGCTTGGCACGATCAGCCACGGTTCTGATCGCGTGTGGTGAGGTCTCGCAAAGGGATCGCTGCGCTGCCACAGCCAGGCCTGGGCATGACCGAGGAACAGGCCCGAGCTTTCTTAAACCCTGTAATGATTGTCAAAGCGTTCCCGTAGGCATTGAAAATTAAGCAATATTGTGTTTAATTGATAAAAAATATAAAAAAGGAGGATGTTTTTTATAGCCTGTACCCCCCCAGACCGTGGATAACTGGGTTTGAAAGGCAGGTGATGACTTCTCCTCTTGAGCCGAGGATCATAGGCCTGAAATTCCCACGTTAAGCTGAACATAAACGAACACTGAAATAGTGATATTGCATCGTGTGAATAGCTACCGAAGAGGATGTATTTATGATCATAAGAAAGAAAAAGGTTGTTAACACAGAGATAAAGTAATGGTGAAAGTTAGGAAGATGGATAATCGTAAGGGCACGATCTCTGTACTACTTTGTGTTTTGCCTGGGAAATGGGGAAACATCTTTGCAAAGCCTGAGCATTGCAGCAAACATTTATTTGGAACTTGAATCTCTAATTGATTGTATGTTCATTTTGCTCAAACTAACCATGAGGCTTTCACATTGTTGATTACTCAGGCATATTTTGTTGATATCTCTTGCTGCTTTCTATAGATTTTTCATTTGTAAACAAATAAATCGTGTAAAATGTATTTATTATGAGAAACAGGAACAATATGTTGTTTTCTCACTAAAAGGATGTAAGACCTTTGTTGGAACAAAACAGCCTAACAGGCACTGAATGATGCATTTTATTTTTCTCATCTAATTAAAGTCGTGCTTATTTTTCAATTAAGTGAGGTATGAGTGCATACATTTATTTTAATTAAATATATGTCTGTCTTTATATCTGAATGAATGTGAACAGGCTTATTTTGAAGTAGATAGTGTACACGTGAGCACACAAATAACTCGTGTGTTTGCACAATGTGCATCGTTGCTCACGGAGGGAATGGACCGAGTATTTTAATGTTATTTATAGGAAGATTTCACTGAGTGCACACGGGCAGGTTCCCATCAATGACAAAGGACCTGGGACAGTGCAAACTTTACCCCGCTTCATTTAAAATGTATTGGGTCTGTCAAATGTCTCGCGTCAAATTATAAACCAAGTTCTTCTCACCTCATAACTTCTTTAGTTGATTCTTTCTCCATATCTTTTAATCCTATAGTGGTAAAGTGACTTAGCAAAGGCTGCATCTGTTTTCTCTTGTTACCTGATAACTTCTTAATGAGTACAAACAGCTTATGTGAGAGCAAGGTCATTAGCGCTAATGGATGAAGGGACAGCTGATATGGCATGGGAAAGGTTAAAGATTACTAGGGAAGTTTTTGCAGATATACACACAGCACCGAGAAGTAAGTGCCGTAATGGTTTTGCGCTGATATTTCGGAGCTAATGGCCTCGGCCACATCGTTGTACACCTTGGACTTCCCAGTCCAGCGCGTGATGGGAATTCGTTTGCCTAGATAAGAGTGGTGAATTTATTCTAAAGAGCTGTAAGTTTATACCTGGCACTTTGTCATCTTATTTCTCTAGTTAAAGATATTTTCTAAAATAGGTCAGTTATGATTCTTGCTCTTTTAATGTGTGTAGGTATCTTGCTATATATTAATAGTATTTCCAGGCTGATTTTCTTGGTGTATAAACTGCCAGTGCTTTTGCTATGATTTTAACTCTTGACCAGAAAACGGCCTTGTCAGTTTTTGTGAGGAAAGGGCCTGTTGAAACGCATTCCCGATGGCGTTGGGCCTGTTCCTCAGATACCGTCATCTGCTTTATGTCACATTTCTGAACTCGCCACTGTTTAAGTCTTATTCCCGTTTGTTGTATCCGAGTATAAAAAGAAAGACGAAGGAGCAAATGGCAGGATATTGCTCAAGACACTAAACCCCAAAGCCATTGCTGTGCTCGATTGCAGCGGTGGTGTCTCCATTAGCAGTAATGGGCGAGTCCATCAGGCGAGGCAGCTCAGAGGTTAATCCGCCTTCCTGGCGGGATGTGCCGTCAATACCGTGTGGCGCCTCGTTCTGTTGGCCCTTCAGAGGCTTTCCTGACAACACACTAACAGACTTTGTGTAAGTCATTTCCTATGAATTATTAAAACAAACGTTTGGCTGCTAATTGATGAACACTAATGTGTTTTCTAATCACTGCAGTTTGAGATTTTAGCACTAAACAAAGCAGTTGCAATTGATTTGTGGCTGCTTCTTGGTTTCAGCCTGCGATCTGTATGGTTTTTTTCTTTTTCAATTTAGCAGGCAGCTTAGCTTGTCTTTTTAGTTAAGAATTGGCTTGTTATAGTGCCATTCCATTCTGATCTCTCTTGCTATTTCTTATTTATATTGCATAATAAATCTGCTCAGTTCTTTATAGGCGAATAAGGCGCAGTCCTTGATTCAAGGAGAAAGCATTCAAAGTTGTAGCTTGGATTTTTATTTACTTATTGTTTTACCTATCTCTCTCCTACTGTGCGTACTGTCCCGCTTTCTCCAAATCAAATAGCATAAAAACAGTTGGCGGCATTTTTAGATAATAAAAGCTGGTGCGATGGATATGTTTTCAAACCCACGTCTGGCAAACACGCAGACTCTGGAAAGTCACGTTATTTGTAATGGGATCTGCATGTGCTTTGTCCAGAGCTGTCCCTTCTGGTACCTTTTTAATTTGGCCAAGTTTGAGTCCCATATTCAGTTTTAGTGCTGCAAAAGGCATAATTGCTGAGAAACAAAGGGACGTGTCTGTCAGCTCTACCCGAGGCCAAGCTCCTTGTCCCTCACGCTTGTGCAGAAGTCTTAACTATTTCGGCATTAACCACTATGGGCTGTGAGGATTTCTCTGGGTAACAATGTCCACACCCACATCTTGGCTTCATCATTTGATTCTTCCAACTACCCATGCTCTGCACCTCCTGGAATAAAGAAGTAAGAAAGTTAAAGAAAGGAAAACACTGCATCATTTAGGCAACTTTAAAATATTTATTTTTTCAATAATGTTTTGGAAGCGTTTAATTCCGAAATAAAGGTGAATACTTCAACTTGATAGGATGCTAAATATTTTCAAGACACTTGTGTTCCATCCAGCGTTTTGCGGCTTATATATCCCTTGTAAAAACACGTGTGTGGTTCTGGTGCGCGCAGTCTCGTTATATTGATTGTGTTGAGAGAAAATTGAAGATGGGTCCTAAACCCAGCCCTAAATGCTATTTCCTGGTTCTCTTTCTAGACCATCAAGACTGGACTGACGATGGTTGGGAAGGTGGTGACGCAGCTGACGGGGACGCTGCCGTCGGGAGCCACCGAAGAAGAGATTTTAGCTCACAGCAACGTCCGCCGCAGCCCTTTGGTGCCGGGAATCGTCACCATCATCGACACCGAGACCGTCGCAGAAGGGCAGGTAATGCAGTTCGCACTCAAACAGAATGTGCTTTCATTTTCCACAGCCCCCCTGGGCAGCCTGGGCCAGGGTCTGTCACCCTCACTGAGAAGAAGTTTTTTGTCAAATATAAGTGGAAACTTTTGTGTTGCAGTTTGAACCCATTACCCCTTGTCCTACCATTGGTTGTCACTGAGAAGAGCCTGGCTCCATCCTCCTGACACTCTCTATATATAGACCACGTCCACCACTCTGCCATCATCCATCCATCTTGTTATGTCCTTATAAAAGTCAATGAGGTTGGTCAAGCACGACTTCCCCTTGGTGAAGCCATGTTGACTGCCCCTAATGACCCTCTTATCCCTGATACGCCTTGAGATGGCACCAAGGAGAAGTCGTTCCATCAGTTTCCATGGATGGAGGTGAAGCTGACTGGTCTAGAGTTACCCAGGTCCTCCTTCTTGCCCTTTTTGAAGACTGGAGTGACATTTGCTTTCCTCCAGTCCTCAGGCACCTCTCCCATTTCCCAAGACTTGGCCAAGATGATGGAGAGCGGTCCAGCAATGACCTCAGCCCGCTCCCTTAGCACCTGCTGGTGCATCCCATCTGGACCCATGGATTGATGGATGTCCAGATTGCCTCACTGCTCCCTAACCCAGTCCTCACCAACCCAGGCAAACTCCTCCATTGTGCTGCCTTCCTCTGGGGCCTCAGCGGTACGGGATCCTCAGCACAGCCTCGGCAGAGCAGACAGAGACAAAGAAGCGTTCAGTAACTCTGCCTTCTCTGCATCTTCTGTCACCAGGGCACCCACCTCGTTCATCAGTGGGCCTACATTGCCTCTGCTGTTAGTTTTATCTGCCACGGATTGGAATCTGCCACATATTCCTCTGCAGAGGTCTGGGGAAAAGCAGAGACATAGCTTAGATTTGTAAGTCTTGTTATGGATGATTTAGGGGTTTTATGAACTTGTCCTCTGACCTTAACAATAGTCGGGAGCCATCAAGCCGAAAGGGCATTATGGCAAAGGAGCTGTAAAAATGATAACGCTTGTCTTGTCCAAATACTGCTGCTGTAACATAAATAAGCCATCAGTTCCAGTAAAATCATTTTTGTCTTGAATCTCTTGGGAAGGAGGCTTTAAGTTAGAAATCCTAATTGTTTGTATCTCTTGCATGCGTATTTTAGTGATCTGAACTTTTAAATGCTAGTAAATTAATAATTTATTTTCAGCGCTCAGCCTCGCTTTCAGAATTAGCATTATATATATTTTTTTTGCCAGGGAAAATAGAGGGATCTTTCTTTTGCACTGTTAGATTTTTGTGATACAGGAGACCTTTTAACAATTTTGGTTTTCACTAAAATATGCATCCAGCAGGAAGAAAGTTGATTTAAAATAAATACATCTTGTGCATGGTCTGAATCCAGGGTGCCATTCAGCACTGCCCCATAGAGAACCTCCTAACCCAAGGGGTGTCACCCGTGCTCGTGATCCCAACTGAGTTCTTGGCCGTCGCTCAGCTGTTTCTATTTTCAGGTGGAAAGGGAAGTTTTCTGAGCAGGTTCCGATGTGGCACTTGTGTGAGTGTCAGGGACCCAGTGCCGGTGTCACAGGCGAGTGAGGACCCGCTGGCTGATTCCCGGGTCAGAATTGAAGCCCTTGGTGAAGCCCTGTTGACTGCCCCTAATAAACTCCTTGTTAAGCATCGTGATGATGTGAAATCCGTGCAGCTCTTTGAGCTACATAGTTCTTCTCACAGCATTAATTTCTGAAATGATTTCACTTTTCCGTGGCAAATTGTTCTGCTGAGAGTCGTCATCCGAAGTACATTACTCCGGTTGAAATAGCGGAGTGCCTGAGCAGCACCGAGTGCAGCTCACCTGTGTTTTAGGGGAAGGAGTCGCCTTGCAGCCGTTCTATCTGTGGTTTAGTCTCGGTTCTCTTGCTACCGCCTGGCAGTGATTTTTCCAAAGGTACTGGTTTTTCATCCCAGTTTTCAGGTTCCAGGTGGGAAATAAGAGCTCTGGGGGCTACAAAGAGCCACGTAGTGCTGTTCCTGCCTCCTCCGTGCGGACGGTGCCTCTTTGAAATGCTGAGTTTGTGCTGGGTGGGGATGCTGCTGGTGGCTCTGCCTAAAGCAACCATCGCTCTTCCTGCACCGCCGGGAGCGCTGGGGGTGCCTACCAAGTGTCTTCTGGGCCGAATTAATTCATTTCTCCTTTTGAAGGAGAAATAAGCACCTTTTCAGCAAGGGAGCAGTTGTGGGGTTCGTGTGTGCGTGGTCATTATTATGTATTCTTATATATATAAAGGCTTCCAAAGTGATGCATGTGCTTGTCCATTTACCTTGAGCACAGCAGCACATTGTGGAGATGGAACGAGCTGCTCTCTGTGTGCAAACACAGATTTATCTGCAATTCAGACAGTTAAGGAACACGTTTTGGACGTAAGGCAGAGGGACTAAGTACAGCTTGAACCTCTTTCTCGTGGTTTATCGTATCTGCTATTTCAAAGATACCCAATGTAAAGAACATGAGGTGGAACTCAATGCATTTAGTGAACCGTACTGTGCTACCACAGCGGAGGTTGAAATGCTGCCTTAGCACTGAAAATATACAATTAAAGAGCAAGGAAATCTTCTAATGTCATTTTGCAGGGTTAAATCCGTAGGGCAGATATTTTTAATAATCCTTATGAATGCAGATATTGTAGTAAAATCTCCTACCCGGCGGTTGTTTACGGGTTGGCTCCTACTTTCAAAATCGACGGCGCTTGAAGAAAATCTGAATGATGAAGTAATGAAATAAATGCAAAGGAATGGAGAATTAGTGAAGTTGGCTGTCAGGATATATTTGTAAAAGGAGTAAAAATAATTATTGAGATGCCCAAGTAACTTTGTGGTAAACCAAAATATGTTAACAAGGTCGTGCGCTTGTTTAAACTTCCTTCTAATGAAGTGTTAGCGAACTTTTCAGTTACATGTAATGACTATTTATGTGAATCTGTTAATTAGTTGAAATGGGTAAAACTAAGGCTGTACAGATGTCCTCTTCTTCAGTAATTGGAATTAAATGTGTAAGACTTTAGTGGCTTGAGTTTGAAAGAAAAATGATTTTCTTTCAGCGTTTGTTTCTGTATTCTTAATGAATTCTTCGGCCGGGCCACCCACGTGTGGTCGGAATAACGACCTTCCCCGAGTCGCCGGGTTGTGACTGCATGTAAATCTGCTCAACATCTAACATTTAGTTGACAGAGAAATATGCGCTCATTTAAAACTCCAAAACTCGCTTCTTAATGCTTTCGCTGGAGCGATGTGATGGATGGGTCATCGTTGCGTTCCCGGATCATCCGAAACACGTGCAAATATTTGAGGAAATATTTAAGAAATAACTTGTAAAAACAAGATAACATGTTGAGCTTTTTCTGTTTTAAAAGGCGGTGATTTTTTTGCTGTTCCCTATTAACTTTTTATTGCATTAAAGAGGAATTTTCGGAAAAAACTGCAGACTGCTGCGGTTTGGAAAGTTCATTTGCATTTGGGAAGGAGTCGATAACAATTGAACCAAATAAAGATGCTTATCGGGAGCAAGAATTGTTGGGAAACTTTGGTCTAAAGCAAGAAGAGGCTTGAAGAGTAAGGAGTATTTGATAATAAAACTTTAACTGCATGTATAATTCCACTGGTCATTAGCAGCGGTGCTTTTATTTCTAAGAACAGCTTTCACAAGGGCTAATTTGATGTTCTGATGCTCATATACGCGGCATCAACTTTCCTCACTTTTTACATCTATGTGTATTACAGAAGAATTTTTTTATATATAAAATATAAAGAGAGCAACAGGATTCCCTCAGAGCATAATACTGTCTGCCTTACTTTTATTAAAGGAGATCTGGTTTTCGTCAAGCAGACATTTTTGTCTCAGATAAATGGTTCAGGCTGAGCGCAGGGCTGGTTTGAGTTTCGCTGGGTTCTATTAAAAGGAGCGCAGGAGTTAATGCCCCAGATTTATCACTTGGAGCCCTTTTCCACTGATGTTTGACCCTGGCTGTAAGTTGGGGGGGTTGGTTTGGTACACGCGTCTTAGGAACCCAAGCGACCCCTGCCCTGAGTTCAGCCATGGAAATGAATGGGCATCCTCATCAGTACACATGCAAAGATCTCTTTATTATATAGTATTCGTATTTATAAATATCGCCAGGCCTATTTGTTTTTACGATGATGGGATTATTCTTTCTTAATTTTATTAAGGGTAGGACCCGCTTGATTAGATTTGCGTCCATTTTTATTTGTGTTACTTTCATGTTTTATTTAAAAACATGTCTCCACTGGGATAAGTGGTGTAATTTGCCTTTAAAGATGAAAATAATTGAAGTCCTAATTATTAGTGGCTTCTGTTCAGCTGTATGGAAGATATAACAAACAAAGAAAAATATGGATGGCATAGGGGAAAAAAGCTTTGACTTTGGCTATCTCTTGCCTCAAAGCAAAGGCTGTGTTCTGATGGTAAATGTGATGATCCCGTAGGTGTTTTGTCTGTTTTTCTTTCAGACTAAGATAAAGTGGACTCGATTCCTCTCTGGTCTGTGGAGCTTCAGCAGGGCTGGATTGAGGGAGCGGCCGCGTGGGCTCAGCGTGGCCTGGGCAGCGTGTTTGCAGATTGTATTCTCCATAAGATACTATTTGGGTGTCACGAATAGGCTGAGTCGTAAAAGAGCCTCGGTGTTTCTTTCTTGTGGGTTGTTTTTCCCAAAACAGTGTTTCTGTTGGGAATGGTGGGGAGCTCTGCAAGGAGGACGCTGGAGCATCCTCTGCACCTCAGACTCTGCAGTTATGAATCGTGCTGAGATTTCTGAACCTTTTTCAGTGAGAGACTTCGCAAGGTGTTCTGCTTGTAATAGTAGAGTGGTTAGAGGGCACTGCCTTGGGAAACGAAGCCTGTTTGGCGTGAAAGAAGGGATTGCTGTGGGCTTTGTGCGCTCTGTGCATTGGGAAGCTGAACGAGCCGCTGTGTTTCGACAGCACTTCCCTGCGTTATTAGGCCATTTGTACTGCTGTTTCGACTTCCAAGAAAAACTTCCAGCTCCACTCTTTTCAGTGGTAAGAAAGCATAAAGTGGCCGAAAGGAAATGGTTGTGCAGTGTCAGCGTTGATTTAATGTGCTATTTGTTACCTGCGGCCACGGTTCTCTCCAGCACCTCTGCAGATCCATCTTCCGCCTCAGCCTCCGCCACAAGGGGTTTCTCCAATGTGAGGAGACCGGGAACTCTTCATTACTCCACAGCTCTGGCTTTGTCCTACTTGATCTATCCAAATTTCTATAACCCCCCTCTACTGAGGCAGGTATATCCATTTAAAGATCTCTAATACACAAAATAATGTGTTCCAGTATGAAGCACCTTGTGCTACATCAGCGTAATTGAGTCTTCCTTGGGTTGTCTCCAATGGTGAGAATCACCCTGTGTTTGTGAAGCTGTGCAAGCTCCGCTTGGCACAGGAACCAGGCGATTTTGTGGCAGGTTTGGAAGGAGCATTTCAAACAGGCTCTTCTTTGGTTGATGATGTAGTTGAGTCAACTGCTGTAACTCCTTTTGATTATTTTTCCCCCTCCCTTCCTTTATAGCTCTGAGATTTTAAACAGCGATGTGTGTTTTCCCCATCTGCCCCCTGCAGAAGTGCAGGGGAAGGACACGACAGATCTCGCGGTGCCGCCTGAAGATTTAAATACAAATCGGTGATCTGAAAATAAGTGCTTTTCTCCAGTGTTCCACAAAGTATTGGTTTTTTCATGTTGATTTTAAAAGGACGAGCGTCTTTTTGGACTTAGCAGCTGTCAAGGCAGGAGGTGCCATCTCCATGGGATGCTATGCCGCTTCTTCCTTGTGTGTCTGTGATAGACAATGGAATTGTGGAACAGCCAAAATAAGGACCGAAAATCAGCTTTTACAGTGAAAAGTCACGGCCTTTAAAAACTCCTTTTAGATTAAACGCAAAGGGTGTTTTTCCAGGAAGATGATTGTAAGCAGTGATTGAAAGTCACATTTTAAAGCGTAGAATCGGTTGGCACAGCATACAAATGTAATAACAGCGGTGCATTTATCCTTAGTTTAAGAAACCAAAAGCCACGCTGAATTAATCCAGTTTACACTGTATAGAAGATGATGCATGTGAAATGAGCTGTATAACTGTTTATCAGTGATTTAGATACTATTGCTTCTAGATTTTTATAAACCCCTTCTGTTTCTTTTGTAAAGCTGCTTTATGATTTGACTTGATCATTATAGTGTCTCTTTAATTAGAGCAAAATGCTTAGGATAAAGCCAAGTTACCTAAAAGTGGAAGCTGTGAAAAGCCGCTGTGTAGCAGTGATTTAGTGCAGCTCATAGAGGCCGAGGAAAGAAGAGCTGCTTTGAAAAGCTGTTCGGAAGATCTCCAGACCCTTTGGTTAGTGGTTCTGGAATGAGCACGAAATGCTGACAACGGAAAGCAAAACCATAATTGTGCTGATGTGACAGTGCCAAGCGATTGGAACATTCAAAGCCAGGCAGGCGCAGGCCTCTTGGTCCATATTACGTGACTTCTTTAAACATTTAAAGATGATTTCTCTTTTTGAAGCATAAAAATATCTTCAAATTATTCTGATATCTGTTCGGAATAGGAAGTATTAAAAACCTTTCAGATTATTTTGGAAGCAGCAGACAAATTATTCTGAGCTCGAAATGGGGAATTTTGCACTGTCTTATTAAGAAGGTGGTTTTTACTCACCACAGAAACCCTTTTAAGGCCTTTTTTGACAGAGCTTTCTCATTGTTTTATTAATTCAGTTTCCAACGTGGTGTAACCAAGGAGTAAAACACTTCTACAGCTCTTGCATGTGTTTTGTCCACACATTTTTGGTTCCCTTCTATACATCTAAGAATATATTTTCATAGACTTAGATATTAGGGATGCTGCGTCCTTTAGAGGCCCTTTTGTGTGTCTTCAATCAGCTTTAGAGTGGCCCGAGGAGTTTTATCGACTTCAAGTAGCCTTTTGTTTAAAAACCACATTGGAGCATGTCTCGTATCTGAAAGCTTAGAGCAGTTTGTGTTAATTCACGTGCAGTTCTATCTCTAATTCATTCAGCTGCGTGTACCTTATAAAAGAATCTCTGTATCATGTATTTTTCTCGGGTGTGTTTTTACATCTTGACATCCCTTTGTCTCCGTTTGTGTTGTTAGGTCCTGGTCAGCGAGGACTCGGACAGCGATGGCATCGTGGCCCATTTCCCTGCGCATGAGAAGCCGATTTGCTGCATGGCTTTTAACCCCAGCGGTGAGTTATTTTACCATTTTAATGCGGTAGTTGTAACACGACAGAGCCAGTAAAATGCCATAGGTGTCTGTTCCATTGCTTTGGAGGAACTGCAGCTATGCATTGTGATACCTGCAAATATCTACTTGCTGCCCCAGGGGTTTTGACCTTCACTGTTGAGTGTTGAATGTGTCATACGCTGGGTAATTTGTGTTTTTGTGGGGATTTCAAGCTTCAGCAGCTCTCACACCGTGGTGTATGTGGGCAGGTTCGTTCTGCCTCTGCAGATGTAGCAGAAGGACTAAGGAGTTATTTCTGTTGGGTGTCCAGCCAGGTATCCGGGTGTCCCAATGCGCAGGGATCCAGAGGATCAGCACATGTGAATTGGACTCCTCCGTAATATGGAAATCAAATGAATCATTTCACCAGCCCTGGTTCTTAGAGTAACTTACGCTGCCATTACGTGTTTGGTTGGTGAGAAGTCAGCCATTCTACCTTCTCTCCTGAGCCAACTATAATCTGAAAATACTTTTAAGAATCTCCTCAGAAGTACCTGTTCCTCTCCTTCCTCTTTCTAAATGAACAATGACTGTGGGCAGCACAGAACTACAAATCTTGTCAGTTAATAAATCAGATTAACTTGCCAATTAATGTGTGTATCAGTCTGTCTACAGACAGCAGAGAAGGGGCTTGGCTGATGGAGCAGTCAGCGGCATGGCCACCGAATCCCCAGCCTCCACTTGCCTAAATTACCGGTTCCCAAAACATAGCGAATGCCACGAAGATCTTGAGGACAAAGTCACATTTCAAAGGCTAAAACTAAATGTATGTCATTTATGTTTTCACTTTTCCTGGCCAGTTGGTCTGATCCTGACATCCCATCTGTTATGTCAGAACTCTTTAATGGTGGAGTGCGGTTCACAGCGTTTTCACTGGGGGGTTTTGACACAGAAAACCGTGTTCTCATCTGCCTGGATTTTCTTCTGATACTTCAGAGAATTTATTGTGGAACTCTGTGCGTTTCACTGAGTCGACTGTGCCGATCCCAGAACAGTAATATTTTTGCTTTGTGGCAAGATACCGAGAGTTAAGCAACGCTGATTAAGTGAAATAAATACAGCTGCTTAAATGAGGATGCTTTATAGGTAGTAATGAAATGCCTTCTTAAGACTATTTTTATAATTGTGTAAATTTAAGGGAAACAATGTTTATGCAAAAGCAAATTAACTTGTTCTTTTTTATATTGAAGGATATGCTTGCATATTATTGGGTTACTTGTAGTGTAATCAAGTTCTCTGGGTTTGCTCAGGTACTAAAATGACAATCCTTTGTAGATCATACACAGACTGTTACCTGAGATCTAATGGTGCCACAAGGTACCCAATGGCAAAACACTTGTTCTAATTGGTGTTATTTTTGACTGGTTGCTGATTACGTCTGAGATATTTGCAGAGGGGCTGATTCACAGCAAGGTATTGATTCCTGGGGGCTGTTCTGGGGACAGGAATATCAAGCCAGTTGAACTGGGAGCCGTGCTGCCCGCGCTGTGAGAGCCGCTCTCCACACAGCCCTCTCTGGCCTTTATTTAACATCAAGGCAGAATTCTGTTTGAAGCCAGAGTTGTAAGTAACATCATCTTAATCCATTATATAGCGGTATATTGCCAGTCGAGCTGATCTCATTACAGAGCAGAACAAAACAAGAAGTGGCTTTTGATACCGTCTTTGTCTATGGGCTGGTTGGAGTGAAAATCCACTTTGCAGTGCAGTGGTGCTGCACCAGAGCACAGCGACTGCAAACAGGGAGCACCGGCCCGTTGCAGTGAACTATTTCATCCTGTATGGCTGAGCAAAATGCTTAATTTCATCATGGCCATCCCAAAAGCCCGTGAGCCGCACAGGTATTCAAGTCCATAAAAACTTAGAGGATTGTGTTAGCAAAATAATAAAATAGCAAACTTGAAGGATCGTTTCTGAGTATATTTAAGGGGCACCGTAGCTGTTCTTATAATGTTGCGCAGCCTGTCCCCGGATACCTTTTCCAGACCCTTATGTTAATAAAAGCTTCCTTCTGGGGCAGTTGTTTTGTGGAGACTTTACAGTCGCGATCTAAGACATACAGCAAATCATTAGAAAGGGAAAAACTAAAGGAGAAAAACTGCAGTTCCTGGTAGTTTAGGTTTTCTCTGTGTTTTTTCCTGTATCCATCAAATGGTGTTCGGGGGGAGCGGGTAACTGGGTTTGGAGTGTGGAGGGAGCGTTTGCGCTGCAGCCGAAAACCGTCAGCCAGGCATCTCCTCCACAAATCCCCCAGTCCTGCGGAATTCCCAAAACCAGGCCCTGCGTGTGTCGTTATTGCCTCTCTGCTTAACGTTTTTCATTTTAATAGGTAAGATACGTAGTAGTTCAATAAAAGTGAAAAAGAACTGGTCCTCCTTTGGCAGTTGTTGCTGATTGAATCTTCTGGAAACAGACCTGAAACGCTAACCGGGTAACAATAAAAATTACGATGTGAGGCTCCTTAACGTGCTCCCTGTGCCCGTTGTGCCGTCAGCCGTGGGGACGCCGTTTCTCCTGGACACGCTTCCTCTGTAACATTCTGCTTTGGAAGCGCTTCAGCAATCCCATTGCAAGTTCAGTGTTAATTGTTTGCTGTTTCCTTTTTTTTTTAATTGCCAGAATAGGGGTATTTTGTGTGTCCTTTTCTTCCATAGGAAGCTGACACAGTTTTTCTATACGCTTTGCTATATGTCAAAATAATGATTTATTTATATAATGCTATGTGCCAGTGAGTTGCTTTTGTGACTTAGTGAAGATAAGGTCACTCCTGGTTGGATTTTTAGCCATCCATCCAATCTGCTCGTATTCCGTGTGAGGGAGTTCTGGGCTAATGATACAAATGCAACCCATCGCTAGGACATGTTCAAATGAGACCCCACCAGTGGATATTTGACCGTTGTTTGCAGATTGCATCTCAAGGGAAAAGTTAAAAATACAGGAAAATGTGCGACGGACGAAGGCTGCAAAATGAGCTCCAAAGCGAGCGGGGCCGGCTGAGCGGCTGGCGTGAGCTGTGGCGAGCGGCTGCTATTCATAGAGCCCAAATTAAAGGACGCAGTTCAACGCAGTTGTGAAGTGTCCAGTCCGACAGCTGCGCCGAGGTTGGTTTTCAGCTTCTCGCTGCCTTTCTGGTTTATTAGCGGTGAGGGCAGAATTAAAATGACTGTTTTAATGGTGGCGTTTGTGCTGTTGGTGAGAACTGGTGCCTCCCGATGGCTCCGACTCACCTCGGAGGGACCTTCCCGAGTGGCACATCTGTAAGTGGCACATCTGTAAATGGCACAACTGGGCAGCATCCCGCAATCTGCTCTGTAGCCCTCTTAGCAAACTGCCCGTGCTTAAAGGGTCTCATTTTTCAGCAGCATCCTATGATTTTTACCACGTTGTAAACTAAGAACTGTTCTCTTCATTTTGACAGGTCTGAGGTATAAAGGCCTTTATGAGCTGTCATAATTAAAACCAACTTGTGCGTAAATTATTATACGCATCTATTCCTACTATAGGAATTGTTCTATGTGCTTTTAAGAGTAATTTTAGAGTCTACGGGGCTGTAGTTTTATTTTAGCAAATTGCCCTCGCACCGCATTTAAAAGCAAATTATAGACATTTTATTTGTGCTAAAGCTGAACATGAGTTGCTAAATACGTTGTTGTCCACACTTGCGCTGGTTCTATACAGCCACAGATAATACAGTAGAAATAGAATCCATAAGGATGGAAATGAGATCAGTGCTTCAGAAATCAGATCCAGGCAGATCAGTTTTTACCTTATATTTACCATTTCTATCAGCTGAAACTGTAGGTTTCCGCTCCACCTTCTAGGGAAACAGAGAATTTTATAAGCACATCAAGCTTGCTTAAGTTTTATGAACGGAGAAGCTAAGGGTATGGAATTTTTTGTTTCAACTTTTAATAGAAATGTGGAAGGTATGTATTTTTAATATCTAGACACTTCTTACTAGTATTTCAAAGAAGATAAACTCGATTATTTGGGTTTTGGACGTTGCATCCGTCAAGGGTTTGATGCAGATTTCACAGGGCTGGTTCACCTGCCTCCTAAATGCAAAGACTGTAAGTGATGGGGACAGTTGGTTCAGCCCTTGAATCCTGACCAGCTGCTCCTCTTGCTGGAGCAAATGTTACCAAATAACCCAACCCCCCGGTTTTAATTCTGTTTGTATCTTCATTCATTTTAAGGCAAATATATGTTGCCTACAGTAGAATCTTTTGCCTGCAAGATGTGGCTCGTGTGGGATGGAATTTTTGATGATTAGCTGAGAAAGGAACCTATTCCTCAGGATTTGGAGTCAGTGTTGCAGCTGACACATGGGTTCTGTTTATTTGCTGTCGTTTAGGGTCATAAAATGGGGATTTTTCGGGATTTATAGAAATACGAATCACAAGGATGAATATTCTTTTTTTAGGTTAACTTGAGTCATTGATTGGACTTGATTTGACACAACAAATAAATACGTGTTTTACCCAAAGGCCTTTTGCTGGAGACACTGGAAGAGCAAAGGAAGCTGGATCAGGGCATAACTTATCAATCTGAACTTTTGCTTTCCATGTTTGAGATTTTGAGTCCGATAAAAACAGCGAAGATATCTAAAGGGTGAGTGTCAGGAGGATGGAGCCAGGCTCTTCTCGGTGACAACCAGCGATAGGACAAGAGGTAATGGGTTCAAACTGGAACACAAGAGGTTCCACTTAAATTTGAGAAGAAACTTCTTCATGGTGAGGGTGTCAGAGCCTGGCCCAGGCTGCCCAGGGAGGTTGTGGAGTCTCCTTCTCTGCAGACATTCAAACCCGCCTGGACACCTTCCTGTGGAACCTCAGCTGGGTGTTCCTGCTCCGGGGGGGATTTTCCCTGTTACACCGATACATGTGCTCCCAGTATCTGTTACTGGTATTTTCTGGGGATCCTGGCCTGGAGTAGCAGCTTCCACATCTGTTTGAAGTCTGTTTCATTCTCAATCGTTCATCGCAGTCCGTGTGAGGTTTGTGCCTCAGTTCTCAGTTACACCGGGGAGCGAAGGCTTCGACACCAAGAACTCTATCTACAAAAACTCCAGTAGGTGGCTGTGGGTAGCCAGGAAATATGAGAATTATGCTCTATTTGAGTTTTTTTAGTTGTGCTTCAATTACCAATTTGACAAGTAACTGGACTTAGAGCCTCTGCAAAGGACATTCAGTACGAAGGCGTAGTGATGCTCCCTTGGGACAGCCTTTTGCAATAAAAGCTTTTTTCTATACACCTTAAATGCATTCCTAGAAGTGTTTGCCAGCTGCAGGATTCAGTCACGGCTTCTTACCGGTTTAGGAGGAGCAGAAGGTGCAGTATTTTTCAGTACAAGCCCTTAAAATCAAACTGGAAATACTATATGTAAAAAATGCCTGTAGCTAAGAACACCCTCCATTTGGCAGTAGCACCAACTTTAACATTGGTGGGATGGAGTAGGTATGTTCTGATATATGTAAGGAATATGTATGACATCCGAATGTTGAATAGAGAAGTGTAAATTCATAGAGGTGCCTTGCAGGTTCAGAACGGGATGAGTTCTGGGACAGGAAAGGGATGAAAGGGGTTGAAAGCTCGTTTGAGGACAATGAAGGATGGAGAAGCCGCACGGTAACTTGGTGCCAGGGATGAATAATCCACAGGATCCCTGACTCTTAATCCAGTGCTGACACCAGTAAATGACACATCAGGTTCAGGTCACTTCTGTGCTTTGACTTCGTTGTTGTTTAATTACAGTAATTTGAATGTCAAAGAAGAAACTTCAAATAAGATACTCAATAGTAAATAGCTTAAAAATGGTGCTGTTTTATAAATATCTGGGGTTTTTCTTGTAAATGTGGTAAATAAATGAGCGGCTTTCCTGGAGCGTTAGTGCTGCCAGCGCAGCAGCTCAGAGCTGTGAAACGCAACACATCGAAGATTGTAAATAATTACGCTTCCTTGGCTCCAAAAGAGCTTTTCCATCCATTAATAATGTGAAAATTAATGTCGAACCAGCAGTAAACCAGATTAAACTGTGCACCCCTTTAGATGCCTGACTGCACCTTTAACGGACCTGAAACTCCTCTGATTATTTAAATGTTCTATATCAAAATGCGATGGTGGCCTTGAGTTAATAGTTAAAGAGGTTTAAATTAGAATGTCTCTGCTCAAGTTTTTCCCATTGATCAGAGCAAGCGGGCAGAAAAACACCTGATTTGATTGTTGGGAAGCACTGATAGGGCCTCACGGACTAAGAGAATTTGTGTTTTCTTTCTGTTTTCCTACATAAGGTGTGCGATCAGTCTGCTATTAAACGTGTGGATTAGTTAAGGTTTGGAGGTATCTTTTATAATGGTAAGTGCTGTATAAATGTATTTATTGCAGCACTGATAGTGCAACCAGCACCTGATCCGTGCTGGACTTTTCCAATGGCTGCAGCTTCATCTCAAATCTGCAAGATGAGTCTGGTTTGGGAACATTGCCTTCCCAGATGTGTCATCTAGAGCAAAACGAGCTGTCGTTGTTTAATGACAGAATAATTATTTGTCTTTCTCTTGCTTATTTTGACTTTGGTTTTTAGCACCTTTGAAGACAAATGTATTAAAATGAACATTATGGCATTGTATTCGATGAATTGCAGTTACAAAGACTGTGTCTCTGTCGCAAATGCTGGGCTGGTAAAAGTGTTTACTGTGATCTCTGCAACTACCGGACCCCAAAGCACCGACGTGGGGATGTGGCTGTGGATTTGTACCCATTTTATGAGGAATTCCAAGCAGGATAGAAGAAAAGGGGACTCTGTTCCCTTTGATCTTTTGCCCTCATTTACTCAGCTGTGTCTGCCCTTTTGTTTCAGGCGGGACAAACCCGTCTTGATCAGTTCTGAGTATTTACTGGGCCATTAGCTGTAGTCAGTTAGTGCTGGAAACTGGTGGATGGTATTTTAGTGTATAAAACATACCATTGAGCCATATGTTGGACGTGGTGAATGTCTGACCGTTTCCATACATCCACCCCAAGCTCCAAATATATATATAGGATTGCCCTAAGTGTGTTACGGTGTATAAAGTTCTCCAGACATAGGTATTTATTCACAACATTTTTTATTTTTCTTATCTTTCTTTTTACTTGCTGTTTTTTTTATGTATGGATTTCTAAATATTTTGGATATCTTTATACACTCGTGTTTTAATTTCTTGGTGAATTTTGTTGTTAAAAATCAGATTCTCCTTATTTAGTTCGTTTTTTTTGAGCCCAGATTTCGTAACTGCGGCACATGTGTTACACATGGGCTTCCCAGCACTAATATTTAGCTGTATTTTGACTGGCATCAGCCTCAGGAAAGAGCCGGGTATAAATAAAGCTACTGTTCGTAAGTCAGTTTATACATTTCGTGCAACCATGGACCATGTAAGCTTTGTCTTAACGAGAGACATACGTGAGTGCGTTAGCCAGGGAGCGCTGGTGGAACAGATCTATAGCATCCATGGCGGTGGAACCAAGATCTGTAGCATCCATGGTGGTGGACCAGAGATCTATAGCATCCATGGTGGTGGAACCAAGATCTGTAGCATCCATGGCGGTGGACCGGAGATCTATAGCATCCATGGTGATGGACCGGAGATCTATAGCATCCATGGCGGTGGACCGGAGATCTATAGCATCCATGGTGATGGACCGGAGATCTATAGCATCCATGGCGATGGACCGGAGATCTATAGCATCCATGGCGGTGGACCGGAGATCTATAGCATCCATGGTGATGGACCGGAGATCTATAGCATCCATGGCGATGGACCGGAGATCTATAGCATCCATGGTGATGGACTGGAGATCTATAGCATCCATGGCGGTGGACCGGAGATCTCTACCATCCATGGCGGTGGAACAGGGATCTCTATCATCCATGGCGGTGGAACAGGGATCTCTATCATCCATGGCGGTGGAACAGGGATCTGTATCATCCGCATGCCAAGCACGATGCCTATGAGCTCTATAAGGACTCTCTGATCCTGTCATTTGAAAACCTACACAGTGCAGTGTTACTGTTGCATGGTATCTCTGCTCATATTTTTAAGAGTTAGTATTTACTCCCGTCACTGTTCATGCAAACAGGGTATTTGTGTGATGGCTCCATGGGACTATACAGCTCTGCACGCATGGAAATGGAAGAGTTGCGTTCCGAAATGAAGCATATCTGGGAATATCTGTTCCCGTTGTGCAGACGTGCGCCTGCTTTCCAAACGGTTGTGCCCTTGGTGTTCTCAGAACAAATCCCATGCAGCTCGAACGTGTGGGGCTGCTCAGTGTGTAATTACAGAATGACATTGTCTGGTGAGGCCAGGCTGAAAGATGCCCTTATTTCAAGTGAAGTTACTCCTGAAACCCGAACCCGCGGCGAAATTACGCCTACCTCGTTTGTATGCGTATAATAAACAACTATGCAATTAGATAGGTGTTATAAATAGGATGTGGTGGAGATGCTTAGGCTACTCAGGTTTCCCAGATTTTATAGCGAGTACCCAGCGGAGATTTGCTGCTCTGTAATCGACCCGGTTGGGCTAACCAGCTGACGCCTCGCTGCAGGGAGTTATGTTCCTACACGGCCACAGAAGCCTGGAGGATTCGGGCTCGGTCTCCTCGGGATGGCGGAGAACTCTGTGTACCATGGGCAGCCCGAGTCCCGCCCTGCAGGCCAAACCTCATCTATCAAAGCCGGGCTGAGAGCGAGCGGGAGGAAGCTCCCAGATAAACATACAGCAGCGCCTAAACTCCTAATCGCTCTGGGCTTCCGCTTCCAGGCCCTATAATTAGAAGTCCTTCTTTTCCTTGTATTCCCAGTTGACGCAAATGCTTTTTGTGGCTTGGCACCTCATTTAGGGCGTGGGTTTAGTTTATGGCCAGGCCAGAGTCTGGTTTAGTCTTCTGATACTGCATAAATAGCTCTTAAGCCACAGTCTACATCTGTACGAGTTTTGCCTTTTATGCAGATATTCGCCACAGTTTTTAACGTTTCTATCTTAAAGAAGCTTCGCTTCCCCAAATAGCGTGTGGAAAATAGGAAGCTGTACATTGGGGTAAATGTATCTGTCAGGTTAAACAAAGCCTCAGTATTTTTTTTTGTTTCCATTGAGGATATATTTTCCTTTTAAACCTTTTAAATTTTCATCATCTCTGTGGATTTGGAAAACCGCACACCAAAGCAGTCATTAATTTAACCTAGCTGCACCCCTCATACCATGGATAAGCAAAATCAGAGTTTTTGCAGCGAGATACGTCCTAAGTAATACCTACTTTACACATAAATTTCCACTGGGTTCCGTGTATGCAAGACCCTCAATTGATTTCAGATGTTATCTGTTAACCAGGGATTAATGCCAGTTTGAAAAATAAGCAGGAAATCCTTGAGAATGATTCACTTTTCATCTCTGATTATTCTACATAAAGAACATCAGGAGAGAAAACATTCTGGATGAACTTGCGGCAGCTTTAACCCGTATTTCCGTCTAAACAGCTTTTTTGGGAAAACTGTCATGAGGTCCTTTAGAAAACTGAACCAAAGCTTCCTGCGCTTGAAAGTGAAAGTGAGGGGACGACCCAGGTTCAAGTTCAAGTTCCTCCGCTGGGACGTGAGGTTGTTTCTGCTGGGGGGGCAGGGAGATGGAGCGAGACACGAAATGACTGAGCTGTAATAACTCAAAACCGATTCTTCACTGTGGAAGTAATGAGAGCTGGGGAATAGCACCCCAAAACCCAGTCAAATGTTCTGAAACGTCACTGATTTATTGTTTGAATAATAGGAGTAAGGTATTTCAAAATGCTGCTTTAAACACGCACGTTCTTTCACGTCGTTGTATTGTGCTTGCAACGGCAAGTGTAGATTTGTATTTCAGATGCAAATGTGAATAGGAAAAGTCCTCCTTTAACTTACTGAAAAATAATGCAAGGGAAGGGCCCATTTTCCCTCGGCTTCCCTGTAATAAAATGCATTTATTCCAAACAGTAACAGCCAGCAGGATTTTAGATGAGCCTTGCAAAACTGCCAGATCAGATACAACCCATTTTTCTATTTTAAGCCAATTCTTTTCCACCCACAAATGTATTATCTTTCACCTCTCTACTCCTTCAAGTTGGCAAAAAGAGGAAAAAAAAAAAGCCCAAAATAACCAAAACCAACCAAACAAACACGAAACCCAAAAAACCCGAAGGCAACGCAGATAATGATGGCACTGAGAAGTCTGCACATCATCTGGAGCTGATCAGACCTGCAGATAGGCGAGCACACTTAGAGCCGCAACCTGTGTCATACGTCATTGAAAGAACAACCAGGTGACACCGTCGGCTTGATGGGTTTGTGCGGTGGCTGTGACGCCGTAGGGTCCCAAACAGAGCTCACTAGCAATGCCCTGCTGAGGTTAGAGGTCGCAGATTTGGGAAAAATAACTTAGTGAGGAGAAGGGTGGGATTAAACGAGGTCTGCGACCGGTGGGGTTTATCGCCCCATCTGCAGACACCTGCACCTCCAGCCGATATTGGAAAGGAGATCCCAGGCAGGTCCACAAGCGCTGGATTTGATGGGCAGCGTGGGATGGTAGTTCCTGTGTTTTCCCTGGCTCACAGTTACTGTGCAGTTCTCTGTCTCCAGCTTCCAGACAGATTTTTGGCTCGTTTGAAGGGTTTTTTTATGATCTTCATTTCCGTGTGCCATGTGTTGGGGTGCACGTGAAGGATGCTGCGCTCGGAGCTCTGGGTGCACTCAGCTCTGCCTATGGATTTGGAGAACACTTGTAGCACTTTGGGGGAAGGAAAAACCAAAAGCCTGGGTTTCCTGAGGCCGTCTGGTGACTGTCGAGAGAAGCCTCATGTGTTCATCTCTTCCAGCTTCTCCTTCTCCACAAGTCCTTTCCATCTGGAGTAAGAGGACCAGAAGCACACTCAGCTTCTATATAAAGCTATTTATCTACTGCGTGAGGAGAGGCAAACGTGGGAATACAGAAAATAAATCCTACTGTGTTGAATTAGATCTTTTGGAATATCCTCACTCCAGTAATAGCAGCAGCCTGATTCTAGCACACAAACCCCTCTTTGCTTCCAAGTTTCTCCACTGGAAATGCTATATATTATTGAGGACCGCACACTTCACTAGAAGGGAAGTGTATTTTGTGATGTTTCAGAACAGAATTAATGCAAATTGTGTGCATAATCCCACACTAAAGACTTGGCTGACTTGCACTTGAGCAACTTTAGCTGTATTTCCTATCAACACAGTCACTACAAATCAAGGAAATTGCCAGTTAAGCCAACATTAACATCCAGACCAACCTCAGCTCACATGCCTTACCGCCCAAACATAATACCCAAATGCACTCACGGATTTCGTAGCTCCATAACAAACTCCCTTTTCATTTCTAGCACTCGGAGGAACGGGCTGGAACAGGGAAAGCGTGTGTGCTGGAGGGGCCGCGGGCCATGCTGTGTCTGTGCTCCGGAGGTGGCTCCGTGCAGCGTGGGTGGCCCACAGCCCTGGTCAAGCTGAGAAGGAACCTTGGAGGCAATTTTGTCTCTAAATGTGATTTGGATTTCTCTCCGATTCTGTACCTTACTGCTGGCGGGCCTCATAGTCTTGGAAGTCTTCGTTAACGTTCACAAGGCTCTTATTCTGTCGGAGTTGCGCTCAGGAGAAGCTGAGGCCTGTTGGTGGTCACACAGAGTCCACGATGTGCGATCCCATTTGGGGGTTTCAGGGCTCTTCTGTTCTTCCCATGAGCCAAGACACGTGCTCACAAACCTCCTTCAGCCTCAGAGGAAGAGGAGGAGACATTGGGGAGGGACGTTGGGCCCAGAAGGTCAAGGCTTTGGCTGCTGAAACTTTTCCCTTTGGGCTTGGGCTGGTCCAGGATGGCCAAGATGGGAGAACGCTCAGGAAGCCCCTGGGGATGCTGGTGCTTCAGTAGAAAAGTTAATTAAACTTTACTAAGCGCATGTTTATCTGCTGCTTATTACACAAGATGATGTGTTTTTCCAGTTTAATTCTAAAATATTGAAAGTGGCGTATGCTGGGACTTTAGTGATAACATGGGAGGCCTTTCCAACTTAGACTGCAAACATTTGTGTAGCAGTGATTGAGTAGAAGAGATGAATCGCAGAGCTGTGTGTGCATAAACTGAGCAAGTAAACGCTTTAATGACAGAAATGAGATGATAATTTATCCTTTGAACGGGTGTTGTGTGGAATGTGGAGACCTGAGTTCTCTTCCTGAAGGATAAAAGATTTCAGTTGTGCTTTATGTGGAGAATCAGCACAACAGAGCTGTGTGGAAAATCCTGGTTTTCTTTAATAAATCAGTACCTTGAAAATTGTTCAGAAGGCACTTTGACGTAGCCATTAAACTGCTAAAATCACTTTGTACTTGATGCTAATTAAATATTGGAGGACTAGTTTGGGTGATAACTTATTAAATGTCATTAATAAGCATGGTAACATGGACACTTTTATAGATAAGAAGAAATCTGAAGCTTGTTTACTGTAGTCCTAAATTCTGCCGTGATGCTGTACTTTTTGTACATGTCCAAAAATACTTCTTTTTTTTGGGTGTCCAAACTTCAACTTTTATGGCAAGTCGACTTCAAATATGTGCGCAAATGTGTAAAATAAGGGGTGTGGACTGACATATAGGGGGAGAAAAAAGAAAAACAAAGTGTAAGTGCTCTAGCTTTTTTAGATAGACATTCATAAGCCTCTTCTTTTGCAGTGATTAATCTCTTGTGCTTTTGTGTTTCTTTTTTCTTTCTCTGTTTGTTTTTTACCCAGGGATGTTGCTGGTCACTACTGACACGTTAGGCCATGATTTCCATGTTTTTCAAATACTGACACATCCTTGGTCATCATCACAAAGTGCCGTCCATCATTTGTATACACTTCACAGGGGAGAGACTGAAGCCAAAGTAAGTTGAACTGTTTGCTGAAGAATAATCCCCAGACACCTTATACATTCTGTGTATGTTGGCACTTCAATGTTTGTTGCAGCGCACAAAGAGCCTTTCTCATGTTATAGCCACGGAAAGGATGAGAGCCCAGCGTTTAACCTGGACAATACTAAATTCTTGCCCTTTATGAAGAGGTGCTGTCGGATTTGTGCAGATACGACGCTGCCCCCAAAGAGCCCCCATTATCTGCTGTGTTTGTACTGAACCTTTTCTTGTGTAACACGTTAAACGTTTGTCTGGTGCCCATGGAGGAACTGTCAGCTTTTGCTTGACTTTGGTGGTAAAAGCCAAAGATGGACAATTAAAAGAGTTGGAGGGAAGAGTTAATCAAATGACTGTGATTAACTTTTATCTAGAATGTAGAAAAGTGGGAGGACCTGTTGGAGACTGTGGTGATACAGACTTCTCAGTTTAAAAATCTCTTGAAGATGGAAGAGTAGATTGGGCTAGATTAGCATAGGGTGGAAGTCTGAAATTGCATTTTGACAAATGCTCAGTGAACTGACTCGCTGGTGGAGCAGAAAAAGTGAGTGATGGGTTTTACCAGCGCGAGAAGCAGCGCAGGGAAGGGTGCTCGGGGCCATCGCGACAGCCTCACCTTGGCAGCACCGGGTGGCTGGTGACGAACCGGCTTTAAATACAGAAATAAAAGTGTCACCACAGGGTAAGAAATGAGTGTTGCACTTGCTGATGCAATTACACACCGAGAGCACGGACTCGTGACAGTGTGGCAGATGTGAAGTGGTGTGACAGGGAGAAGCCCTGGGCGCTGTGATTATGACCCTGACACTGGATTATTGTGGTACCGTGATTATAGTTCCTTCAAACCATCTTTTTTTCATACGCAGCTTCCCTTAAATTTTTTGCCTTACCCTTGTAACAAGCAGAATCTGAAAGCTTTATTTAATGTGGTAGTGGTTGATAATGTTTCAATCTGTGCGAATTTAATTGCTGGTAGTTTAAATACTCTAAAGCTTTGCTGTTACCATTCTGGGAAAATGTAATTCCTGTTCTAGGCAATGGTTTGTTATAGGAAGGAAAAACCAATCCGGAAAGTGAGACGAAATTAGGAAAAACTGTCCATATTGGATAATACATATAGTACTTACAAGTAAGTTTTGTAAATAATATAAAGGGCATTGAGATCTGCGTGTGTACATGTAGTCTATAAGAGCATGTACTAGCATGTGTTTAATGTTTGAGTTATTTTTGTTCTACTTTCACACAAAAAATGGGAAATATCCTACAATCAATATCAAAAAGCAAAGCACAGGACTCCGGGCACTAGGAACAAAGATGTTCTTCTGGTGTTTTTACAGCTTATAAGTTTGTTTTTAAGGCCTACATTGGAAACCGAACATAACGTGTCTTAGAGAAGAAACCTTTATTGATACAGGTTTTTTGGGATGTAGTATTAGCATCTCTGTGAAAGCATTGACTTAAAATTCTCAGGATCAACATAGTAAAGTTTTTTCCCAGTTGGCCACACAGTTTTCCTGTGGGGTGTGAACAGTGCAGCTTTTGGAATGGTGTAAAATGGAGAAAATTCTACCCAGTCTGGGCCAAATTGGTGGATTTCACAACTCCCTTGGTAATTAAACTCTCCAGCAACAATATTGCTTTGGTGCCTGTGATTCTCAATACACATCTATCATTTGAAATATTTACATGATATGATGGATGACTTGACTTTTTCTCTTAGAATAACAGTATTTGTAGTTGTTTGGTGGGTCCTAATCTTTGGTTCCTTAAATTTAATGTGTGAGTAGCATTGGACAAGAATGTTTGATTTAGAGTTCTCAGTGTAGATATTCTGAGACACACACTAGAAGCCTCTATACATCCTTCCTTGGTTAGAATGGTATTTATACATTTGCAACCAGACTTTTTCCCCTGGTTTAAAGCTAACTGCGAATCAAGGCCAATGGTCTGAAAGGTCACCTTCTGGACTGGAGCTATAAAAAGTTCTAGTTAGTGTTGATGGACATGAGTGATTATCAGTGTCAAAATTTGTTTAGCTTGTACCCATTATAAATTGCTTAAACATCATCATTATGCCCTCGTTGTATGTGGTATTTTAATGTCCCTACTGAAATAATCTGCTTTCGTACGTGAGATTCTGACCGATCGAGCTTCACCACACGTTTCCCAAAATATCCTTCTCTCACAGGCTGATGCGTGATTTTTCTTCTCGTGCTTTGTGATCCGTTAGTGCGTTTGTTGCAAACAATTATTGCTGGTATTGTCAGACCATTTAGTTCACGGACTGAGGGTACGTAGGTAATAGTACATGGCCTGGCAGCTTCGCTCTGGGAGAAGGATATGGGAACCAAATGTGTTGGTGTTCCGAATATTGGGAGGTGTATCTGGTGTTACAGCAACGTTTGAGTTGTAATTTCGCCCCTTTTAGCCCTGAGATCCCCTTGTGCAGCGCTACAGAGCTCCCCCTTTTCCTGTGTGTTTGCTGGTGGGAGGGCAGAGCAGGAGCTTGGGATTTCTCATCTAAGAGAAGGTGACACAAAGTCCCCTCTGTCATTCCTGTACAGAAGCATCTTAAGTGGATTAAGTTCCACGCTTAATGTATATTAAAGAAAAAATAGCAAGTGTTGTGATTTAATAATGGTGTTTTCTGATCGATTTATTGCAATCAAGCCATGTCTCTGCACGCACGTGTCTTCCTACTGAGTCAGATATATTAGTTATAGAGTTACTTTGACTTAATAAAACTAAAGAATGCTTCACCATGCATTTATTTTTCTCAATTCCAGACAAATTCTGGTGTGGGGTTGAGAAATTTCAGTCTGAAAGACCGTTTCTACCTTTTCCTGACCCTTTCTGAAATACAGAGACTGGTTGGAAAGAGATCTGTAGGGGGTTTGTCTCCTGTGGACATCAGGTCTTGTCCTTGGCCAGCACAGGTTTGTGGGTCACTACCCCCGGGGCAAAGGCACCTCCTGGCCGCTGCCAGGGGTTTTTTGGGTTCTTCTGTCCTGCCGATCCCCTCGGTGCTGCTGCTGCGATGCTGAGGGAATTGAAGGTCCCTTGCTCGGTGAGGCGGGTTCTGGAGCCTCCATTCCCCTCGGTACAGACTGGAGGGTCCATAGCAGTGTTCTCCTGGCTGCTCACAGCTCCTCTTCCTAACGGGGTTTTCCTTTTCTCTGTGCTTTGAACAGTGAAACAGGGTGTTACTGAGCTTTAAAGTGGTGTTATTGCAAATCTATGTTGTATTTCCTGACTTTGAGCAGCACAGATAGGAAGGAGCCTTACCTGCTGAATAAAACATGGAGTCGGGGCTGTGAAGATCACTCAGTTCCTAACAAAGCCGCCGACTTTTTTGTGTGACTCCTATGAAGATGGTTTAAGATGGAAAATGGACCTTTGTCTCGTGGGGGAATTGTGAGGACAACGGCCAGGGGAGGATGTGAAGTGCTCAGATATTTGTTGATTGGAGTGATGTGAGTCCCAAGGTCACAACATTCAAAGTTACTCTTCTGCAAACACAGGCTGAAGTCACTGGTTCTGTTACACTGGATTAATATCTTTTCGTATTTAAGTGCCACTTATGCTTTAGAATTTTTTTTTTGTTACTTAAGAAAACAAACCCCAGTGTGTTTGGCGCCCTGTGTTCCACTGAGGAGCTTCATTGCAAGCGCTGGTTGTATTTAACCAGAGAGAACCAAAGCTCTCGGGGAATCCACGCTTGCACAACAGCTGAAAAGGGGAAGAATGTGCAAGCTTGCTGATAGTGCACTCTATTCCCTCATCCAAATCATTGATGAATATATTGAATAATACCGGCCCCAGCACTGACCCCTGAGGCACTGCACTGGATCCAGGCCTCAACTGGACTCTACCCCATTGACCACGACTCTCTGGCTTCTTCCCTTCAGCCAGTTCGCAGTCACCTCACTGCCCGCTCATCCAGACCGCACTCCCTCAGTTCAGCTGATGGTCCTTGCTCTTTGATCTGAAATTGTAAACAGAAAGAAAAAAAATCCCCAAAAACAGTATTATCTCAACCTAGAACAAATAAACGTAACGATAGCATCGGCGGGCGGGTGCCAGGGCCCCTCTGATCTCTGGTGCTGTCAGA
Organism: Patagioenas fasciata; assembly: GCF_037038585.1. Taxonomy (NCBI): domain Eukaryota; kingdom Metazoa; phylum Chordata; class Aves; order Columbiformes; family Columbidae; genus Patagioenas; species Patagioenas fasciata. Next base: position 11,407,312 of record NC_092538.1, on the reverse strand, counting down.
CTTTTGTTATTGTGACTCTCTCAGTGCGGGTGGAACTGACTGCGGGCAGCGCAGGTAACCAGGGGAGGATGGAACATCCCAGCACGGAACATGTGCCATTTTACACTTTTCTAGGGAACGCACCAATATTTTTGATGTGATTTCACAGACTGTTCAAGGTTGTACCAGTACCATGGCCAGGTAGAAACACTGGAATATTTTACAAACATTTGGCGTAACCCTCCGTGGTTAACAGACGTTTCTTGCTATCTTTTGATGTAGTTATTAATGTGTAGTTGCAATTATTGAAGTTGCCTCTGGAAGAGAGACTTCCTAATTTCTGGGAAAGAACCCGGGACAGTCTTGAAATAATAGAGATTGATTGAGGGCAGCTGATGAGTCTTTGATGAAAGCAGATGAGAAGAAAGTGCTGCCATTAGAAGCAGCTTCACTGTCCAGAGGAGACGGAACTCGGAGCAAAGTGGCCTTTGCAATTCCAGTAATTAATAGAGAGCAGCTCCTCCGCCTGGAGGGCCCCGAACGTCTCACTGTGCCCAGATTCTGCCATTGGTTTTATCCAGAACTGAAATCAGTTTTGACGACTCAGGGAGGCAGAGTCAGGCCTGCGTGGGGCTGAAAAATCATATTGTGTAGTCCATGATCTTATTATTTTTTCATTTGTGTTTGTCGCTACATCATTTCCTTGATTTTCTCAACCAAAAAAATTCAAGCACAGACCAGTTTTCTAATTTATGTTGACCCTTGCTCACCAGTCCCGCTGCGTTTTCTCATTGTTTAATGACAGTTTTTTCATTGCTGCTGTCTCCCTGCACAGCATAATGAAATACTTCAGTTGTGTCCTTCGAATCACGGTCTGTTTTCTCCGTGACGTTGCACAGTGTCCGTGGAACTGGTTGAAGCTGTGGTTCCAGTCGCGTTAGCCGTGCTTTATTGGTTCACTTCGCTGTTGAAGTTTAATTTAATGCAGTGAAATGCACAAGAACCCTCCCACTCTCCCCTTTGCATCAACCGCTTGGAAAATAAGCTTCCTATGCTCTGCCCTTATGTCTGGTTTGTTCTCTTCCAGTTACAGCCTGAACTTTAAAATTCTATTTATTTTATGAATATATTCTAATTAACAATGTTTAATTTTCGAGAAGCTGTGGGAATAAGGAAAGACTGATAGTAAAATCTTACATAGATTTCCGCTATATAAGTTAATGTATGTCAGCTTTGAAGCCTTTGGTTCGGTTGTCACATTATACTGAGAAGCGCCAGTATTAGACAGTAATGGAAGAGGAGCAGCACATCTGGGCAGCCAGGACCCCTTTTGATTTTGCCAAATATTGATCAGGATCCATGGAAGCTGAACAGTCTGGTTTTTGGATATTTTTATGGATATTTTGGATATTTTTAATGGATATTTTTATGGATAAAATTCTGCAGAGCTGTACGCCAGGACTCACGGAGAAACTTGCCCTTATCCTTCTCATGTCTGTGGTTGCCTCAAGTGCGTTCCTTTGGGCCAGAAAACGCTTTGGTGTTCCGAATGAGGACCTTGAGGTATCCCAGAATTTCACAGGGACTTTTGGATATGCGAGAAATGTAGTGTGAAGCTGAAGGAACCAAACAGCTCCCAAGCTAGGGGGAGGAAATGGTAGTAAAGCCAGGAGAAAGCGCCGATGTTCCCACAAAAGTACTCAGTGTCGCAATTTAAAATATCTTAAGGATTCCCAAGTTAAACAAAATTTCAGGTGTATGATTCCGTTTGCTGGCCCAGGCAGAAGAGGACAGATAAAATTTTGAAGTGCAGCGTTGAGTTTTAAATCCGACGTTGACCTTGAGCTGTAGAATAAACTTTGCATCATGGGAGATCTGGCGTACTCTGTACTTTATTAACATATATCTGTAAACACTATGGGGCCTGGATTGATCTTTGGTATCTAAACATTACATCATAATTAACAACAAATCCAGAAATATCTTATAAATACATGAAATAATAGTACATTACCCTAAAGGACAGCAATAAATTGCAACGCTTAGCATAAACTCGAAAACCACTAATGGGCCATTGTGCAGCTTGTTTATGCTCTGAGCAGCGGAGAACTCTGCGGAATGTGCAGTAACGGGTGGTGGAGAATAGAGGGTTTGATGTGAGAATTCTTGTATTTTTTCATGAAGGCACAGCTGATTTTTTAAGTCATTTCTGAGGTGGCTGTGATGAGGATTCTCTTTCCAGCTTGGCCCACCGCCTTCTGCCAGACCTGCTGGAAAGTTACAGAATCACAAAATGGACTGGGTTGGAAAAGATCTCAGAGATCATTGAGTCCAACCCTTGGTCCAACTCCAGTCCATTGACCAGATCATGGCACTAAGCGCCATGTCCAATCTCAGTTTACAAACCTCCAGGACGGTGAGTCCAGCACCTCCCTGGGCAGCCATTCCAATGCTGACCACTCTCTCTGCACAGAATTGCTTTCTAATCTCCAGCCTCAATTTCCCCTGGCAGAGTTGAAGCCCATGCCCCCTTGTCCTATTGCTGAGTGCCTGGGAGAAGAGCCCAATCCCCCCTGGCTAGAACTGCCCTTCAGGTCGTTCCAGAGAGTGCTGAGCTCAGCTCTAAGCTTCCTCTTCTCCAGACTAAACAAGCCCAGCTCCCTCAGCCTCTCCCCATAGGTCTTGTGTCCAAGTCCCTTCCCCAGTCTTGTTGCTCTTCTCTGGACCCGCTCCAGCACTTCAATCTCTTTCCTGACCTGAGGGGCCCAGAACTGAACACAACACTCCAGGTGTGGCCTCACCTACAGACCCTTTTGCATTGCACAGATGGATTTGTGCTGTTTGACACAAATGTATTTAATTCCTGCCCTTGTATGAGATTGGAAATATTCTCTGAACTACCTCCTTGACCAACAAGGCTGTTTTGGGGCGGGCAGGAGATAGGGAGAATTACTGCATGTGTAACGGGAGCTTCCAAAATACTTTTGTCTCTGCTCAGTAGGGTTGCAGAGCTGTGTCCTACACATCTTCATGCATTTCACACTCATCTGTCAACACTTTTCTTACTATTACTGAGTCCTAAAAACCTGTTTGTTCTCCTCCTCTGTGCTTTCAGCCGTGTTTTAAGTAGTCGTGACCACGATACCCACTCTCCAACTGTTTGCGATCCGTATTTTAAAGAGAGCGATTCGGATCACGTTGTTCCCAGCTTTCTTCCTGGAGACCAGGAGTACTTTCTTTCTCTGTGTAACGTTTACATTGAGAAAAAAACATCCTGTAATGATTGTTTCCCAGTTTCTTGGCTTGTGTTGTCGTATGCCAGGGCTGTTGGATGTGGTTTTAAAACAACAAAATCCCAAGGATGCGCGCTGAAAATGGGGTGTTGGTATAGAAACATATACATTCCTGTTATGCAGTGCATTGAGATACTCCCCCCCCATCATTGAAATATCCTCTAAAAATGCTCTACCAGATAACATAAGAGAGGGAACGAGGTAAATATGAGTGAAAACAGTGATTTTAGGAGTTTGGCCGCTAAATGAGTTGAAGCGCGGGAGGGAAGAGACTGAAGAGGCCCCGGGTCTGTTCTCCAAATACGGCTGAAAGGTGTCGGTTCGCAGGGAGATTTGTCAAGTCCCTTGCAGATATTTGTGGTTTCGAGGGGAAAACGCTGCTGTGAGGAGCACGAAACCGTCGGGCGAGACAGAAATAGGTTGTGGTGGAGGCGGAACGGCGGAGGGAAGGCAGAGAAACGCGATTCCTCGGGGCCGGGACAGGGAGATGGTCCCAGACATCAGGAGGGGAATTTAAACCCGGGTCTGAAATGAGCACCAAATATTAGGCAAACAGTGATGTGTACGGAGGGGTCCTATGGACAAGCGTGGATGGTCTTTGTGTTATTAGACATTAGAAATCAGGGCCTTTAGGATTGGGATTATATTCCGACAGCCTTAATGATTTGATTCTAGAAGTGATCTTTCTGATGTAACAGAGAATGGCGATTTGTGTGCGGTTTGATTTTGGCCAAAATTGACGCTTTAAACAGCGAGTATTGAAATACTCCTGGTGCCAGAGTTTTCTCTGTCTCCTCGTCTTTGGGGTTTCTTTTTTTGGCTCCTGTTAATCCCTGTGGGGTCTCTAATCCTTTCTGAGCAATCTACTAAGGTGAAACACTTGGTAGGCAAACCAAGAGCTTTAAACACCGGGACTTCACGTCAGTAATACCAGAATCGCTCCAAAGTGCTAGACCTGTCAGATTTGGGGGAGATCGTTTAGCGATATCGTTAGCAGAGATCATTTGGATGTGTCACCGTCATTGAAAAGCGCAGGTGTGTAGCGCTGGGTTTTAGTTCACCTGTGTAATGTTGATGGAGCGTTTTGCATCCTGACGGGTCCGTCAGCCAAATATCTTGTCACAAGACTTAAATCCCTTTTTTAATCTCGAAGGCTTCAGGGTTCCATTGGAAACTTGCACTTTGAATAGCTGCTGCTTTTGTCTGGAATAGCTGGAGTGCATTTCTGGAATATTTGTCAAGATTTTATCAGTGTTTACTCCAATTTGAGTACCCAGTGTATTGTAAAACTGGCTTCGGTGAAATCTTAAAGAATTTTATTTAGTGTATGCTGTTTAATAATATAGTGAAAACTAATCCCTCATCTCTATGTTTGTTTGCTGTGTTAAATCCCACTTGCTTACGTGGTTCTTTTTAGGCAGCTTTTACCTTTAAAAACATTTTTGGAAGAGTTGTTTTAGGGTTTTTCTTCTCTGATAAATCATTTTAACGCAGACTCCGTGTTTTCTCAACTTGTCTGCCAGTACGGGGCTGGGAACAAAATTTAATCTCTCCTTTAAAGCATTCCTTGAGAAACAAGAATTTGCTTTCCATCAAAGTGTTGTGTAAAGCACACTTAAAAGAGAATTAAATCCTTCTGGACTTTGTATCTGAGATCTATGCAAGGAGCAGCTATAGCAGAAAATATTTAACTGGATTTGGACATTTGCTTCGAGACTGAGCATTTAAAGCTAAAGTCAGACCTGTGTTTCTCAGCTGGTGGATGAGAACTCATATGCCTAAGAAGAAATCCAACTGGGGTCTTCCCTGGGGCTTTAGTAGCTGGTTAATAAAGATGGTTATGTGTCAAATTGAGTGGGTTTATAGAGAAAGGGCCAGAGTTGTTCAGTTTCCTCTTGACAAAATTATAAAGCCAAGAAAGAGCAGAGATCCCATATTACCTGGATGGATGGAAGTGGCCCCGAGGGATAAGCTGATAGTAGCGGGATGAGAGACCATCACAGAGAGCTCTCGAAAATACTGACCATTGATTTTTGGTTTCTTATGTGATATATAGGACATGGTATTTCTGTTGCCTTAAAATACAGTTTTGAGTGCCAGTGTTTGTCAAAATCAGGCACAGCGGTGGGATCTCTCCTGTTCTCATCCCTCCCTTTCCCCCTCTTTGGGCAATCTCTGGAAATTAAAGTAAACAACCAAATAACAAAACATGTAATTGAAATGATTTCCCAACTCTTCTTAGAACTAAACTCTGTTTGAAAATGACACCGAGCTGTTGTGGCTTTCCGTGGTACTTTGCAGCGTGCTCTGTTTTCAGAAATTTAGGCCTGTTAAGAACAAAAATCTCAGAAAAGTGCGCAAAATTATATTGTGTCTTATATTATGTACTGGATATTAAGTTAATTGGTATATGCACGATAATTCAAGTTACTGCCTGAACTCGGGGGGTGTATTCCCATTCCAGGTAAGCCTGGCGTTAGTTCGAAACGTGATAGAGCGTTTTCCTTTGCGAGGTGCGTGCGCCGCTGACCGCGCTCCCTTCCGCAGGTGCAGGACATCTCGTTCAGCCACGACTGCCGCTGGGTGGTGGTGAGCACGCTGCGCGGCACGTCCCACGTCTTCCCCATCAACCCGTACGGCGGGCAGCCCTGCGTGCGCACGCACATGTCCCCCCGCGTGGTCAACCGCATGAGCCGCTTCCAGAAGAGCGCGGGGCTGGAGGAGATCGAGCAAGAGCTGACGTCCAAGCAAGGAGGACGCTGCAGCCCCGTCCCGGGCCTGTCCAGCAGCCCGTCCGGCTCACCGCTGCATGGTAAATACCTTTTTCTTCTCATTTTCCACATTGTCAATAAACCTTTTCCCTGGAGTTGGGAATGCCTATGTCCTCTAAGATGTTTCCGTGCCTGCTGTGTAGCTGCTTGACTCAAAATTTGTTTCCTGAATCCCTTTGGAGATGCTGACCAAAAGATCTTCGTAGTCTCTTTTGCCTTTTCAGTACATTTGAAGTTTTGAATAGATCTGATCCTTTTTTTCCCCCTGAAGGAAAAACAACAGTTCCATTTGCTCTAGGATCTCGGGTTTGCTGCTTTACTTTACTTTTAACTCACTCTGTGACCCTCGGTGATTTTTATTCAGCTCATTTTGTCGATCAGCTTTCTGCCACGTAGCAAGAATAATAAACTCTGTGTTCCCAGTGTGTGGAATTAGTTGAAGTTTGTAGTTTTCTCCAAGAAGAGTAAGTGTGACTTTCCTTAATCATCCCTTTAACTGCAGCTGATTATAATGGAAATAAACCCAGAGATCATGTCCCGACCAGCACCATTGCCCTGGGACAAGCTGTTGAGTAAGTGACAGATTGAGAGCAGATTGGGGTGAGCTGGTTTTATTTCTGGAGGATTTTTTGTGTGGAGTTGTGTTATCATCATTTTCCTTTTTTGTCCTTTGCAATCTAGAAAAGTTTTGATGAGCCCTAAGTTAGAAAAACTGCTGTTAATCCTTCTGCCAATATTTCCTTCACGGTACAATAGCATTACTACAACCTTAGGCCAAAAGTCCGGACTTCTGTGAGCAAAGCGCTTGCTTTTTATCTTCCCTTTTGATTAGCAATTGTAACCTGTCGATGTTAACTTGTGATTAGCTTTTGTTCTTTGTAAATATTTTCAGAGTTCAGGCTTTGTAATATTTTTCTCACTTGTTTTTTAACTCCTGGTTTCAAAACGAAACTGTTTGCTGTGTATATAGTAGCAAGGCCATCTATTTACATTCTGTTGGGAGGACCCTCCAACTGTTTACCCACACAAAGCAAGGCTGTGCTGGCGCTGGGGATGAGTTCATTTCCAAATGAATCATGGTTTGGCTCTGTTCTTTTTAGCAGGATGAAGTAAACTGTTAAATAGAGGATGATAAAGAGAGATTTCCTTTGCACCTTTTATAGCTGTCACAGATTTTTGTTTGGGTTTTTCTGCCTGTTAATGCAGCGAGGTTGTATTTTTGTCATTCCGTTGCATTGCCAGAGCACATTGTCAGTAACATCTGAGGGAGGTTGGGAGCCTTTTATGGGGTTTTACTATTATAGGACTTTTCCGATACAATTTGCTTGTGGGGCTGAACAGCAGGATAGAATATGGCCTTATGTGACCTTTTTATTTGTATAAAATGGGGTTTATGGCACCTACCTGTCTCACAGGTGCACTGTGTGGATCAATGGATGAGGAGTTAAAAGAGAACTATGGCCGTGATGATGTGAATGTACCCCCGTTGTCTTTTGGACACCGATATGTGAACAGCAAGGAGCGTTAAGCCATAGAAATTGTAATGCTTTGCTTGGCAGATCGAGAACTCTGTATTTCTAATTTTTAGTCTGCAAATTAAAATTTACAGTATGTTATTATCATTACTTCTTACCCCACCAATAAGTTAAGGTGTCTCCAGCTCTACTCGGAGGTTTTTCCTGTTGTTGACCGCAGGAATTTCCAGTATCAGAACACACGATAACATAGTAAGTTAAGCATACATTGGACCTATAGCTACACACCCACGCCTACTGAAACTATTCAAAAATATGATATTCTCTGAATTTGTCCTGTCGTTTTGTTGGGGGTTGAAGTATTTATGTGGATGGTGTAGTTTTGCCAATAGACCATTCATAATACACAGTGGTTGTTTCATATTTAATACCTGTGCTGAAATGGAATACATAAATTTAGAATGATGAAAAAATGTGGTGTTCTCTATATATTGCGTTCCGGCTTGTATTTAGCTCTTTCTAAATATTTTAGTATAGCACATTTTTCACTGCAAAATCTTTTTGAATCTTAAAAATCAGAAAGGTTTCCTCTCACTTTTCCTTCATTGGTTACAATTGCAACATGATAAAAATCTAAGCATCGAACTGGAAGTTCAGCAAACATGCAATCTCAGATGCTTTAAATATTTTCACGTTACTTTTCACTATTTCTCAGAGTGAAACTCCTTTTATTAGAAGAATTCTTATGGGAAAGCAGAGTTGAAAGGCCTGACATCACCAGCCCTTCCTGAAAAACAGATTGGTTTCCTTTAAGTAACACTCACTTAAGAAACCACCTATTTAGAGACAGGCGGACAAAAATAGTTTCCAAGAAAATTAACTGTATAATAACTTCAGGCAGTTCCTTTGCAGGGTAGAGCTCGGGAGCTGTAAACACCGCTTGAAAACAGTTGTTTGAAAAGCCTCTGTTAAGCTTTCATTTCTCTCTTTGTAAACTGTAGCTTCGATCGCCAGAAAATAGTTTTTTAGGAATGTATAGAAACCATAAAGACGCGGAATAGGCCCGACTTTTTTAATGTGATATTAATGTTGCGATTTTTTTTACTCTTCCACAGCGTGACAATTGGGTAGTTTTATTTAAACCGACTTTTAAATAATTTATTTTCCAGCGTCACCCAGAACTCTTAAATTTGGCTAAAAATCCCTTGTGGGGGGGTTTTCCCGCCTCAGTGCTGAGGGCGGGCCTGCAGGGGGCGCCCTCCTCCCGGCGATGCCGCGCGGCCCGCCCGCTTCCAGCGCCGTTCCGAGCGGTGGTTATTACTCTTATTATTATTATTATTATTCACCTCTTCTGTCACAGCAGTGCACCTGAGTATTTTATAGTGCATGTAACCTCATTACCAAACAGCCCTAATAAGAACAGACCACCTTTTTTGTTAATGAAGAATTACATTGCAGTCACCGAGCTGCTCGTATAAATCCTCCGCCGGGCTGCCTGAAGTGTGTAGCGATTCTCTTGATTCCACACAAACACATCTAGAGTTTCTCTTTACACTAAGAAGCCAATTGGAAGGAAAAGAAATTGATTTACCTGGCGGGTGTTTTCTGCTAATGATTTTTGGAGCTCATTGTTTCCTCTGGGAAGGTCGCAGGGTGTGCGAAGCCTCTTGGCCCTGCACCCAGAGCCCCCAGCCCGGGGTTACAGCCCCGGGGCGTGGGGAGAAGGTACGAGCACCACTTTGGGTCCCAGCCAGGAGCTCACTGCTTGTCAATGAGCTGTGTTTTTAGCTGCCTTTTTTGGTTTCTTTAATGGTTGGAGAATCAGTGGAGCGAAAGAAGTGGGTGGTGTATTTTGGATAGTTTCTGAAGTGGAAGGAAAAGCTCCATTCCCTTCAGGTAAGTAGGGAAGCAGGCGGATAAATTCTGTCACAAGGGAAGCTCGTGTCTCTACATAAAGTGTTTTAGAAGTGGGTTTTGTAAGCAGTGTCGATCTGAGACTGTGGCAAATGTACGTTTGCCTTTACATTTGGGAAAAGGTTGCGAGTATTCCAGATAAATTGAAAACTGAAGGCGACTGACATAGGAGGGAACGGCAGTTTTTGAGATGGGAAGTGTAAAAATAAATGGCTGAGCGATTTAGCACAACAAACGCTGTGGTCGGAGCAAGCGGGGCGGCAGGGAGCGCCGTGTCCGACGGGTCGGGAGGAGAGGGGGCGGTGGAAGGCAAGGGGAGCTGCGTTGGCACAGATGTGGGCGTCCCACTGGCGTTTTCCTGTCAGGGTGGATGATTTCAGTCTTGGAAACATCAAACCGAAACCAAATTTCTATAGGGTTGGGGGTTGATGTGGAAGCTGCATGTCGCAGGAGAAGCGTTGACTGGATTTTTAAGTGTTTTCTCTGAAAATGACTTAATAAAATGACATTTTGGGATTCTATCGTTATTTCAATTTTTCCCTCGTTTTACTTCCTCTTAATTTCCAGTAAAATCTCACCAGTTAACCAGATATATAAAGAACAGGCTGGTGTATTTCCTGCTCATACATCGTGAGTAATAAAGGCATCCCTACAGACTTCACATCGCTTTTGAATAGGGTTTTGCTTTTCTTGCCAGTTGGAAATTGCTAAATAGCGATATTAGTGATGCACAAGAAGGAACGTGCTCAGCTGTGTTATGGCTTCTCAGGATGCTTTATGTGTCTGCCCAGGACAACGTACACTTGTGTAGAGCTGAACAGTGGTTTGAGGAGAAATGAGTCGCCAAGATGGAGCTTTGAAATGAGGGGCCAGCTGAGAAGAGCTGCTCTCTGAGGGAAGGAGGAGTTTTGTGGGTGATGTTGGTGTCCAAAGCACAGAAGGGGAAAGGCTGGGACGGGGCCAGGAAGAGAATCCAAGGGGTTTGGCACAGGGGGGACAGCACGCTCCAGAAATTTGTTGGTGGGTCAAGGAATGTAAGTGGCTCAAGGGAGCTGCCATCAGCGAAATGACGAAAAGTAGCTTCGCTCACCTGATACGAGCCCGTGCCAGGTTGGATCAGAAGGCGAGAAAGTAGAAGCTGGAGTTTTTCAACAGACCGTATCAGCGGAAGGAGGAGGTTCAAGTGTGGAGGGTGTTGTATGACAAGCAAGAGGGAAGGTAGAAGCATGTGAAGGTTTGTGGTCGTAACCAGCCAGGGGAAGGAACAATCGCTTTATCTGCTGGACCTACTGAGCTCGGGCCCAAACACCTGGTGCTGCCCCGGCATGGGGTGCCCTGGGGGAGCCCCCGTGTATGGGATCCGTGATTGATTGCGCAGTAAATGCTGCAGCTCCTGTTGTCTTGGAGTTTATTATTCTTAAGTAAGGCATTTAAATCAACTGTGCATTTTTGGTAGCCTGAAAAACGTAAACACTTTGTGGAAAGAAACGTAAGCATTAAGATTGGAAATAAAATATACTTGTATCTTTTAAAAGGTTTATCTTTACCCTTAAATACGCTGATTGAGCTTATTCTTTTTTTGCTTAGTCTTTGTGGGCCGTTAAAATCTGTTGCTTTTTCCCATCTCAAGGAAATGCATCTTTGACACTTCTCATGACCTGAGTCACGATGCTGTCACAGAGCCAGAAAACATCCTGAGCGGTCATGGGGAAAAGAGCCGAGCAGCCGAGGGTGCGGCGGGCGGGAGCGCAGAGCTCGCTGCGCTCCGCTCCCGTTCCTGTTCTGGGGGTGTCTGAGACAAGCCATTTATTATCATTATCCATGGATATTATTATCAACTTCTCATATGTAGTGGTTCTCAAGGCGCTTTTATTTTTTTTGCGTAACTTGTGGTAAATACTCTGTGTTCAACCTGGGTTGAATGCAGATGCTAAAATATTTGAGCAAATTGTTGCAGCTAGAGGAAGCGGAAAAAAGGCGTAGGTAAAAAAAAAGCCCTGAATGTATTAAGATGTAGTTTATCGTCCATGCGAATTCTAATACACTGAGCCCTTTGGTGAAGGAGCTGCTATTAAACTGTCCCTTTCTCCTCACCCAACACAGCTGCACAGAGAGATGTCCTTCCGAAATTCTCAGAGCAGTCATTGTGCAGTTTCTAACCCAAGCTGACCAGTTATTCTGACTTTGTTGTCCTAATTAAAAAAAATACAGGGTACATAATGATGATTTTATTCTGTATCATTTGGAAGAGAAGTCTGAAATGCCCAGATTTTCTAAATTTCACAATGCTGCAGCGGCTCGGAGTCATCCCGCAAAGAAGGCTTTGAGCTGAAAGCTGTGTTGATATGAATTATGACTGATAGACATGACAAGGGGCAGTAATCCTACATACTGCTTTTCTCAAGCGCTTCATCACTGTTACTGTTAGTAAAATTCCCATGTGCAAGAAACTGGAGTAAGAGAATCTCTGCCCGGCACCTGGAAGCTGCTTGTACAGTAACCAGGTTAGTGGAGCGTGAAGTTGGAGCTCACGTAGCCCATTCCTGGAAGAGTTTGCAAAAGTCCAGGTCCGTGGTGGCTCCAGCCACAGCTTCTGCTCCAGGGCTGGCCTGGCATTGCACCTTCCCGCTGGTTCACAAAATACTCCATAACTACACCCGTAGTAGTTACAAGAGATTAATCATGCAGTTTCTTAACTTGTGAAGTGTTGAAGGTGCAAGGTCTGGTGCAGGTATGGTGATGTCTGGACCCTTCGCTGCCTGTGACTGCCGTTCACGGGCGGTGATCTAAGAGCAGAAAGGCCCCGTTGGGTGATTTTGCTGGTAGCCATCAGTGGAAATGAGCCGAAGTGTTGCTGCTGCCATGTTATGGCTGCGCTAAGCCTGGAGCCAACAGCTGGAAACCAACTTGTGGTGCTGTTGTGTCTTCAAGGAGAGTTTTGCCCATAAATGGATGTGAGCTTTGCACCAACAATATTTTTAGTTAAATCGATCTGGAAAGATGATGATTAGGCGAGGGTTGTGTGCGTGGTGATGCAAGGGTTGTTTTCTAAGAAAAAAGGCACTGTGTGGCTCTTTGAGGAACTTTAGCACAGCAAACTGATATATGTCCAAAATGAGGAGGGGAAGCAGCAAGGGAAGCAGCAGATATTTGTGTCAGATTTTGAAGGAGGTATCTTTTACCCTGTGGATGTCCCCGCAGCTGCTGGCAAGAGGAGCCGTGGTACCTGGGCTCTGGCAAAAGTGGCTGCTTCTCCTTTTTGATTCCCCTACTCTGTCAGTGTAGTTTCTTTTCCATGCAGGAAAAAGAATTCATACACATGGAGGGAGGCGAAATGGCCAGACGTACATCACTGGTTCTTGAAGTAAATGACGGGTTCAGATCCCAGCTCGAGGTTTGAACTGGTCTTTCCTAACCCATCTTTGGCCGGGTTGAGGTGACGGGTGGCAAAGGGGTCACGGTGGTTCCTTCTCTGTTCTACCCACCACGTGCCCTCCTGGATGCACAGAGGAAGTTCTGCTTTCTTAGGGTAATCATGAGATTTAGTGTAGCTGTATTTCAGAAGTTCAGGATCGAGTGGTTTTAAAACATTATGAAAACAACCAGCGGTGTTATTTTCTCCCATGCATTTCAATGGGATCAAGTTTGTGATGGGTTTTGGACTTGCACCAGTTTAGCTGAGAGAAAAATTTGCTAGATGATATGTGGATACATGCTGTAGCTAATACATAATTTTCTTCAATGGATCTGATTGTATTAGAAATATTTAGGGTTAAAGTGTGAAATGAGGCTAAATTGGGCAGGATACAATTCAAGGAAATTGCAACGCAACTTTAATTTAGAAGCGATCACTAACTAAAACGATTAGATTCCTGACTTTTTCTAGGAAAATGTGTGATGTTTTACAAAGAAAGATAAAACGTGTTTCACCGAACAAGACAAAGGTACAAGGAAAGCGCCGCTTTGGGCAGTAACCAGTGGTCCCGGCGCTGGGTGAGCGTCCAGCACGGGTTCTCCGCTCGGGTCACAAGGCAGCGATTCTCACCAGGGCGCCGCTGTTTCCTCTTCCGACTGCAGCCCATTACAGATTACACCGGAACATGTCTGAGAAAAGGTCAGAAACTGGGGTGAAAGTCTTGGAACTGAAGCTGGGAAGCTTTCCATTCTCATCCAGGAAACTTTGTGTATTGGGTAAAAAGCACAGCAAAAATAAACCGCCACATCCATGACACTTCTGTTTTTCCTGCCCTTTTCTGTCTGCCGGTTTGAGATGATTTTATTTCCCTTGCGTTAGACGATTAGTGACTGTTTAGTTGAGGAATCTTCAGTATTGCGCTGAACAGAAATAATGGCCAAACAGTTCATTTTTGTCTAACTCGGCCTCCCTATGATTGCATAGCCCGGAGTTACTGCCTTTTTATTTACCAAATTAAAGATGTTTACATGTAGCGTTAATGTCACCAGACTACGTGGCACACTTTGAAATGCAGTCTGTTAAATACGGTGAGATATAAATGCTGATCAAGTGGGGTTTGAATGCGAATAACATTGCGTTACTAAGCTTTTTGTATGGGAGTAATGAAAGAAAATGGAAAAAAAAAGATCAGCATAGAATCATTTTATTATGACACTGAGAGGTGTTCGATCGCACCTTAGTTCTGAATTCATCAAGGCTCTAAGTTGATGGGAAGAGGACAATTTTACTGTACTAATTCCTTTCAATTACTGAATATTTTTATCCAGTGTCACAAGCTACCAAGTCTGGCACGTTTCCCTTTCATATCCAAAAATACATTTCGAAAACTCAGAAATGTGTGATTTGATCCAATGTTTAAATCTCGCGTTCATACCCGAGGAGTATCTTATAGGTTTAGCAGTGGTTGTAAAGAAAATAATCATAAATAAAACCTGTAGCCATCGATAGCTTCACGAAGGCGGTTGGCGGCGGGTGACAGGGAGCGCGGCCAGGCCGGACCTGGGAGCCGCTCCTGATGTCTTTTCCACAGATATCCAGCTTTGTCAAAACCCAGTAAATCTTGTGAAGTTTATTTTCCTTGTAGCATCTGTGTTTTATAATGGTGCATTTAATTTGTTATTTCTTTGTCTGCAGGGATTTCTTTTGTCCGGCGCTTTCGGGCCTCCCCTTTCCCGGCGGTGGCAGCGAAGCCGTTAGTGATGGCTGGTTGGGGAATAGGCCCCTCTGCCTGACAACAAAGCCCGTTGTTGTTTGCTTTCTTCACTTTTATCCTCTATCCGTTTTCCCTTCGAGTATTTGTAGGATAACATGTTGCTTATGTTTTGGGTGGATGATACGATGGCGGTTTTGTTGCAGATTTTGAGCAAATGGGTCCTGAGATCACGCTGATGGGACTTTGTGTCTCATCGGGCAATGTTGAGCCTAAAAATTTGCAGGATGTTGTTGCTACAATTAATAAAAAACTCTTAAGTGATGGCTTAATGCTGCAGTTTTGTGAGAATCCTTAACTGCCTCGGGATTCCTCAACTTGTATGGAAATGGAGCAGCTCATCCTTGCGTAGGAAGGACCTGTGTAAATGCCTCATTTCTCTGCATGCAAATATTCTATTGAATCAACGGGAGGTTTTGCATATGGAAAACTCCCCGGTGTTGGGAGCAGAGGGCACTGAGTAATTAAATGTGGCTCGAGAGAGACTGTTACAACACAGTCCTTTGGTTCAGTAGTTCATAGTTAATCATTATATTCCTAACAAGTAAAAGAAAACAAATTACAGGCATTTGGAGCCCCCTCTGTGGCTCAGGGGGAGCACAGGAGAGCGAGAGACTTGCAGAGCGGCCTCGATTACATGCAACAGTAACTAATTAGACAATAATGCAGAAAACCATTCACACTCCATTCTGCAAGAACCAAAAATGCATTATGAAATTAATCTTAAAAAAAATTGATCGCATCTCAGTCTGAATTTAAAACTGAGCTCTTTTTTTTACCTTATTTCCCCCTTTCCTGTTTCTTTTTACTCCGAGTTGGTGCAGGAAAATTGCTGTTAGTGAAATCTGCTCTCTGAGGCTTGAATAGGCTTGTTATTCATTAAAGCCTTGCTATTTCTCTTAAAACGCATTGACCAACGTTCGGGGCAGATACTTAACACAAAACACACTTTGTAATTTCATCATTTTTGTTATTGTGCTTTTCTAAGATGCAGAGGTCTCCGGACTTGGGAGAAAAAACAAATAAAACCCCTAAGCTTACAGTTATATAGTATTAAAAGAAGAGTAAAGGAAGCATTGAGTGTCTTTAGGATGATGAGACATTCATTAAGATTTTTCCGCCTTCCTTTTCCTATTTTCAATCCATCTGAAGTACCATTAAGGCTTTTCAGGCAGCTTCCTGTGAGAAACCCTTTTCTGTGCTGTTTTTCTTCCTTGAAAAAAGGCGCCTGCTCTTCAGTCAGCTCGTATGGATTTGGCCTGGGATTTGTATAATATCTCTGTAGAATGCATCGGTTGTTTAGGAACCTAATTCCCAATATGGCTCCCTTTTGATTAAGAACAAAGCCAGCGTTTCACAGCATTATAGGAACACAGAAAAACAAGTTAATGATCTAAACCTTTTAATTCATGGTTGCTTGTCTGTTTTTAAGTACTTTTGATTCTGTTATAAACAGACTGGCCCCTTTTTTTGTTTAACTTCTTTCTTTGGTTTCTTCACGTTTCTTTCTTTGCCGTCCATGAAATTTGTAGCTAGTTTCCTTTTCTAACTGAAAAATGAAAGGATGTGACTACAGAATGATGCAGAAAGTAAGAAAGCGTATCTGGACTGGGCGCAAATCCAGCTCGGGCCTCTTTGAAACAAGCTAAATTTAGGGTTGGTGGGATTGTTTTGTTAGGTCTTCCCCTTCCTTTTTGAAGTACCTACACTTTGTTTTCTTCTTTTCGCAATGAACATAAAGTTTGTTGTTTCTTTTGATACTTTCTTGATTTTTACATGTAGCTTGGCTTTTTTTATGTATAGTTTCTTGTTATTTCCTCCAGGCCGAGTTCAGCAGATTACTCTTATTTGTGCCTTTATTGTAGAGACAACAGAAGCGACCTTTTTGGGACTTTCAGTTACCAACACTGTATGTGGTACCTTAGGAAAATTGTTCCCTTCCAGATTTTATTTTTGTTTTTAAATAGAGAATCGGAATCCAGAGCTTGGTCTTCAAATTGAACTTGGAGACTTTTAGGGGCACAGAACTGTCAGGCAAGCAGCAGCAGCTTGAATCATTTCCCTTCCATGCAAGGAGATCTTAACCACGCATATAAAATAAATATTTGCTGCTTCCATTGTCGTTTGTTTTGTACCTGAAATGAAGATGACTTTTAAAGATACGTTTTTGATATGTTTTTGCTTGCAAGAGGCTTATCTCAGGTAGTCGTTAGAGATGATAAACGGAGGAAAGAATTCCAGTAATGTGTTTTATTACGTCTCTGTCCCATCAAGGTAAATTGAACAGCCAAGACACTTACAATAACTTCACGAACAATAATCCTGGGAACCCTCGACTGCTGCCCCTTCCAAGTCTGACCGTGGTGCTGCCTCTCGCTCAGATCAAGCAGCCAATGACTCTGGGGACCATCACCAAGCGCACAGGGTGAGTGTCTCTGCGCTGACCTTTCTTCACGTTACTTATAACTAACCTGCAAATAATTCGTGTTACTAGTGGTGCTTAGTTTTATTCCTTCTTTTAATTTCATTCCGTGTATTTACTGGCAACAGAATGGGGGCGGGGGGAAGAGGAGACAAGAAAAGAAAAGCAGCATCAGATAAGTAAATAAAACCTGCAAACAAATGTCTCAAACCTGAGGAGGATTCGTTTGGGTGGGTCATTCCCATGCAGTCTGCCAGGTGGGAAATGCCGTACGCCGACAGCAGGAGAAGTTTCACACCAGGAACCGGTACGGAACACAAGCAGAGCTGTATTCAATCACAATAAGTTATGGTTTTGCCTTTTTCTTTTTTTCCTAGTACATTTGTTTATTTTGATTTCCAAACTTTTCAAGCAGAAATTATTTTTGCCTATCAGAAATGGAAAGCCAGTAAGCCAGGTTGAGTAGAAAGAGCAAACTTAATCCCGCTGTTTTCTTGACCTTATTTTTCCTCTGAAGTGCCTGCTCTGTACTATGAGCCTCACGTGTGGACTCCATTGCGGAGCCAGCTGCACTTTGGTTCTTCTCCCTGAGCTGCGATAAAGCACTTCAAAATATCTCTGCTAAATACATATACGTTGTAATAACTCGGAAGATTTTGTGAGCTCTCTAAACAATTTTAAGTAAATTGATACCGTCCAGCAGTTGATACTTTTCTCTTGCTAAATTTCAAATCTTTTTGCAATTAATGCATAAAACCACTGGGTGATTATTATATAATTTTTTTTCCCCTCTCACCTTTTTGTTGTTCAAACCCCTGAATATTTTCTAGTTTAAAGTCAATTAATTTACAGATTGCTTTTACATTTTTAAGAAAAATAGATCGCGTATGGCGTGTGGTTGGCTGAAACAGTTGCGAGTCCTACAGGTTCATAAGGTTTTCCCCGTGTTGGCAGACGGGTGCAGGCGCTGTCTCGCTCGCTTCGGTGCTTTCTTACTCAAACCCCGACAGGGAGGTGAATTTTACCTTGTGTTTTGTGAACCGGGAATGATATTTCAGGCCAGAGCTCATAGACATTCCCCCTCTCCCTGAGTAATTCCCATATTCTGTGCTTGAGTGTTCAGGACACCCTGTAAAATCTGTTATTGCTTTGTTTAGCGCACTAAGTATGCATGGTGGTGATCTGAAGGCTATATATGTATTCGCATATATACGTGTGTCTATGTACATGTGTATCTGACAATCCAGTCCTGTTCTCACTGCTGGAAACAGGAATTTCATGCGGCTTGTTGAGCCAAATGGTGAACTGCAAACACACAGTTGCTCTCTGCACATCAGTTCCTGAGCTTCATAGAAAATTGCGAATGGAACTTATGAAACAGTAAAGAAACAGCATGAGGGCGATGTTGTGGTTTAACTTCTTCCACACCTACATTTCAGTCGCTTATTTTTGCTTGTTTATTTCCTGCTTACCGTTTAAACGCAGGTGAGGGACAAAGATTGTGCCAGCAACGGAGTGAATTTTGAAAGTATAGAAAAGTGATCGCAGGCGAGGATGAAAGGGGAGGCAGCAGCAGGGAGAGGCGGGTGTGCAGGGATTACAGCTCTTGACAGAGGGGAAGTATCAGAAAAATCACTCAAAGTGGACAGTTGGAGGACAGAAATGTCATTCTAGGCTCTGATCCTACAAGTGAAACAGACACTTAGAACTAGGAGGGACAAGACAGAAAGGAAATGAGAAGCCACCTGAGGCTCTGCTGGAGGAAGGTGATGTGGGGTGAGCGGCGCCCAGGATGATGTTGGAAAATCGCTTGCTTCACAATAGTAATTCACACAGCGGCCTTTACAAAGGCTGTTTCCTTAATGCTGGGCTGATAGCAGCAAACTTGCCTACAACTGTTGCAAATTGAATAAATCCGCGTTATTTTATTTAATGCTTTATTCTTAAATATCTTAAACATATTCAAAGAGTGCTCATAGTCATAGTTTTCTTTAAGTAAATTTGACTATTCCTGAACTGTCCCTGTCCTATTATTTGGTGTAATTTTAAAAACTAATTAAATTTAAAGTATTAGTGAGGCTTATGTAAGGGAGAAAACCACCGTCATGGGAAATACCCCGCTGTGTAAATAGGGTTTTCATGAATGAGGATCATAATTTTCAGCGAACCCCGCGTAGATGTGTGATGCGAAGCTGAGAGCTCCCTTCATTTGTTCTGCGTCCAAGAAATTGGATGAAAGTACACAAAATTAACATGAAAAGCCGCATTTGAAAGCAGGGATTTCAGAGGAATGCCTGGGATCCGAGAAGCCTGGCGTGCCTAAAATGACCAAATTGAGACAGCAGCCTTAACTTAAACCTCCAGGGGGCAAAGCGTGTGTTTAACATATTTAACATCTGCCCTCATATTTCTCAAAACACATAGCGATGTGAGTCTGTACAGTGTAATATTTAGACAGGACAGGGACCATCTGCCTCTCTCTGGAAGTGTGGGAGGCGCGAACCGCGGCGAATGGCAGCGGACAGATGTATTTACACCTACGTGGGCAGCACCTCTGAGCGCTGCTGCGGGGAACGAGGATCCCGTAGGAGCAGCTGCTGAACCGAGTGCTCATGCAGCGATCCCAGGACACGGGCTCGCTATCCAACGGGTTTTCTGATCCCAGGACATGGGCTCGCTATCCAATGGGTTTTCCAGTCCCTCAGAGCGCATCCCCTTCCTCATGTCGCTGCTTTTAAAGAATTAAACATTTTACCTCTTGCAATACATTTCTAGAAGGCAAAAGCAAGACTGAAAGAATACCATATCATCAGCAGTTCTGGATTTGGCAGTTTGCTTTTAACATATCAAAAGCCTTTTTAATACTAGACATCTTAATTAAATTTTGCGGATTTTCTTAACCAAAAAATCGAGTTGTGGGGGTTTTTTTTGTGTTTTATTTTTCTGCTCGTCTCCAAGACAGCAAAATATTTGTCAGGTACTGAAAGGACTGATCGGTGCTGTTAATAGCGTCTGTCCCAAGCAGAGCTGCAGAGCGCGTCATTTTACTTGACAAGTGGAATGGCAGTAAATTTTTAAAGTGTTTGCTGGAGCCCTATGGGAATGAAAGCCCAGAACCTGGGGTTGTTTCATTGTGCGCTGCTCATCACAGATGCTTTTTTTTCCTCATGCAAACTTGTGGGGTTTGGAACATTTTCCAATCAGTCATTAAACTCCTTTATCCTGAGCGAGACTCAGGTCTCAGCGCTCAGTACCTCCCAGCGTTACCACCCTGCTCGTGTCCTTGTGCCCTGCTCTTGGCTTCTTCCTTTGCTTGTTCGGGTCTCTCATTGTGATTCCTGCACCTCCACGAGCCGCTTTGGTTTTGTCCCTGTATTTTGTCATCCCGTTGAGTCGCTTTCCCGCAGCTCGTGCTGTCAGCACATGCCGAGGGGCAGACAGGTTTTCCCAAAGGGGCTCCAACACTGATGAGTAGGGAGGCGTCTTATGCTTGAAAGATTAGGGAGCGTAAGACAGTAAAAAAAGCTATATTTAATAAATCTTTCTATATCTGTGCCTCAGTTTCCCTCTCAACATTTTAATAGTATTGCTGAGTTCCTTCTCAAATCTGGTAAATGGGTTAATTCATTGCTCGTTCACAAAGAGCTTATAGATTTGAAAGGGGAGGAACAGTACGGTCCGTCTCATGCTGCTCTATACCCGGCCGTGAATCGGGATGCTGAAGACAGCTTTGTGCTTTGCAATAGCTCTGTGAACGTTCCTTGTGCTTGTGGCTTGGGTTGGAGTGAGTTTCCCCTTTGGAAGAACGTGGGGACACAGACGAGCTGTAATAAGGAGGAGGGAAATAAAAGATACAATAATTGCCCCGAAAAGAAAATGTCTTGTCAAAGTTGGCTTCTCAGACAGCAGCACTTGTTTTCTCTTTCTCCAGGGATGTGGTTGTTATATTTGTATCATACTTCATGCTCAGATTCATTACAGCTTTAGTGACACCAGGATGGGACCTGCGTTAGTTGGGGCTTGTCAAAACAGAGCCATCCAAAGTACCGTGTAGGCGAAGGAATAAAACTGGTTTGGTTTTGTTCTGTTTTCTTTTTCCATCCAAAAAATTTAGATAGTGTGTTTTTTAAACAGGGATCTCTATCCATTCTTCATCCCATCCCTCATTCCACCCCCAACAGGGAAGGGGGAAAGTACCTGAAGTGTCTGATGCAATTTTATCATTTTAGTGTCTTTATATTATAGGTACTGAAAATCTCTGATACCCATTTGTTTGGGTTTTGACTCAGAGAGCTTAATTTAGCCCAGGTTCTACTACTGAAGCAAGCAAAACCAGGGAGTGCAAAGTTATGATGTCACGGTACAATCAGGTAGGAAAAAGCAACTAAAAAAGTCAAGAAGAAAATGTAAAACTGAAGGTAAAGAATACAGAGGCAGGGCAGCTCCCCTGCTGCTGCACCCAGACATTCCAGCCCATTGCTCACTTGTTTAGGGGTCACCTTTAGCTTTTATTATACATTTTGGTAATAAAACAACTGTTTCAATGATTTGTCATTGATGCAAAATACATTAATCTGCACTAAACCTTGTTCAGATGTCACTAGATATGAAAGGATTCTCCCTAAGGCAGCACATAGTGGTGAGGGTTCGATTCGGTGGGTATGGCGCAGCTTTTTGAAACCTTAAGTAGTTTTTACTAAACACGATAACACAAAATCCAAGGATGTTTCAATTTTTTGCCGAAGCTCAGAATCAGCCAAGAGATTTCTGTTGGAGTTTGGAGTGGTAAATCAGCCTCATTCCGTGGTTCTCCTTGGGAACGTGTCCCTTGCCGTGCGTTTTCGCGGCGTCGCTCTGATGCTGTCGCCCAGTGCGGCCCATCTGCTGCTGTCTCTTCAGGGCTGGGTTCTCATTCCTACATCCCCCTCTCTCTCAGTTAGCGAACCGTCCGCACTGTGCGAAGGGAATAGCCAAAAACTATTGCTTATATAAATATCATAGGGAGAAAAAACGGTCATCTGAAAAGAAACGAGGTCTCATGAGGATAGAGGGAGTGGCGATTTGTCTCGCACGCCTTTTAAGACTCCAGTATAGTCTTGTGACGTCCAGTTACATTTACTTCATCATACATTAAAAACAAACAAAGCCTTCCGTTGAAGCACATATCCACCTGGGTCAATTTGTAATTAAAACAGAGATAATTTGTTATCGGGTCAGCATAGTATCAGGTCAACATAGCATGTAATCAGGTCAACATAGTATGTTGTGCAAAAAGATTTAAAACAAGGCCTTTGTTATCTTCTGCAATGTTCTGATGAGCTCAGCTAAATGTCATTTACCTCCTTCTTGCCGACAGAGAAACTGAGGCAGAGAGGGGAAAAGGGATTTGCCCAAACGTCCAGGATCATAAGTGGGAAATTCTAAGCTCCCAGTCAGATTCGACCGCTCGCCCATGGCTCTCCACACTGACACTAGACAGCTTCTAGGTTTTAAGAGATATTGGCTGTGGATTATGTAGAAGACTCACGTTTCCATGGAATATCTCGACGGTGCAACAGGCTGATCCTCTCTGGAGCCATTAGAATGGTGTTCAGCTCAGGGACGAAGTGTGGTGGCTCTGTGGATCATATTAATGACATCAAATAGATTTGCAATAGCCGAGGGTTCTCTTTCCCGCATTCAATGCAGGCTTGCGGGTGGGGGAATACGATCGCTGTGTCATAAAGATTTTTAATTAAACAGTGTGTTTCTGCCCCAGGAAAAGGGCTGAGTCAGTTCCTGGAAAAGCTTGTGCTTGTACCTGTGCTTGTTTTTACGTAGGACTTGCTTCTTTTCAGTCCGTTTCTAGAACTGTCCCACTCAGACCTTCAGTGTTTCACAGCAGACACCCACCTATTTCTTGCTTTTGATGCTAATTGCCTTTCTCTCTGAGTTCTGCCTGTGTTGTCCATTGAAGGCTGTGGGCAGGTTTCAGGAGACCTGAGCTGGGCCCAACCTCAGTCCCGGGGTTTGAGTCCCTCCCGTGGGTTTGCGTTGGCCGGGGGCCGTTCCGTGAGCATCAGCATGTTGGTTAATTCAAGGTCTCGTTTCTTTCAGGGCATCATGAATGGTGATAAAGAATTCTTTTGTTTACCTTCTGCATAAATCTGAATAGCATGATATACAGTGTACTTGATGGTAATTGAGTTCTCATCTAATTTCTGTGCATTTTTCCCCTTTACGTGAAGACCTTACCTGTTTGGAGCAGGATGTTTTTCCATAAAAGCTCCATGGTGAGTTCCCGGTTCGAACCCAGCATGCCTATAATTCATTTGCTGTCCTCACTCAAAATAACTCTGTGCTTAGACTTTTTAATTTGGGATTTCTCTTTTTTTCATTCGTTTGCTTGCATGGCTGATCCATAGGTGGAAGCACTGCATAACTTCACTTTTCAACTATGGATGTGTGTTCACCATCAAGCATTGTCAAAGAAACGCATTCGCTTTTGGTTTTTTCTCTTTTAATTTTGAGAGGATATTTAATTTTTAAGTAGCAGAGAAGTTGAGAAAATAGATTATTTTCCAGTCCAAAGCAATGCTCTATTTTTTCTCTCTAGCTTCCTTTATTACCATAGCGCTGAGTTGCTTACAGACAGAAACCATTGGTGATGGCCTCTCAAAAAGGAGCCAGACCAGCAGTGAGCAAAGTGCTGCAGGAAGAAAGATGAAGCAAGTAAAACGGGCACTGCAAAATCATAATAGAACAAGCTTATCACACTGGGGGAAAAAATAAACCACAGTTCTGTTAAAATCAGGATATTTGAGACAGAAATACAAAGGGATTTTGGTATTAATATGTAAACTTGCAGCATGTTACAAAAATAGAGACAGAAGAAAAGAGATGTAACAAGTTCTGGTGTGTTGGAGCTTGGTTCAGGATGCACATAGTGCTACCAATGGGGGTCGGGCAGCAAGAATGGAAGAAGTTTGGACATCTTGCAACTTGGAAAATGTAGAAACTTTCAGCTAGGAGATATAGATAAGAGTTTTTCATTAGTTGTTGTTGTTGGGGGGTTGTATGTGGTTTCTGTGTTGTTTTGTTGGGGTATTTTTTTGTTTGTTTTTGATTTTAAGTCTAGCTAAGACACTTGTTAGCTATATCTGTCCATATCTGTTAGAATATTTGTGTGTGGCTCTTGTTCCTACCACTCGCAGTTTGTTCCCCCTGTATCACCCCCTGTGTCTCTGCAGCAGAAGGAACGTCCTGGGAGCTCCGTTAGGACATGAGGTTAAGCAAGAGCTAAACCAAAGCTGGGAAAGCAAAGGCACTAAATATAACCCTAAAGAAAAGAAGGTGACATTGCCTTATTCCTAGAAAATACCTGTTCACTGCAGTAGTTCTCAGAACATTTCTAGATGTATTTTACACTGCACTTGGGTATTTCGTGATCTAAGAACAACAAGGGCCCTGGAAGGAGAGTTTTGCAAATGGGTTTTGTCTTAGAAATGGACGTGTCGGTCTCTGCACGGAGCGGCGGAGACGCTTGTCAACCAGAAATGGTTTTCGATTGAGACAAGATTAAAAGGCCTAGATTAAAGAGGAGAATATACGAAATAGACTCAAAAATTGTTGCCTGTCTTTCACAAGACTCTTTTGTGGTTTGTTTAGTGCCAGCGCTAGCTCAGAAATATGGGCTTTGCCGGCCTGCAGAGAAATGCAGATAAAAAACACGCTTTGGGTGGGGGAAGAAATCATGTTGTTTCCATTAAAGGTCTTAGTGAGACCTAAGATTGTGTAAACAAAATGGATGGAGATTTGACAGTTGCTGCCTGGTGAATGAAGGCGCCTACCATTGCCTCTCCTGCCTTGTCTTGCTGTTTTCATCATTTGGCGACTGGAAACATGCCTTTGTTTCCTTGTTTAAGGCACGGTGATAAATTGATTGAAATGTATGGATTTTGAGGCAGATATACTTTTTCAGTAATTGCCTGTGTAATTGCAAATTCCATGCGGTATTTTTCCCTTGCTGCTGCTTATATAGTCTTGATGAAACTTTTACCTTCAGCAGTCATCTATGTTTCCATTTTGGTGGGTTTAGCTGTGGAGTTGTGGACAAGGGCTTTAGGCTTTGTGAATCTGCTGGATTTGAAGCCTCTTTGTTGGGAATATAAAATCACCGTGTGATTCTCAGTCTTTGCCGACTGCATTTTCTTCTTTCTTTTGCTCCCACCACTTTTTTGTGCCATTTCAGTGGAAAATGTTTATGTCTGTATATATCTGCATCGCAGTGCTCCTCCATTTAGAATGGAAATAACCCTCCAAAATTCTGGTAGAATAGTTAATTCATATCAACACCACACATTTCCCCAAGTATAGTGGTATTTGGGTTTAACTTGGCTTTAGCAGGTGACATTGTCATTCCCTTCAGCTGGGGAAGGTGAATGTCAACAGTTGGTAACAAATGACACAAATATTGGCTTCGGTTGAGGTGCAGAACAAGAACTATGTCATTAAAAGGGGTTTTAATTACTACTGTAGTCCTGTAGATACAGATACAATTGGGATGAAAACACAGCCCGGTGTCCTGGAGTTGTTGGTGTAGTTACACAGTTGGGAGACCCAGCCAGGAAGGAGAACGCGGCTCATTGTCCCACTTGGCTCTCAAATCCAGAGCTGTTGTTTCTCATGGGGGACAGAAATCCTAAGGGTGGGTGTTCTGGTTCCATCAGCATCACTTGCTTGGTTTCAGTGTTGATTCCCAAAGCCCTGCACTTCTTCCTGTATCGCAACCCCTTCCAGTGAAAATATGCGACAATCTGGAAAGTTAGCGTGTTGTGAAGATTCTTTCAAATTAAACGTTTTTAAAAGTGAGGCCAAATGCGCCTTAATTTCAGTTCTTGGAATAATTTATGAAGTGCTGACAGGCTAAGAGCAAGTAAAGAGCAGGAGTTCGTAGCAGAAACAAGTCATTCAGCACCTGCCTTCAACATTATTGTTTTGTTATCATTTATAAAGCTGAGAGGGTGTTTGCATCTACAGAATAATGAGGATTTATAGTTTGCACGTTGTTAAAATATCACAATGGCATGAGAATATATTTTCTTAATGGCATTACTGTTACTGAAAATAAGTGGGCTTTGGAGGTTTCCTGAAAGAAACAAAGTTGAGTTGGAATGTATTGATGAAAACTCAGGGCTGGAGTAAAATGGTGGTAAAATGAAAGATTCCTGAGGTACAATAGTTGTCAGAATAGACTTGTTGACATCTCAGCAGTTTTTACAGAACTATGTCTAAACCAATATGATGTGCTAGTCTTTTATATTTTTAATTTGTCTTTATTAAGTTCAACCACATGAGTAATCTTGTTTCCCAAGGTCTGCTCTTGCAGGCTACGAAACATCATTCCTCAAGGGCAAATGTTTTGGCACTGAAACCGACACTCCAATGCATCCGTGCAAGATGTACACCTTAAAGACATGGTGTGAATACAGCGTAACTTGGACCTTTTCCTTGAAGGTTGTTTAGAATTGTATTGGGTTGAGTGTACGTCTTAGGACTAAGAGTGTCGGGAACCCCACAGAAATGTGCTGTTGTGGTTCTAGATTCTGTCGTGCTTAATGGTTGAAGGAATGACAGATCTACCTTGACTTGAGTGAGGCATTTGACACAGTCTCCCACAGCATCCCCACAGCTGAACTGAGGGAGTGCGGTCTGGATGAGCGGGCAGTGAGGTGGACTGGGAACTGGCTGAAGGGAAGAAGCCAGAGAGTCGTGGTCAATGGGGCAGAGTCCAGTTGAGGCCTGGATCCAGTGCAGTGCCTCAGGGGTCAGTACTGGGGCCGGGATTATTCAATATATTCATCAATGATTTGGACGAGGAAATAGAGTGATTGTCAGCAAGTTTACTGGTGACACCAAGCTGGGAGGAGTGGCTGACACTGGAAGCTGTGCTGCCATCAGAGACCTGGACAGGCTGGAGAGTTGGGCGGGGAGAAATGTAATGAAATAGAACAAGGGCAAGTGCAGAGTCTTGAATTTGGGTAGAAACAACCCCAGGTTCCGGTATAAGTTGGGGAATGACCTATTAGAGAGTAGCGTAGGGGAAAGGGACGTGGGGGTGACCATGAGCGAGCACTGGGCCCTTGTGGCCAGGAAGCCAATGGTACCTGGGGTGGGTTAGAAGGGGGTGGTCAGTAGGTCAGAGAGGTTCTCCTGCCCCTCTGCTCTGCCCTGGGGAGACCACACCTGGAATGTTGTGTCCAGTTGTGGCCCCTCAGCTCCAGAAGGACAGGGAACTGCTGGAGAGAGTCCAGCGCAGGGCAACAAAGATGCAGAAGGGAGTGGAGCACAATTTATTACAGAACTGGTTAAAAATACTGTTTGTGTGACAGTTGGCTGTTTCAAAGTGAAATAAAACCATTCTGAATTTTTCTGAGCAGCTAGTAAATACTTCCATGTATTAATATCAATTTAAATATATAATATATTCTAACATAGCTCGTGAAGTACCACTGCAAGCAAGGTAATATATTTATAGCTGGGAACTTTTTGGAATGTGGATTTCTGACCCGGTAATCTGGAGCTGGAGTTTAAACAGTTGGATATTAAGTGCTTTGTGGTGGTTCAATATCAGAGTTACTGACTATAAATTGCAGTTGCTCTTTTGGGACGTTCCAGCTTCTCCCGCGTGTCCAAGAGCGTCAGGACCGGTCTGAGTCCATGGAAGTTTGTCTGAGTCTTTCCATTGACTCTGAGCAGTGGGATGGAGTTTCTTTTGAAAGATTTTGGGGGTTTTGGGGGGTTTTTCCTTCCAAACGGAAGGTGTGACCGGGGTTTGGTGTGGGTGTGATTTTTGGCTGAGCCCGCTGTGCTCCAGCGACTCCAGCAGAGAACTGGCAGCGAACCGCAGCACAAGGTGTTGGGCAGCTCGGTTACACTTTCTGTACATCCCCTCCAGAAATGGCTGAAAACTGTAAGGTTTTCTCCCATTTCCACAAATGAGCTCATTTCCGGTGATACTCAGTAATTGCTGCGTTAGGTGAGCTCAGGTGGAAGGCCGTTTAAAATGAGGTTGCATGGCAGTAATGATGGAGACTACGTTTGTAACCACACGTTGTATTTTCCACGTGTCCCGTAGTGTCCAGTTGTGGAAGGAACTGAGGTGTTTGAGATCAGAGCGAGTTGTGCTGTTTATTCCAGTGAGATCAGGACTGAGCTGTAAGGGACCAAACCACGGGGTTTGGAGGTGCAGAAGTTGTAGAGCAGCCCAGCTTCTAGAATAATTCTCTTTAACTTGCTTTTCTTATGTTATTTTTACATTATGTTGGTCCATGATCTGTTCTTGCTTGAATATCCCTATTGGTTCATTCTGTTGAACCACTTCACCTGTATACAAATAATTTCTCATTAACAAAAAAAGGGTAATATGAGTTAAGTGCCATTATGACTATACATACTGTTCAAATTGCTTTCTGCTCTTTAAAAATACTTTTCTGCTGCTTAATTCCATCATGATACGTGCAATAATTGGTTAGCACATACATATATGCACTCATACTCTTAGAATTGAAGATCATTACGTAAAAAGGACCAAGTTAATGTGATGGTGTAATCACTGATATAATGTGGAACAAAGAATTAATACAAGAAAAAAGGAAAGGAAGGAGAGGTAGCAAGAGAAGGGAGCAGTGAAACAATGTAGAGAGAGAAATACATATTAATCCAATTAAAAAGGCTGGGAAAAAGAGGGGATGTGGAGAAGGAGGAATCCTGTGTGAGCTTCTCAGCAGCTTTTGTCATAGGGAAGGGTTGGCAGGTAACTGAGGATGCAGGCAACGCTCTGGAAACAGGTTGGAGTGGATACAAACCATCCTGTTCCATATCAGGTTCTGTAAGGACAAGCACTAAATGGTGTTTAAATGAAACATAAACTGCTATTTGTGCTCCACACGCTTTGTGGTGTTTCAGAGGAGGATGGATCTGAATATCTTTTTACATGATAGCATTCCTGCTTTGTTTTAACCCGTGGCTCGTGAGCGTGTGCATTGTTTCCCTTTCCTTGCATGTTGTTCCCTGTGTCCCTCCTGCCCGTGTCACGCGTGTCCCCGAGGTTCCGATGGCACCCGGGCTGTGCTGGGTGCTGGCTGATCAGCGTCACCCTCGGCTGGAGGATTCCTTGGAAAATGCCAGAAAATATCAACCACGTAGAATGACTGACCCAGAATCTGTATTTTCATTCCCAAAGGACTTAAAATTCTCAGTGTCTGTATTCACTTCAGAAGTTGTTTCTATTGAATGCAAATATTCAATATCGGGCCTCTTAAACAGTCCAACCAATTCTCCATTATGAGCCAGTGCTGTTGTTCAATTAATGAGTTCAGTAATCAAGGGGAATTTGGGACCTGTTATCAAGAAACACAAAAGCATCTGTAAATGCTAAATCCTATGGGAACTGCAGATATTCACCACTTCTGAATGAATGTCTTAGAATGACTACTAAGCAAGGCACATCTTAATATCTGAGAATTAACTTTCACAATTTTGTTCTTTCCTTAAGCAAATCCAAACCACCTCCCCAGATCTCACCCAGCAAGTCTGTGGGAGGAGAATTCTGTGTCGCCGCCGTCTTCGGATCATCCAGGTCCTGGTTTGCAAACAATCTTGGTCTGAAAAGAGAAAAAGGTTGGTATATAACACAAACAGGAGGCGCATTTACAGTTAAATTCTCTATTTGCTCATTTTGCCGGAACTTCTGAGCCGACGATGTTTAACTGTAGATTTTTGTTCCTGAAACTCAGTGATGATGGTGATTTTTGGGAGTGTAGTGGGAGTAAAGAGGACAATTTTAATTAGTGAGATAAATCATTGATCTTTTATTATGATATATGACAGAAACCAAACGTTGTTAGCTCAATCCAAAGATACTGCTTGAAGTTTCACTGAAAAAGCTGTAAGGTAAAGGTGAGACGCTCACCAAAGCAACTGTGCAGACATACGTGTGGCAATGTGAACACACCTTGGTGAGCAGCTCTGTTCCATCTGTTCTTACAGGAGCTATTCAGAGCTTCCTTGAAACAAGGGGCAAATTTTGTTCTTTGCGCAATTTTCTCTGTCTCTCCAGCCCTTTTGGTTCTTTTGCCTCACGTTTCTTGACTGCACTCACCTAAAGACAAGACATCTTTGCTGTTTCTGCAATAGGATTTCCTTTGTGCTTGCCAACAGATCAATCAAAGCAGTTTGTCGTGGAGTCGCTGTACATCATCAGCTGTTACGGCAGCCTGGTGGAGCACGTGTTGGAGCCGCGGCCGCTCAGCACCGCTCCCAAGATCAGCGACGACACCCCTCTGGAGATGATGACGTGCCCCAGAGCCAGCTGGACGCTGGTCAGGTACCACCTTCCTTGTACTTTGTATTATTAGCGTTATTATTACAGCAAGCTTTTGTAGAATTCCGTCAGCGCTTACGTGCCTGATTGGGACGCAACCATTTAAATGCTTCCGTAGACATGGAGCTACGTGGACATGTTTATGGATCAGCAGAGATCCTTACCAATCGGTGATTTTAAATGATCAGATTGTAATTTAGCTCTCTATATAAGGACTAGAAACAATTCCTTCAATAGTGTTTAAGTACAGAATTCTGCTGT
This sequence comes from Patagioenas fasciata, assembly GCF_037038585.1. Classification (NCBI taxonomy): domain Eukaryota; kingdom Metazoa; phylum Chordata; class Aves; order Columbiformes; family Columbidae; genus Patagioenas; species Patagioenas fasciata. The sequence continues at coordinate 11,376,648 of NC_092538.1, read as the reverse complement.
GAGACATGAGTGAGGTTGCCACGATGAAGGATTGTGAAGAATGAGGCAAGTTATCCTGGGAGTAGCTGAAGGTTGGAGTATTTCTTAAGACAGCTGAAGAAATTATTCCTGACATGTGGAAGAAAGTGAACAAAAATTGATGAGAAAGTGTTGTCAGTGCTTTTGACGTTTGAAAATATTTTTCTATCGATTTTTCTTGGCTCCTATAGTCCTTAGTGCTGCTTATGGCGGGACTGGATTGATCAATACTTGATTTACCAAGCTATTTAGGAATGGCCCACCCTAATTAAAATTACAGCGCAGACTTCTAGACCATTATTGTTGAAATGAGTAGCTTGTAATGGAATTGAAAATTCTAATTGGATCAAGAGCCCATGACTTTACACAGCTTTATTTTCACAGTTTGTAAATGCCCCGTGACTTCACAGTGTGGAAGCAATGCCAGTTAACAGAACAGCGAAGCTCCCCGATTCTGTGGTGTGTTTGTGTAACGTCAGCACGACACACAGTGCTCCTAAACGCATTTGCCGACCGAAGCTACAACCACCCTCGTCATTTTTTTTGCACTCAACAAACAAGCATTGTCTTTTCCTCACAATCTGCGTGGTTCGGTCGTGCTGCTCAAGTGCCTGTGGTGTATGGCAGTGTTCGAACAAGCTAATTTAAATAATTACAGACATTTTGGGAGCTTGTATAGATAATTACATGTGATGACAGAAACACTGATTTACATTCTCTGTATTAGCTTAAATATTAATAGTCTTGTGTTTTACCTCAGAACTCCTCAGTGGAATGAACTGCAACCACCATTTAATGCGAACCATCCCCTGCTCCTGGCCGCGGATGCCGTGCAGTACTACCAGTATCTGCTGGCGGGCTGTAAGTAGCTGACAGCTTTTTGTCTTGTCTTACATGCACGTTTTAAGCCAAGTATGACTTTCTGCATTTATTTCAGTACACGTTCTACCCCAGAACCGGGCTTCATGTAACCTGTTAGATGGGGTGTTTCAAAAAGATGGACCCTGTTTACCCAATATACTGCTTTGGAATTGCATCCAGCTCTTTGATACACCCCGTAGTAGTAATGGTAGAGTAGCAAATATCGTTTCTGATACACATCGAAGTTGTGAGGCGGCTGTATAGCCAAAACGTGAGCGCTTGGTGGCCTTGCAAGTGACCCCCGAGATGCCCTTAAGCAATGTATTGCAAAGAGAGGCTGAGCAAAAGCCTTTCTGTGGGTACCAGTGCTTATATACACAGATCACATTGATCCCACGTGCTGTAGTCAGGTGTGGGAGTGGGTCACCCAGCTCAAACACTGCACGTTCCAAATGGTTTTGTGCTGAAAACTTTTTAAAGGAAGAAGAATGAGTGGTGACTAAATTCCAAGAAAATAATGAGTTTGTATTATTTGAATGACAGTGGAGACTTTTAATTCAGGTTTTAATTCACATAATAGGAATCTTTAAGATGGGTGCGGAATGCACATAAAAGGAGAATAATAAACGCTAAAGACAAAAAATAATCTAGAGAACATAGTAAAAATGTCATTAACAGAGAAATCTGTGTCTGTCTGATCTTCTTTGAAGTTTTATTTGCCTTCTGGATTTATTCCACCTGAAGCTACTCAATGAAGCTTCTGAAAAAATGGAGTCAACCTGGGATTCGCACAAAAGAGCCCGAGACACCTGTTGGCTTCCCCCTGTTAAAACCAGGCTGAAAGGGCATTCTCCGCCTGCACTTACCTGCAGCGCCGCGACGGGCTGGCCCGACGCGCAGCCCGCGGTTTGATGTGCCCTCGCGGCCGTCAGGGACTTTAATTGCCAGCAAATGGCTAAATAGGGGGTGAGGGTGAATGTTACATCTGTCTGCCACGTCAGTGGTGAGAGGAGCTCTGGCGCCGGTTCAGGGTCACTATTTGTATCTGTCTATCAGAGGTAGAATGCAGCAGTTCCTCTCCGCTCCTGTATAGCATTTCTGCCGATTGTTTGGCTCCATTAAGTGTGCAGGGGAAATAAAAGCCTGAATGACCAAGTCACAAGGGGCTATGGATAGACCCTTTCTTTGTCCACACTCAGAACATTGCATTAGGTCTCATTATCCATTTATAATAAGCGACCTTTGCCCCCCGGGTCATTGAAAAATCCTCAGTGTGCTTTTTAGCACAGAGTACCTCTGTCAGCAGACGGGCAGAACAATGAAACGTCTGGCGCTCCGCTCGAAGGGCTGGATGGGCAGGTTTTCATAAATCCGCGCTTTGATGCCAAAACCCAGGACCAAAATCTTCCTTAGTCTCTGAAAAGTGTAAAGTAGACCCAGTGAGTCCTGTGACGAAAAGAGAATATTCACAAAACACTGCACTTAGTTATTTACATGCAGTTCAGCTCTTAAGATTTTTTTAAGGAATCTTAAAGTTATGTTCACAGCTAATAAGGAAGTAACAAGGAACCATTGTTCCAAGGAATATTTTGTACAACAAGTGGCCACGACCTTTATCCCAAGGGCGTTTATGAGTGGATTAGCACAGCTGTTTCCTTGCTGCGGGGTCAGCCGGGACATCTGCTGCCCAAACCTGCATCCCAGGATGCGCCCGGGCCCACCTGAGCGCTGCATTGCGGCCGGGGCGGAGAACGGAGGGACTGGGCAGCGAGAGATTTGGACCTTACTGGAAATTCAGGGCTTGCAATTGAACTTCTGTGTTAAATTCCTCAACCTGCTGACCTCGCCGTCCTCCTCACGGCTCTTAGAGGCCTTTTGCAGTTGGTCAGAGTGAAAATAACCAGTCCTGAAAATCTCCTCAACTTCTGACAGAGCAGATTTCACACCTGCTTTTGGTTTATTCATTTATTATTTTTTAAAGCCTGGATATATTACAGTCCTCAGGTCTTCTAGTGGGTGTGAGGTGCTGGATGTTTCTCTCCTACCCTCCTCAGATTTTATAATAACCTTTTACCTTATTTGTGTCTCTAGTATCCCCTCTTTATTTGCTTGTGTTCTGAGCAGCTCCTAAATCTAATCACAACAGAGGAGGGAAATGCAAGATGCACGTTGTTCTTCCTATCTGTGTGTCCCATAAGGTAAATACCATCCCCTGGTGTAGCTCAGCTGCTGGTGGAGCAAAGCTGAGCGGGGCACTTGAAATTGGACCAAAAGCTGCCCAAAAAAAAGGTAATGAATAAATGAGAGGTGATTCCTCTCCTCTGTCTCTGCAAAGGGCACCTTCACGTTCCGGGCAAGAGTTTTGGCTCATCAGGACCAATTTTATGGAGAGGACCTGCAGTTGTCAGAAGTGGGCCAGGGACAAGAATTAATATATTAACTGGTATGCAGTACTCTTTGACAAATTGCTTACTAAATACATCAAAATTGATTGGACATTCCATGTTTAAATTGACGAATGACTGCATTAGGGGAAGGAGGGAAATCCATTAATTACAGCTGCCCTCAACCGTAGGAAATGTAATCGTATAAATATAGATTTTGTTAAAACAAAAGTCTCTACTTTACTGTAGTGTTGCTGGTAAGTGTACTTGCACCTCTTTGCTATTAAACCTCCAATAGGAGGTTTTGAAGACAGATCTTTGCAACTGCCTTTAAATAATCAAAGGCCATTTGTGTTGTGTTCAAAGGAATGATGCAGTGTTCCTGTATCCCACTCCGACCGCTTCTGGAAATGGTTCCTCCCTCCGAAAAACGGACACGTAGCTGAGGCTTCTGCTGTCTCATTAATTGTTTATTCTAAATGCACTGTAATTCATGCTCCATGATGTTAGAATTCGAACCAGTACTCGGTATTCCCGTCCTTTGTTCCTGTACTGGTTTCCAAGCAACACTCGCAGGGCTGTTACTTATTTCTGAGTAAGAATTTGCACTTGAGTTAGGCCTGAAGATGTAATCAGTTTTATAGACTTCGTTAAGGGATTCTTGAATAGATTAAGCTTTGTATTTATAGCTGCCTTTGACTTTTGGCTGTTACAACAGATTTTCGTTTCTGGACCAACATGTACATATCTTGCATTTTACTGAAAATGGCTTTTGTTAGGAGTCAAACACGGTAACTGTTCATTGTCTTCAAGGGAGGGGGCTGGCCCTTCCTCGCTGTTTGTTTGGGCTGAACGATAACACAATTTATACAGCTAATCTCTGCAGCTCTGACATCATGTTTGCACTGCCCGCTGCCTCCAATGAACGCGCTGCGCCCTGAGCGAGACTTTTGTCTCTGAGCAACATTGCGGTTCTTTATGGCCTATTTTATATTCCGCTCCGACATTCCATGGTTGGAAACAAAAATTCCAGACATAGAGCTGGTGAGCATAGTGCAGTGGGAAGCAGGAGCAAGTGTGTTAAATAATTGCGTGAATATGAAGACAGATACTATGAAAAACAAGCTGTTGTGCGTGTAATCATAGCCCAGGTGCTGCCGTATGAGTTACCCCGAGCACACAGTGAGGACTCTGGTCGTTCTGCTTTGCAAACCTTGTTCCATGTGCGGGGCAACGCAATGCTGGTCTAGGAACAGGCTAATCAACCGGGACTGATAATTACATTTACTGTTCTACCGCTTTTTAAGCCTTCTACCTCTGTTTTTCTTCTTGCACTCTTTTGGGGCTGCAAATTTAATGCTGCATATTTAATACTTTCACTCTATGAAAGGATATACGTCACGGTATGTACCCCGCTATATCCATAGCTATAGTGTGTGTGCGTGGAGCCTGTTCTGTGGGGCAAGAGCCGATGTTGCTGTGGGTATGTTCAATGTCTATCACAGCGGAGCTTGATTCCAAATAATAAAACTGATCAAAACCAGAGCCCATTCTGTAACCATTACTCTCTCGTGTAGTTACGAGGTGTTCAAAGCCTTTTTGCTCTGGTTCTGTGGCATCTCCGCGTGGCCGCGCTCGGACGCGCTTTGCAGCCGTTGCAGCACTTTGTGCTCCCCGTTGCCCGTTGCTGTGGCTCTGCTGGGCTTTACTGGTTCTGCAGCAGCACTGGCGGCACTTAGAGCAAAGCTGGCCAGTTTAAGCTCATCTCCCGATGCAGACTATCTAAGCAGAGCTCTCTGGCCTTACCCTGAGATGAGCTGCCGTGCTGTGAAGCCTGGAGAGGAGTTGGGGCAAGCCGTGGTGTGCGGGTTAACGTTTTAAACCGCCGTCGTTTTTATGTGCTGATCATACGAACGCTGCCTAAACTACCGGCCTTTCAGATGTACCTGTGAGCCACCAGTGAGGGCTTTTCCACAGAATTGTGTCAATTCACTGCTTAAAACTGCAGGAAAGTTCCCACCATTCGTACGAAGTCGGAGCGATGGAGCCGGGTGATCCGTGCGACGGCACACGGGGCAGCGGCTCCGTCCCCAGCGAGCGGGCGCAAAACCAGCCTTGGGGTGGAGTCCCTGTCACCGGACACATCACGTTTCGATGATTCTGCCAGGTTTTTCACCTCTATTCTCAGCAGGTCTTGCAGCCAGCCCTCTGTTAGCTGTTAGCGCGATGAGCTTCAAGACAGGAAGCTGTGCTTTGTTGTTATTTGGGTGTTTTGTGTACAACCAGCACACAGCTGAGATTCCCTCTGCTTACTTGGGTACATATGTTTAAACCTTATTATCCAGATGGGAATTTTTTAATATATTTTCTAGCCTCTCAACTTGCCATTATTCTTTTCAGTTCACATTGCCTCTAGCTAGGGTGGCATTCTCTTGAAATTCTACTTCGTTAGTGCCTTCTAATAAAAAAATACAACCTGCTTTTTAAAGGAACTTCCTGGGTCTCTGCATCACTGGTTTCAAAGGAGTTGTGTAGATGTCGTTTAAAGATCCAGATCCTTTGGGAATGGGGAATGATTGATAATTCCTTGGTGTTTTTCAGGAGGACTCTTCCATACAGGAAAATGAGTTTCAGAATTCAGGGAATTAAGTGTTTATCTTGACTGAGGTATTCTCTCCAAATACTACGTGAAAATATGGGGGGGTGTGTATATATACATAGATGTGAAAATATATGTGATACAGGTAAAATTTTGGCAATTGAAAAGAGATTTCACATTTGGAATTTTTTACTGTGTTTAAAACTGTGGCAGATCTTATATATATATACATATATATATAAATAATATATTTTGATTACAGTTTAAAAAGTTCAACTGATTCCACGTATGCGTTTCTCTTACAGAATTGTTGTGTGCATTTGGGGTTTGCTGGCAATAGTCACAAACAGCGAAAATGGCATTTTCGGGTTTGCTTGTTACACTCGGAGGCGTAACAGATTGCAAGCTCATCTGGATCACCTTCCTTTCCAGAAAAGATGTTTCGAATGGAATTGTAGTTCACGGTCTTTTTAAAGGGAAAACTGAAGTTTCCCTAGAAGTGGAACGTGCACTTTGTGCTGCCTTCGGGAGCCAGGACGAGGTGGGCAAGGGAAGCAGATGGAGTTTCTGATGGCGCACACTGGTTGGGGTGAAGTGCTGCATCATTGCACACCAGCACTGGAGTAAATCGTGCTCCGTTATTCAGCCATAGTTGGTGTTTGTGCAATAATATAGACGAGGTGGATAAAAATTAACTCTGTGAGGTACGTTAGATGCTGCCAATGTGTGTTGAGTTTTTGACGCAAATATACACCTGGGCATGTGCGCGACTTCATCAGATTACCAAGCACTTGCCCGTCTTAATCCGTATTTTATAAACTAAATGCTGGAAACAGCACCGCGTATAGGAATTAAAACACTTTCAGATGTGTACAAACAACAATAATGAACAAGGGCACATGCTGAAACAGTTCTTTACTATGCTTACATGGTCATCTGGAACTTCTTAGAGAGGGGTCCATCAACACGAAGGGGTCAGTTTTCAAAGCAGTGTACAGGGATTTAGCCGCGCGACTCCTATTGACGTTAATGGGAGTCAAACGGGTAAATCCCCACGCACCGCTTTGAAAATTTACTACTAAGCCTCTTGACTTCTCACTACATACTTTGATTGTAACAGTAATCCATGGTTAACATAATTTTCCCGACAATAATGTCAAACATACTTTTGAAGTCAGTGAATTATAGAAATAGTTACCTCTTCCTTAATTCTTTAAAGATGGCCATCAGATGGATTTCACCATAGGTTCGTGCAGTTGAAATTATTCTTTAACTCAGGAAAGAATAGATACGTTGTCCTTTGGTGCAGAACCGAGGGCCTGCTCCCAGTCTGAGTGTTTAAACAGCCTTAAATACTCCGTACGGTGAGTAAAACCAGTTCCAGCTCTCCCCAGCGTTAACTGGTTTAACTTGACTGGTTTCTTATGGGAGCTTTAGAAAGAGAAGCGGGAGTGCGGCACATTGAACATCTCCTCTTGCAGCCATCAGAGCTGGGGAAAATGTACAGAGAACTCGCATCCCGATCACAGACATACCTATTCCTTTAAGATTTAAGTGCTGATACAGAGAACGGATGGTCTATAAAGCACCTAATAAACTGTGGGCAATATACAAATAATGAATGAATAAATCTGTAAGTCAGTTGGTGGTGTGAAAGAACCGTTAGGCTGGGTAAACTCCTGGTTTACGGGGTTTTTTAAGCTTAATTTTATGACTTTTATGCGTATAAGAATCTCAGAAAACCCTAACAGGGAGAAGTTCGGGGTGAAAGAAGATATTTGAATTTACATGGCATGACCCTGCAGAGCTTTACAGGCTGAAACACGCATAAAAACCAGAACTTTGTTCAGTAACATGTACCCACAAGTAAAAACACATAGAGCATATCACCAAACTGCAGACAGTTTATTTTGAACAGCGTTCCATCTGAAAGGAAAACCTGGTCTTGGCTTTATTGTTAAGCTGGAGCAGAAGCAGAGCCAGAGACACTGACCTGCACGGGAGGTTGAGGGGGTAGCGTTCCCTGAGCAGCTCTTGGGCCTGAACTCGGTGGCAGATTTGGCTCTGTGATACACAACCCCGGCTCTGCCAAGCTCCGGCACGTCCGTCTGATGGAAAACAAGGGCAACCTGTTGAGTTTGAAGCCGCCGCCTTAGACCTGAACCGGAACGGGCACGTTCTGCTTGTGGTGGGTAACGCAACGAACGCGCCGGTCCTTCCAGAATTCGCGCCAAGGAAATCATTGCCATTGCGGAGCTCAGTTCTAAGGGAAGTGCTCCTGAAGCGTGTTGACAAATGTGATTACCTCAGGTCTCTAAACCACCTATGGTCATTTTAGATAGAACTTAGGAACTGCAGAAAAAGCATCAAAATCGCATCGGTGTGTGATTTCTATGCAACCAAGGGATGCGTGGTTTTTATTGTGCTCACCTGTTGGTGGCTGCACGTGGACACAGGACAGACTTCACACTTGATGACCCTATTTCCACTAGGTTTTAGAATCTTATTTCAAATCATAAGTATTGTGTTTTCAGTTGGAATAAAGGAGAGCTCTCTGCGTATCTGCAGGCACAGAACAAACAGTCTTTATAGTCTGCAAATGCCTTTGTTTGCTCTTAATTTGGACAAACTTGCATCCCTGCGAGAAGAGCACGTTGGGAATGTCATATATAACTCTCAATTAAGTTGAATTGTGTAAAGCTCATTTATATAAATGAGAAAATTAAAACCTTTTGGTTCAAGAAGTACACAAAACTAAGTAAAACTAATGATTTATTGTTCACAAATTAAAACCATAAGTGCGCACACTACAATTGAGCTGTAGTGTTTCTTTGTTCCAACACTTGTGTGCTGCTGAAAGATGACAATTTATAATCTTTGGGTGAATAAAGAGTTGTCTTAGGTCTAGGTATTTATTGTGTATTTAACCCATCTATGAACAAACCCACTGTTTGTTAATTCCAGTATTTGTCAGGCGTGTGTATTTTGGTCGTGCTCCTGTGGCAGGAATGCCTGTGCAAATTACCTGAGCTTAATCAAAATCGCTTGTTGTCTTCATTTGGCACAAATATTGTAGCACGGCAAAGTTTCAAAACAATGAGGGTTTTTTCATATTTAATCATTGAACTGCGTGAATCAGGTCCTGGAGTCCAGAGCAATATCAGCTGGGTAAGCACCAGCACCTTTCATTTTGAGACTAGGAAGTAGAATTTGAATTTTATGGAAACTGAAAAACCTCTGTGTCCCAGCATAAGGACAGATTGGCTGATGTGCGAGCCTGCTGTCATTTCCAGCGTGAATTCAGATTTCCAAAGAATTAATCTGCAAGATAGAAGATTATTTTCAAGCTCACATTCCTGGAAATGTCCCTCCGGACTGAAATTAATCTCGTCTTGGAACTCGACACCAATGCGAGAGGTTTGTGACCCAGCAATGAAGAATCAGGGTTACATTTTTAGAACGTGTTTGTTCCTGGAGCTTCAAGGCCATTTTAACCCCTAAGAAATGCCCGTGTGTGTGTGTGTGTGGAGCTGGGTTTGCCCGCGGTGACGCCGGGACCATCGCTATCAAAACCAGACCCTTTCTGCGCCTGCTTTTGGGAGAGGTGTGGTGCGTAAACGTGATTTTATTAAATAGCAAAATAAATGACTGGGGTTTGACCTCAGCTGGGGCTTTATCACTGTTGCCCTGCTGGTGAACTCCAGGGCAGAGCTGCTTTGTGCAATTCAGCATGTCGTCACTTTTTTTGGTGGAAAGAGTTAACGCCACGCTCCGAAACCGCGCCGAGCCGGGGGTTATTGCGGTTCCTTGGGGAAAGGCCACACAGCATCGGGCCGAAACTCTTTACATTTGAATTTATGTTTCGCTTTAATGCCGTTTTGATTTTCCAGCGAAGTGCAGGTGACACAAGGGGGAAACATGGTGACCGGGCAGGGTGGACGCTGCTCCCGGGGCTCGTGTTTGCAGCTCGGCCCCGAACAGCAGCTTCCCCAATCCTGACAGCTCCGGGAGTTGCCCCTGGGAGAGAAAGAACAACAACCAAAAATTCAGAACAGTCCATAAAGTTCTCGTTGGTTTGAAAGCAAAAACATGTGCCCGAGTCCTGAGCGGTTTGTAGCGGAGCTGAGGAGGGGGAGCCTGGAGTCGATCAGCTGCGTCCCCACCGTTCGCTGCTGGGGAATCAGATACGGGGCAGATCAGCGCAATGGGAAACGTATGGAAATCCCGGCTGGCACTGAGTTTCATATTGAGATGTTTACTGTGAATCGCCAGCTGTTTGTAACCCGGGAAGGTGTGTGTTTTCTTAATACCAGTTTGGTATGGGCTGGACGGACAGCTCTGTGAGTTATCCAATTAGGTCTGTCACTGTTGGAATAGAGCAGATTGATTTAGTTTCTATATGATCTTTTGAGGTCCCTTCCAATCCCTAACATTCTGTGATTCTGTATTATCTTGCAAACCAATGAACCCCAATGCTGTGGTCACTGAGGTGCATGTGCGCATACGCACGAGCACAGATTGTATTGATGTCAATGGATGTGACAGATGTGCAGTATCTCATGAGAAAAACTCGACACTTTGTAAGAATATATCCTAACGTATATAGCACTTTAAATAATTCTTTAATAAGTTAAGCCCTGAACTGAATTTAGCATATTGCATGTGTTGGAGTAAGGACACACGGCGATTTGGAGGTGTTAGAAGTGGCTCCAGAGCTGAGGTTGGGTTGGATACCCACTGACACACCACCATGAAAATCCCTGCATTTCATACAGCGTATGGATTTATGAAACCCCGTGCTGTTTATATTATAGAGGCGCCGTTCTGTATTTATGGTCACAATTGTGCCTGCTTTGCCATTAGAAACTCCTGTTATTAGGGGTTTACAGCATGGCTGTAAAAATTTGTAGTGGATGGAAAGTTGACACATAAGGGTCAACCCCGTAATATAGTTTTTAAAAATCAATTTGAAAACTTCGAGTCATTTTTTCAATTACGTGAGGGTAAAAAATATTGGTTCTAATTTTAGGATTGTCCGATATATAAAGGCTATGGCATAAAACTCTTGTTTTACCAAACTAAAAATGCTGTTGTTGCGTAACATAAGCTTTTCAGGGTGTATTTCTTATCTGTTCAGAATTATTACATAGTATTACCTTTTGTGCTCTTGGTGTAGTTCGCATTCTGAAAAGTTTGTAGAAAAGGCTCCCACATGGACATTTCTCAGTGCAGAATTCCTCGAGATAGGTGGTTGTTGTCTGTATTGGGCTGTTCCGTATGTTCATTAAGTACTTAAAGCTGAAAGAAGAGCCAGTCGGGTTATCGTAGTGGTGTGTGTACACATCCAATCTTTTCAGCCCTTTTACTGTCAATATTTGAGCTCTTTCTGTGCTCCAACATACTGTCACAGATTTAGGAAGAGACAGACATCGCTATACCCGTAACTGGCTGAAAAAGCTCATTTTAAAAAGCGTTTCACAGTAAGCCTGACTTATGAATTTTTCTTCTTCCTTTCAGTGGTTCCGCCGGGGAGCCCCGGGCCCATCACTCGCCACGAGTCCTACGACAGCTTGGCGTCCGACCACAGCGGGCAGGAGGATGAGGAGTGGCTGTCCCAGGTATGGCCCCGTGTCCTTCCCCTCCCCAAGGCAACAGCGCTGGGATCCGCTGGATCTAAAATACACAACTCAAAATGGAAAGCGAGCTTCCAGCAGGCCATGGGTGTTGCTGTGTATGAAACCGACTTCACTCCCGACTTAACATGGGATGAATTTGATGGTCTTTACCTTTTAAACTGTATTAGAAGCCATATAAAGCCCCATCAGTGCTGGCACAGGTCACGTCCTGGGGCAGTTCCGGCTGCAGTAGGAAGTTCACAGTGGTGACAAAACGTGACCTTTTCCTCCTGATGTGGTCCTTTTCAGACCTGGGTAAGGGAAGTCAGCTTGACAAAACAACGATGCCTTTTCAGTTGTGACCTGTGCGATACTGACTGCGTTTTAACAGAAAAAATGGTAGATTAACTGGTTTGCTTCCTTCTTTTCCTGGTTATCAGTTACTGCATCTCCTGCTGATGATTCCCGTGGGTTATGGCTGCATACAAATGCCGTAGCGCTTTACAATGACCCGGATTATTTTTATATGAGGTTAAATCTTTGTAGTTTTATCCATTCTTGCTTTGTTTCAGTCAATTAAGCTTCTCTTTAAGAACTCGGTACCTACACGACTATTTGGCTTAAAACATAGCTTCATTTTAAGAATGTAGGTCATGAATAATACACTGAGAATTAGTTCCTGGTAGAAAGAAAAGGTTAGAGTTAAATAAATAAATAAAAATTACAATCGCTCTGGATTTACCAAAGCAATTACAGGGTACCTGGTACATGGAATTCATCCTTACAAATTAGGTGGGTTTCCTTTGGCTTAAGAACAACATTGTTACGGGAGCGATGCATTAAATGTGTTGCTAGGGTCTATGGCATAAATATGAAATATTCATGGATGTGATTTGCTTCTCCCACTGGTGAATAAATCATATCCAGCTTTTTCCTAAAATGAGAAGTTTCCACATGTACCGTTCCAGGAGTGGAATTCCCTGGGGAATCTGTTCATGTGAATCCACTTACCTGCCCTCACTTTTCAGATGTGGCTGCCCATGATATATCTCATTTGCTGCTGCTGTCTCTGATTTGTCAGAGCATAAAGATGGTGAAACTACTCAATCAGTGCAGTCAACAGGAATTGTATCACTGAGCTCTTTGAGGCCAAGATTTCACCTGTAGTTTTCCACCTGTCCCCTCCAGTACCATTTATTTTCTTGGCTTATTTTGCCATTTTGGTGACTTTCTGGTGTACTGGGCGACCTCAGGAAAAAGAGGGTGAAGTAAAACCGCATTGTAGGGGTTGGTTTATTACTAATTCTTGGAAGAGATAAAATGTCAAAGGAACTTAAGCTTGCTCGAACTTCAACACGTATATCCCTCTAGAAGAGTAAATATATTTATAAGGAAAAAATAAATCCCGAGTGATGTCAGAGCACGGATAATTCAGGGAACGCTTCCGGAATGGTTTGATTTTCGCTAAGTGAAAGGAGCGCTGATAGCCCTTTTGAGCACGAAGATGCGAGCGTTCTCTTAGCAAGCCACTTTAGATTAAGCCTAAAGTGCAAGGATGTTTTTCAAAATTAAAGTGTTGTTATCAACAGTAACAGCATGCGGTGAAAAAACACTGCCCTTCACTTCAACTTTTCAATTAGAACAGTGGGTAATGTGTGCTGTCAGTGTGAAGTAGATACAATATGTTTGTCCTGCACACAACAGGAGAGTGAATAGGAACATCTGGCCGTAGCCTCAGTAAAATTGCAGAGGCATCTGTTTACCTCTCGGCTCTGTGACACTGATGGTTTCAAGCTTAAAATATACAGATTACTTTATCTGTGGCCTAATTTACACTGCTACATAAAAGCTACTTGCCTCAGAAACGTCGGCAGTCAATCTGAGTTACGCTAAGATAAATGCAAAGATGGAAATAGCGCTAAATAGGCTGCGCATTTGTCGTCCTCCGGTAGCAGGGAACTGAGCACAACGTTCTCCAGTGTTCAGAATCCCTTCCTAAAGAGATAAGAATTGCGACCAGTGCACACCTATAGCGTATAGACACAAAAACATATTTTCATTGATTTCTTCCCCAAATTGCATTTTTGCTGTGAAGCTGATCATTGTTTTAGCAGAAATTGATAGGGGTTTTGTAGTCTGTGGTTGTCATCTTGAAAGTACGAGTTCACCAGCGCGGAAGATTTTCATGCCTTGTTTCCTTTTTCTAATCTTTAAGGGATCTTTTTGATTTTTAAGATTGTATTACAGAGGCCTTATGCTCTGTTTAGCCTTTTATTTACTAAGGCCACATTTTCCTGATCATCTACATTTCCAGCAACGTTACCATCTTAAATTTCCGTGGTTGTTTGAATTCCTATAGCTGGTTTATTCAGGAGTTTGCCAGAATTGGTTTATAGTTACCAGTGTGAAAAGACATTTTTAAAGTATTTTGGGTGCTTCGTTTACTGAAACAATTTGCGAAAGTTCATTTCTAGGCTCTCACTGGGAGCCAATATTTCGAGGAAAATCTGAATACCCCCTTCTGCTTTAATTGCTGGAGTTTTTGGTTAAGTGAATATGTATGTGTGTGTAGCTGCCCTTGCACGTGGGTGTTTATGTGACACGTACAGCGTGCCGAGCGTGACCCGGGTTGTCCCGTCTCTCACCGCACACTTGCCCGTGCTCTCTGCTACAGCTCTTTCCAGCAAGATGGTCTCTGCCAGGGGTGTCCGCGGATACGCCAACAGTGATTACGAGCTTGGATTTGAGATACAGTTCACACTGCTTACATGTGAAGCGGCACCGTTTAATGTGTGAACTCTTCGAAAGCAGCCGTGACAAAGCCAGAGCAGCTTGTTGGCTGAAAGCACATCCTTGACCTGCTCAGACTGAGGGGATCTGAGCAGAAAAGCCTTGGTTCCTCTGTCTGCTCCGTGGAGACGCGGTCAGAGATGCGGTCCCTGCTTGTTGCAACACAAGGTGGCTTTTTAGTGTTTTGAGCTATAGGTTGGTCTCTTCTCCCAAGGAGCAAGTGATAGGAGAAGAGGAAACAGCCTCAAGTTGCACCAGGGGAGGTTGAGGTTGGATGTGGGGAACAATTTCTTCCCCAAAGGGCTGTGGGGCATTGGAACAGGCTGCCCAGGGCAGTGCTGGAGTCACCAGCCCTGGAGGGCTGGGCAGACGGACATGAGGTTCTCAGGACATGGGGTAGCGCCAGAGATGAGTTATGGTTGGACTCGATGATCTTGAGGGGCTCTTCGAACCAAAATGGTTCTCTGATTCTATGTATTTTGTAAAGGCAAGTGAGCAGTGACCAGGGCCAGGCGGTGTGGTGACCAGGATGGAGCGTTGGCCTTCAGAACAGTTTAAGAGCTGCGGTGTGATGTCCTCAAGCTGGTGCTTCAAGGGCTTTCAAGGCTTCACAAGAAGCTCTTGCTTTGGTTAGATCATCCTTTCTCTAGCAAAGACATTCCAAATTGTCCCTTTTTCAGTGTTCCTCTGACCTGATGACACAAAACACAGCAGGCTTCTGGGGGTTCAGTGTATTGCAGGAACCATTCAGTGTATCGCAGGGGTTTGTTAAGCATTTCCCCGTGTTCCCACAGGTCGAAATAGTGACTCACACTGGGCCTCACCGACGGCTGTGGATGGGCCCCCAGTTCCAGTTCAAAACAATCCATCCCTCAGGCCAAACCACCGTCATTTCATCCAGCTCCTCCGTGCTGCAGTCGCACGGCCCCAGCGACACCCCGCAGCCTCTCCTGGACTTCGACACAGATGATCTGGATCTCAACAGTCTCAGGTAAAAATAAAACCTGTTTCCAAGCTGTTCCACATTTGTTGTGTGAATTACTCGCCTCATGCTTAAACGAGGCCATCTGTGTAGAACGTGTAGTAGTTTTCATCAGGCTTGTCCAGATGAAAGTCTTGGAAGAACGTGTGACTCGACAACAAGAAAAATTCATCCAGGCCAAGCAGCTTGGATTCCTCTCTGCTGCCTCTTCTTGGGTAAATGACAGTGAAAGACAAGTACAAAGTCCTGGGGCTTTGCTCAGCGTTGTCTTGGTTTTCATAGTTTCTGCATTGCTTAATAAATTCATTTTCTCAGATATGAGTGGGAGCTTCGTGCCATAGGTTTAGATGCTGGCTGTGACACAGTCTGTGGTGGAACACTAAGTCAACTTCTTGAGTGTCTTTTTCCTCCCTGTTATTCTTTTCCTTCCTTTGCTTCCTTCTTCATCATTATTTTTCATGTTTTTCATTAATCTGGTTTTGCACATTGGCTGATTCGGCATTGGGGGCAGGAGGCGGGCCAAGGGAAGGAAGGAGAGCGAAGGTAAACGCGGGTTTATATTTACTGATAGCTGGTGATTTTGTAGCAGTGTTTTAAGCACCACGTGTTTGCGTCCTGTCCCGTAACTCTCAAGATTTCACGAGTTTCCGTGCTTCTCACTCTGCTTGTGATTTGAGTCCAAAGTTCTGTGGCACGGACGTGGACGTTTGGGACCCGGTCTGAAACAAGTGCGGCAGGAGAGGTGGACGATATCAGTAATCCCATTAAATCTGGGCAGATTGTCCTTGACTAGAAATACACGGGTTTGAAATGTGTGATTTCTCCTTGCATGTAGTTACTCCCACAATAAGGATATAGCTGTGAAATACATTATTTTTTTTAATTGCATGTATGTATACAAATACAGAAAGAAAGCAGATTCTTTTTTTTTTAATGAATACAGGTATACGTTACAAAAAGAACAGACAATTACAAATGTGTCTTTTCCTCCTAAACCAACAGAGCAAGCGCTGCTGTTCAGGGGGGCAATGGAGGCTTTTAGAGCAGTTTGGCTAGGACAACGAGGGCTTTTTAAGCATCTCAGAGACCTGGTTTGGGGACGCTCACTTTCCGTGGGGTCTCGGTTTATCTCTGTGTGGATTTTTCCACCTTTTGGCTCCACAAAGCAAAAGAAAACAAAAGTTAAAATAAGCAGTTGCTTAATTGGTTCAGCTGATTTGGGTTTGTGGTTGATTACAGCCCTCCTGAGCATGATTGTGACACAGGTGGTAACTCTAACTCATTGTTTAGGATTCAGCCGGTTCGCTCGGAGCCCGTGAGCATGCCGGGGTCAGCGCGGCCCGTTTCTGACCGCAGAGGAGTCTCCACAGTGATTGACGCTACCTCAGGTAGAAACACGTTGATTCAATGTTTTCTTCGATATCTGTGCTGTTCATCAATCTTGATGTTTTTTGTCTGATAACGTGTTTGCTAAGCGTTGCCGTGCTCTTAAAAGGATATCATGTTTTCAGCTGCACAGCAGGGTAAGTGGTGTCTTATACAAATACTTACTGCAAGCTACCATCGTGATGGCTCTTTTTCCCTCTTACTGCTCAAATCTGAAGTCACAAGGTTGTTGTAACATACGGACACAATATTTATGTTAAGTTTAACATAAGCTTTCAAATGCTAAAAACTGCCTAAACTAAAAAGTGGAACATTTGTAAATACTAACACTGAAATGCTTTTATTAATGAATGCCTGAAGCACGGAATATTACAGTTCCATCTCATTTATAAAATAGCTTTCATTGAAATGTAATCATAAATGTAATTGATTTTTGCGACCAGTCAAGACAACAGGATAGTTGATCTTATGTTTTTGTAATAGGAACTTTTTCACTACCCTGCCTTAAAAGAGCATGTAAATTTAATATCACAGTGGTTATGTTAATATCAACATAGTAATAGATGTACTATATAGTTTTCTTCTTTCCTCAGTGGTGGGGTATAGTGTGTGTAAAGAAACAAGGACAGCAGAGCTTTCTACCCCAGTACAGCTGTGGAGCCTCTGACGGGGTCCGCACAGCAGGATTTTGTCAAATAAAATCTCTCACAAGTAGAATTATTAAACACACAGCATTAGTCAAACAGTCAAGTCAGAGAGGATTTTAATCTTCAGCGATTTGGAAATCCCTGGAGACTGCTGATTGGATTGAGGTTGAACTGTAAAGAGAGACTAACACATCCAGAAACTCATTGCTGAAGGATGTTTTACATGGAGTTAAAATAAGAGCTCCTGTTCCAGGCTCTGCTATTGATATAGATTCTAAGTCCAAGGTATTGTATTGTTTGCCAAATTAATTTATTTGGGTATTACAGGATATTTCTTAGATGTGTTTATAACTGAGTTCAATAATAACTGAATTTACTTTGGGTATTGAGGATTGTCATTACAAATTCCATTTTCAGATATTTAAAACTTGTTAAATTAATTCGTGTCGGGCTTACGCAAACATCTTAGGCTGGTTAGTCAAAGGGAATTGTATTTGTTTTAGTACATGGCAAAGTAATTTTGGAAATAGTGGTTTGATACAGAAGAAAACATAAACGCATCAGCTGTGATTATTTTTGGACTAGTTCATGTGTGCCTGTTACCCCTAAAAGGCTACAGCTTGACTCGTAGGGGTGTTTCTGTGTGTGGGATCAGGGTGATTAATGGTAGAGCTGTTCTCCACCATTGGTGTGACTGGGCCACTGATACACACACACACACATATCTGGGTGTTTGGGGGTATTTTTCCCCCCTTGTGTATGAACAGAGCGGCACCGTTACCTATAGCAGGGCCGTGTATTCTGAAACAGAGCCGTTCTGTAGCCGTTACGCATTCTAAAACCGTTATTCCTTCTACAATGGGAACAATGAACAGTGTGGACCGTACCTCTCCGCGCTAAACAACCTTTCCTGTGGTGTGGATGGGGCCTTAATAAGCCATGGCTCATGTGGATGTGATGAAGCTCTATTGGTAATGCCTTTAGCATGTGTGCGCATATTAAAATTGCCAAAGTCAATTGTATACATTGTTATGACACTGAAAATATATTTACTGTACAGCAGTGACTCAGTTTGGTTATAACACCTCATAAGTTTGTTATAAACAATACATGGGTTTTGTTAGGGCTATGCTGATAGCAGTGTTTTATTGAACTTTGCTGCCAGACAGTTTGGATTGGAATTGATTTTTGATTCAGGGACTTTACCATCTCTCTGCAGTTTTCATGTTGCCTGGCACCGTCCTTTTCCCATGCAGAAATTACTGCTCTGAATTTAGGGTGGGTACGACAGATTACGTGTGGTGCTGCAGGGGCGTGAATTCGGCTGCAGAGCAGCAAGAAAACCCATGCCCTGCTCTTTGAGATCCCGTGCTGTTCTGTAACGCAGCCCAGCCAGGGGGAGAAGAAGGTTTATGTTTATTTTCTTCTCTTCCCCCCTTTGAGATGTGCAGAAAATTACGTTGAGCTCAGCTCTGAATCTAGAGATTTTCTTTTAAATGCTGTTCACGTACGACGTTGCACTTTTTGTGTCACAGTCCACTACTGCAAGTATTCTCATTTCCTGCTATTACCGAGGCGTGCCCTGACTTTCATTCTATAGGAAAACCCAGTTTATTGGAAAATACGCTGGACCAGGAGGTGATTGTTCAGCTCTGGCCCGGGCCCTCGAGCCTGTTGCGCTTTCTGAAGATGTTTATCTGGCTGTTTGATTGCCCGTTGCTTAGAGATGCGCCCGGCCTGGCGCCTCCTCTTATCTGACTCCATCACTTGCTCTTCCATCCAAGGATTTCAAGTACGTGTTCATCATCTGCCATTCTCAATACCTTCCCTCTTTCGCTCCCACTGATGACAACTCTGTTGTGTTTAATAAGAAATCAGTGTAATTTCTTTAATCGGGCTTTTCACGTGTCTGTAAAGCAGCAGTATACTAGTGACAGTATTTTCTGACAACCTTCATTTCAAAAGTATAAAAACACTAATACATGAAAATCAATCGTGCAATGGCATTTCCAAGGTGGATGACAGTATCTGTAAAGTTTGCTTGGATACATTATAAAAAGCATATTTCAATATGTTTATCTCAAAATTCTGCCAAGTTATGTTTGTTTGTGGGGTTTTTTTTAATCTTTAAGAAAATGTTGTAAAAATGTCGTCACCTAAAGCTACTGGACATTTGTCCCTCGATGCACACGTTGTAGTCATATGCATCGTAGAGAGAATATACCCTCAAGGATTAAATGCACTGCAGTTCCAGATGCTGTTCCAGATTGGCGGTTAGAAACGTTAAAGGGACAACACCGAGTTTAAAGCTTCATAAAGCAGGAGGCCTTTAATAAGAATAATGCAGCAAAACAACCACTCTGCAGGCATGATTGAAAACTTTGCCTGTATACGTGGAATTGTGTTCATTTCTTTGCTGTCAGTAGCTTTAGATACAATTCTTGGCTGGCTGGGGATATCTACAGAGTGATAGAGACTAATCTAGGAAATACAAGTACAGACTGGACGTGTAATTGAACACTTCTCTGAGTTTTGCTACTGTAACCTGTGGGTGAATGATGTCGTATGTTACATACGTGAGAGAGCTGTATTAATAATAAACAACGCAGCAATTAAAGGCGTAGGAAGGTTAGGATATTTGTGCAGAATGACAGTGAGCTTGCAGGAAGGAAAAGCTCAGGCGGGAGGATTCTGCAGCGCTTTGCGATCCCAGATGTGACGGTTCAGTGGCCCCTTAACCTGATCCACATGCGCCCAGGGCTCAGGTACTCGGGTACGTTCAGAGCTGCTAACTCAGTTAACAATAAATGTGTGCATCTGGGGGCGTGTTTATGAAAAGCCTGGTTCATTCCCTCATACAAAGAGGTTTCTGACACTTATTTATCAGTCAAGTGATGATTTTGTTGCACTGTGAGCAGAGTAGGAAAATACTGACAAAGATGTTTTCAGATCTCTGGTTTGCATCAAGCTTTTTCCTTTCCTCCTCCTCGCAGATCTGTTTCTGTCTCGCTTAGGACAAGTACGAAAGTTGGAAAAGAGAGGATTTTAATGAATAAAATCAAATTGCAGAAGGAAAAGATCCTGAGCGTATTTTTCCTCTTGGATTGTGCGTGGGGCTGGGGGACCTTCACATTCTTTGCTAAAACCTGGCGTGTGCTGCGCATCATTTTTTAATGAAGATTGTTTATTACTGTTGCATGAAACTCTGGCAATACTGAGCTCTCTTCTGGTTACTTCAATCAATGCCTGCTTAAATTGGCTCGTAATTTAGTATTTGGCTTTCTTTTGTGTGCGACTGGCCTGTCATGGCCCGATAGCTCGGTGCCTGCAGAGGGTTTAATGAACAGAAGAACTGACTTGGAGTTTGGGGGGAGGGAGTTTGTGTCCCCTCTCCTTGTGAAAGGTCTTTTATTGTTCAGCACCACACCTGCGAGATAGGGACCATGGGACAAATTCTTACTGTCCAGCAATGCTCTCACTCGGAATTTAATAAACACTTCTGCTGTCACACCTTAAACCATCTGAGCTCTTTTCTGTTGTAGGCGCGATCAAATATTTATTCCCAAACGCTCTTCCCCAGAAAGCGCTGCCTCGGAGTAGCGGAGATCAGTTATTCAGGTAGTAAAGATGTGTGAATGCAGCTGGCAGATGAAGTCACCAACGTGGGGAATTCCCAGGCCGCGTTTTGCCGCGGGCGATGGCCCGAGCGGTGCCTGGTTTACCGCACCGGGCACAGTCCCGGCGTCACCGACACCGGAGCTGCCGGAGATGTAACCGATACGGTCTGGAGGCCTCGACCTGAGCCTGTAATTACCTGCGCGGCATAAAGGCGGTTTGTTGTTGCAGATCGAGATTGCGCTCGGATCTGCCGAGCGTAATGCTGAGCTTTGAAGCCGAGGAGGAGGTTTGGCCCTTGGTCTGTTCCTCACAGCAACGGAGAGGTTTTAATAAAGGTCGCACAACAAGCTGTTCTTAGAGGGCATCGCCTGTTGGGTAATGACAAAAACACGGACCCAGCGCTGCTGGGTTTGCGCTTCTGCATTCTGTCAGCTTACGTTTAAATGAGTTTAACTTATGGTTCTTTCATGGAATAACTTCTGACACAATTCTGTTAATATCGTATCTATTTAACGCACTTATTACGTTACTTATTTGAAAAGCTTTTTATGTGTTATTCCTAAAATATCGATAGGGGGTGGGGTACACTCAGGGGTTTTTGTTGGTGCAATAGCACACACTTGGATGCACTCATGCTCTCTCCATCCTCTTCGTCTGTCTTGCTAGGTGTCTGTGTGTGAGCTGCCTAATGCAGAACTCTCGTACTTGGAGTATTTTCAACTTGATTTATTTCATCTAATTTGAGGAAATGTTATGTGATGATTTTTGAAGAGAGCCTTAAGACAGAACTGACTTCAGCAGGCTCCAAGATGCCAGTGCAGTATACATGATTACATCCAGAAACAGCTATGCCCTATAGACGGGAGAGATGTGAGGAGAAATTAAAATGACCTGACACTCCTGACTGGGCACTTGCTGCTGGATCGTTGCCTGGCTTGGGAAAAGACTCCGCTGCAGGGATACATGGAGCAGCATTAATGTCTTGAAACGCTGGTGGGTGTTTTCCGGAGGCAGGAGAAGTAAACTGGAGAGGAAGGGTTGTGGGAACGGCAGCTGAAAGGCAGCAGCGTCATTACACACTGATTGATTTGTGCTGCCCTGCGATGGTTGTGGTGGGTTAGTCAGTTCTGGAGACTCTGCAGCGTGATGAGCGGGAGCTGCTGCCCTGCCAGTGACTCTCGTTGCTCATCCCAGTTTGCCTTTGGTTTATCTGACGAGGCTGGTAGTAATTGAAGCAATTAATCTCCTCTGAGATGGTTGTGTTTTGACACACAAGTGTCCGTCAGCTGAAATGCTGTGACGTGCAAGTTAGTTTCACAGATGCAAGCGAAAATCCAAAATCAACCATTTCTAGACACTGCTGTGTTAGGTTGACTTGACCCCAAGCAATTTAAGTTACGCAGGGTGCTTAATCCCCCAGAGCCTGATGACCTTGTTCATCTCGCTACTTGTTGACAAACAAGAAACCCAGCGATTTCCACGTTGATATCGTAACCGGATGAGAGCATAACTGCGACCTGAGCAACGTAATAACCAAATACAAGGTAATTTTTCTGCATATCTGCAGACCCGCTGCAACAAGGCCTCTGGGGGCCACGTTAATGGTCACGGGTACAGTCACCGACAGTTGTTCTCGTGTCACACAACCCGCCTGACGCGTGTACCAGCGGTCCATTAATGCAGCTGGCGCAGTGTCTGATTGCTTCAGCGTTCCACACGAGCTTTCAGCCGGGGAAGCCACCTTCGCTTCACATAACGGTTTGCCAGCTGAAAAACAGCGTGCGAGAGCCATGGGCAGCTCTGAGCATCCAAACACCTTCTGTTTATTTACGGCAAACAAAATCCAAAATGCACAATAGGTGTTTGTGTATCCGTAGTTAGTGCAAACTCGTTCTGAATGTCGGATTGTAGATCCGCTTAATTGTCTTTCATTAACAGTTGTTAATGTTCTGCGTAGGTAGCTTTAAAGCTCTGAGTAAGTGGAAAGTGTTGATTCTAATCGTACCTGACACCACAATCTTCTGTGGAACAACACAGGAGCTGAGATTCCCGGTGGGCTCCTGTAGGATACAATATTTATTATAGCTGGAGATCTAAGAGCTCCTACCCACTGCTACACGAGATCCAGAAACCTCAGGCTCTGTACTTGTGTTTTTACAGATTGCACAGAAATAACACACTGCACGGGATTTGCAAAGAAGTGGGCTCAGTGACATTTCTGTTCTTTTTTATACAGTGCTTAGGGAATCGTGTTACAAATCTTGATATTTTTACGAGTTTGTGATATATTCTAAACTGTGCTGTTAATCTCGACTGCTGGAAAGGTCCTTAAAATGGTGTTGGATGTGCAAGTTAAAAGAAGCACATTTGAACACCCATCTGCAAATGAGTTTGAGTCAGTATCGTTTTGGGGAAAGCTTTCGTTTAGAAAGAGTTTTCCAGTTTATAATAAAGAGACATTCTTGTTTAATGCTTTCACTAAATTAGGCTGTCCTTCAAACTATTTGCTCACCCTTTTCCATCTTTGCCTTGGAAAAAAACCTCTAAACAGCTTTCATTATTTCTTGTTTCAAGCGCTGTCTCCTCCACTTTGGACCGTAATCTCTGTCACATGCTGGGGTTTTAAGCATCAGGATTTCTTAGGTATATACCGTATAAAACTGAGCTACTGGTTGATCTCCAGAGGTCCCTTCCGACCCCACTGTCCTGTGATTCTGTGATGCTCGGCGTGATGAATCAGCCAGACGTGAAATTCTTTAAGGTGGAGTTTAATACTTGGAGGGTGTTACAGTCACAGCCTCCTCACCCTTTTGCTGAAGCAAGAAAGTTCTCTGCTGGAAGTAAATATTTATACCGAAGTCGAAATAGAATCTGTTGGTAATTACTTGTGTATATTTTATTGCCTCAATGAGGTAAGGGGTAAAAAAAAAGCAACAGATGGAAAATATTTTGTTTCTGTTAATTATCCAATAGTGTGAGATACCCATCACCTTGCAGTTATCGGCTCCCCCTGCCTTGGGCAGCATCACTGGTGGGGGCTCTGCAAACAGGGAGTCCCTTCCAGTCCCCGTGTGGGGGAACACGGAGCCGTAGAGGGAGCACGTAAAGCCGAGTGCTTCGCACACACAAACCTTATGGTGTTATTCCCCTTGTAAAGGTGAAAACAAGCAGGTCACAGTCAGTAAATGACAGAAAGCAGACTTGGGATTATTCACATCATTAGCACAGGATTTCTCCAGATAAGAGAAGGGGTATATGAGCCCCTATTGCCTTGAGGCTCTTGCGTTTACTGCGCAGGGCGTGGGCCTTTAAAATGGAGCAAGACCAGGGGAAGGAAAAAGGGGGGAATATGACTAACATATGGTTTTTGCTGGAGTTTGGCCACAGATTTAAGGCCTCGGAGTGGATTCCTGGGGCCTTCGAATGCTATCCCAAAACCAACACGAAAGCCTTTCCAAATATATTTTATAAGCTCTGTGATTGTAATAGTCCTATCAAAAATCCCCCGTCCCCGGGTCAGGTGGGGTGCAGACCCTCCTCTTCCGAAATCTCGGCCTCGCCAAATCTCTCTTGCCTGAGATTTCCCTCCGGCAGCAGCGGGCGATGCTTTGTGCCTCCCGTGCCGGGTGCGTTGTGTATTATGGAATAACCTATAGGGGCGTCCAGCGCAGCTGCTCTCCCTGGAGCTCCCATCTGCTCGGAGCGGGATCTACACGCGCTCGCTCGCCTGGGCTTTAGTCCCAGCCACAGCTGGGCCTGGCTCTGTAAAGCCCACCTGTAGCTCTGGATAACTCATAGAATTTGCTGGGCTTTGGCTCAGGGGCCAGGCGCTCGATCCCGAGTATCTGGTTGGGTTTGAGTGTTAGTTTTGGTCGCTGGCTTTGTCGCTGTTTTTTGCATGGCTTTGCCTTTGCTCCCAGTTACGGTGCAATTAGTGTGAGAAATGCAGCCCAGGAGCTGGAAACTCCAGTTCATAACCTGTTTAGATGTTAGCACCCTGCAAAAAGTCCTGGCTACACCGCTCCAGGAAAGGACACCTCTGGAAATATAGAACATGTGTATTGTTGCCTTGATACAAAAAAGCAGTAGAAGCCGCTGCTGTATTAAGGATCTGTTTGCTACCGGGACAATTTCCATTAAGCGAATTTGCATTAATTGAGAAATCACCTCTTCAAACTTTCACCTATATTGCTAACGGCTTGAACGCCGAGTGAATCACTGTGTGTTATACTGTCTATCACTTAAAAGATATCTTACAAGTAAACGTAACATTCTCTAAATGGAATTTAGTCATGTAGATCCTCTGCAAGGTTATTTGTGCTGCCAGTGGATTTTGTAACAAAGTTGGCGGGAAATAATTTGGAGAATAAATATTCTTGTGTTAGTTTTTCAGTGTTCATATTTAAGCTTAAAAACAAACAAAAAGCAGCAACTGCTATACAGTGAAACGCTTACATTTTACCACTGGAGTTAAATAAAAAATTCACTGTATCATAAGTGAACCATTTCCCCCCTTGATTTGTGTCCAAAATATGAGGAAGAACTTTGCAGATGCATTATGCATTTTACAAAAGAACATATGCATGCATTTAAATCATTTACATTTCATCTTTGCTTTCTCTTATTTTCAACCCGTATGATAGTGAGTGACAGCGTGTTTGGAAAACCGAGCTTGAAAGCAGAGTTTAAACTTTGATGCACAATAAGCTGAACTGCAAGCAGCGCTTCACCACTTCATGATTTTACTTCAAAGTTTTGCTGATGCCTTTTCCTTTCTCTAATGAAACATGCAACTGAAACTTTGGCAATCTGGCTTGCAAAAAACACATTATACTGCGGTTGTTTAGTGCTGTTCTTACAGTGCCCGTGAAGAAAGAGAATCCGTCCTTATTGCGGCAGGAGGATGTGCAGCCACGTGCTTAAAGGGCTCGGTCTATTAATTGTTGATTATTAGGCGGTATCGACTGTTCTTCATGCCATAAAATCCTTTTTGGTGGCTGAGGAGGGCAGGATAGAGCAGCACGTGAAGTAATGACTTTTCAAAACTATCCTGCTGTATGTTAAATCGGCAATTTTTAACTGATAGGCTCATATAGCAGGTAGCTGAAAAGGAATCTGAATTGCGAGTGTAATGTTTTGTTTAATGTCATCAGCAGGTACCACTTCCATGTTGCTGTGAGTGGACAGATGAAATTCAGCTTTGTTGGCCTGGCTACAGGCTTTTACTTACCCTTGGGTGGAAGGCTGTGCATGCACAAAGCACTGGCTGCACGCTCCACGGCGCTGCCACGTTGATGAAGCGCTGGGGTGCGGGTGTCACCGAGAGTTCGGCACATGGAGAGGCCGCAGGATTTGATTGTAAATGTAGGTTTGAAAGTTAGGCACACAAGCTGCTTAGATTCAGAGCTCAAAATCCGGAGGAGCTTTCAACCTGTCCTGAATTTTCTTTCAGCTCAGTCCTAGGTGGCTGTACTTGTCGGAGTTTTGCCTGCGTGTTTTTCCTAGGATGCTGTACTCTAAGTCTCTCTTCCTTTCCCCTTACCTTTCTTATCATCTTTCCGATCTAAAGGACTGGGGTGGCGGGAAGTGAGGGGATAACAGGGAGCGTCTGCCATGGTTTATTGCCACCTTGCCTTGAACCGTGACGCATCCCTAATAGCTTGTCAAAATTTTTTCTCATTGTCTTCACCTCCCAAACGCTCCATAAGAGTTAAACCCGGAGTTCTTCACTTATTTTGCTAGTAGAGATTGACTTATAATCGAGGATATCACGCGGAGGACCTGTAACTTATTTGTATATCCATCCTTCCGTGTTTAAAACCAAGTCAAGAAACTAATAAGGTTACGAAAATGTTGCTGATCCTGAAGCAAATATAGTTGGAGAACATATGCTTTGGTTTTACATGTCTGCCTCTAAAAGGTGACATGTCTCGTGTTTGTCATTTAATTTAACATTCTATATATTTTTAAACGGCTGTATGATTTGAAGTCTCCAGATGCCGCGCTTTATGCTGAGCGGGGCTGGCAGTTCAGTGATGTGGAAGCCATTATCTCACCTTTGTGCCTCCGAACCGTAGCCACTTGCCTTTGCCTGCTCATAACGCATTCACCGCATCGCAGCCGAGGAGTTTCTAACACCTATTGAAAGCATTAATTAGGTATGCCGTGCTGATGAGCACTTTACGATAAGTGAAGAGCAAGAACTGGCGCTCTTCTTCAAGTTTGTGTTTCTGCCACTGCTCGTACTGGGGATTCAGTAAATTGCTGATGAACTCCAGTAATTAGTGCTGCTAATACTCTGTATTTTGTATTGCTGTACTCTCGAATTTCACAATGAACAGCAATGTACCTGTATTAGTTATCTGGTACTTGGTATGTTCAGTATGCCACTGGAAAGCCAGTGTAAGGGGTCACTTGGTGAGACATTCATTGGGTGGTTGGTGTCACCAGGATAACCTGAACTTCCAGCCCACCCTGTGGAGCCACCACGGGGTTTTCACACGCGCACTAGAGTCATTTCCCTAAATGCTGCGACCGCTAACATTATGATGTCTATATCCTAAAGGAATGTGATCCAAAAAGGTGATTTAAAGATTAAATAGTAGCGTTGTAGAGGTTTTGTCTTGAGGTTGGTTTACTCCGGAATGTTAGTCCTGTTTTTAAGCAGATTTATTGATGTTATATGTTATCTCCTGATGTTTAGCCATTAATTTGTGTATTGCCACAAACTTCCGTTAGCATAACAGCACCATCACAAAGTCTTAACAGCCAAGAATGCAGGTTTAAAAGAGAAAGTTCCAAGAGGTTCCATCTTGATGTTTGGGGATCAATACAATCCCATTCGCATAAACTGAAACCGCTTTAAGAATGTACGAATTGAATGTATTTTGTCATTAGAAAGGGAAAGATTGTTCCCACTTGTTGAGGTCGTGGTGTAATTCCAGAGGATGAGTGCCTGTAGAAATAGAAGCGGAGCCGCGCTGTCCCCCGGCAGCCACCGCAGCAGCCGGTGCCACCTCTGAGCTTCCATCCCTGCCCAAAAGGTGATGCCCGGCGGGCAGGTTGCACCTCTCACCTCCCTTTTTCAGCTGCTGGATCTTTCTGTTCCTGGCCGAGACTCAGGGTGCATCTGGATAAACGGCTCTGAATGGCTCTATCGCTACCAGCTGGTGCTAGCTCTAAACCAATAAACCCAAATTCAGACTTTTGTATCCTATTAGCGTCGCCCTGAGTCAGCAGGTCTCCTAAAGAATCATTTTTCTATAAACTTGGAAAACGGATAATCAGTACTCGGACTCTTAAAGTTCAGTAATACAAGAATAAGTCATAAATATGTCACTTGTATCTTAAAAGCCAAGCAGCTAGGAACTCTCTCTCTTGTCTAATCTGGCCTCCAGTGCCTTTGATCACCATTTTCTCTTCTTTCTCCGCACCAAAGCGAACTCCTTAGTTTTCCACGTCTCCCTGTGCCGCTGTGACAGTGTTCTGCTGCGGATTCCAGCTGTGCGTAGGCACCAGAAGGTTTATATGATTAGTCAGCATTTGGTTTCCATATATAGCAAAAGGACGTCTGGAGAAAATATTCTTACACATATTTCCAGGCAATAGGATCAAAGAGCTCTCTAGGTTCTCAATTTTAATTTATCTCTTCTTGCTCGCTGTAGAGGGAACATCAAAAAGAAGGGGTGTATGGGGAGGGACGGGAGCATTGGGAGCACCGCGGGCCAGGCCTGGCCCTTCTTCCTCCATGAATCCTGTGACCTCTCCCGTTCTTGTTTCCTTGATGCTCATACCCCTTGTCTCATCTCGGTGGGTCCAGGATCGTCCTCCTTTGGCGCAACAGTTCCCACGGTTCCCCATCCCCATGTTGGCTCCTCTTCCGCTGTAACACGTGCGAGGTTCATACACTCTCATCTAAGCCTTTGGGTGCTTCTTATCTCATCTTGGGTTTCCTCAGGAATTACCCCAACCTCTCTTCACACTCATTACACCCTCAGTGTTTGCTGCTACACAAAAAGCTCATCCTTTGGGTGTCATCTCAAACCACGCCAGACGTTTCTAAAGCTCCATGGCATCTACCAGATAAATAACAGCACTTCGAGTCGGGTCTACGCAAGGACTTACGTGCGTAGGTTTGTATTATCGCTTTAGGTGCTTTATTTACGTCGGTGTTTCTCGCAGCTCCATTAGGACCTTTTTTCTTGATCTTTCATTAGATTCTTACAGCAACTATTTGTAAACTTGTATGTTTTTGCAGCGCGGGCGCTGCTGGAGACAACCATGGGTAATTGTCATTAGGAAGTAAGCAGAATACTTTAATTACACAAATCCACATAACATTTTCATATGAGGAAATTTTCTGAAATATTGAAGTGTAGCAAGCCGAGACATTTGAGATCTTTTTGCGTCACGTTTTCAGAAAGGCCCTTTTTCTGCTGCTAGATAAACCCGCATTAAAAAAGAAGACATAATTAGTTTGATTTCAGTCAACTACTCAACATTTCTGAGCTACTTGCCAAATGATCCCAGGTGTGGGATTGCAGCAGGTAATTTCCTGCGCTGTATTTGTGCGGATGGTTTTCTGTGTTAGAAGATGATATCGGCTCACCTGGCCTCTCGGTGACAGAGAAATCCTTTGTTTATTCATTTAGCGGGCAGATTAACCCTAATGAATACGGCTTCCTGGAAATAGATACGGGGGACAATAGCAGGGTGAAGAGTGGGGAGAAATGGGGCAAATTCCCTTTTCTTTCTTCACTTTTAAATAATGGTGGCTTTCAGAGCGGGGTGTTTCAAATCAGAAAGGAACGTGAAATATGTCAACCAGAAATTCTTGATTTTAAACAAAATCTTTGACGCTTCCAAGAGGTGCTGGGGCTTGCTTAGTGACTCCGGTACAATTCTGCCCTGGGGAATCTGTTTGAATGCTTTGTCCTGTCCAAAAGTGGGGTAAAAGTGCCCATCTAAGATCTAATACTTGCACTGAAGGGCACTCAAGCCCTTGTAGCTGGAGGACCTCGGTGTGTGTTTGCTGTGCTTGCTCTTTGCTGTTTTGTGGAATGCGTTGGGTTTTTAGTATTTCTGCGCATTAGCAGCTAACAACACGATCTTTCTATGAAATCATCAATTGTAGTAGGCGTCCAGAGACAAGCGTGGTGAGTCTTAATGGCTCAAGTCACTTTCTTCTTCTTCTTTTTGTTCTGTGGGAGTAAAACCGTGGAGCGGCGCGTTAACGTGTGCCTTGCGTTGCCGTTATCCGAGTAGCTGTGTTATAAAAGGAGACAACGTTCATACACGGATTAGGCTGCGCATCATTTTCCAGTCACTCTCTTATCTTGAGCTGCCACAAAAAGCTTCGAGGAAGCGTTGGAACAGTTCAGTAGATTTGTATTCCCGTTGCGTGTGTTCCGCACGAGGTCTGCGGAGCTTTGCGAGAGGCTGGACCGTGATCGCTTTGTTTTAAATAAGCGAGGAGCAATTTCTCAGATGTCGTTGATGCGATATCGGGCTATTGTTCACAACGCAGCCTGGAAAAGTGGTGCAGGTGAATCCAAAGCCATAAAAAACCCAGGGAATGGTGGTTGGTGACTTCAGGCCCAGTAGTTGGTGTCGTGGTGTTACGTGCGGACTCGCAGCATCGCTCAGTTTACGTTTGAACAGCACAAATAGTTTAACTTAAGTTCAAAGTGGGAATAACGTGCTGGTGAGTTGAGCTGTATACACATTAGTGTTTGGGGAGTTTTTAAATGCATGCACACATCAAATAGTATTTTTAATTAGGGGGAAGCATTTTAGCGTGTAGGCTGCTACTCAGAGTGCAGACAGAAGTACAATGAATGGTTTTGCTGCGTTTCAGAGAATAATTTCTTGCATTTTTGTGTGACTGTTCCTGGAGATACATTATTCCCAAGGCGTGGATGTGTAGACACAGATGTGAAAATCTCTTAACTTCCAACCAAACTTTTCCAGATCTTATCACTATAATTTATTCTTTACTCTCTGTAGACCAGAAAAATGTCTTCTCTCGCATAACTTTATCCATCGGAGGAAAGGCGAGTTCTCTTTGACCACATGGGGAGTGCTGAAGGTAGGAGCCTGTTGGCCTTAGCACGCGGGCTTTTGTAGTCGCCTGTGAAAGCTCCAGAGTTTCAGAAAGGAAGCGAAAAAGCAGAATTTACCTTTCCATGAAGAATAAGTTTCCATTGTTACTTACGTTGCCGAAAGCGTAAATGTTGCAGGAACAGATAATTTTTGAAAGTATACATTTATACGTGGGGATGTGTATGTGCATATCAGACAGCAATAAATTACAGATGAATTTGTTTGCTTTGTATGGAGATTGTTTTATCCTTCTTAAAGCTACTATTTATATAACCTTTAACCAAACAGAGAGTAGCCAAAGTATTTTTGCGAGCGAGAGTTGTGTTTCTGGCTGGTGTGCGTAACAAGTTAATTCTCCCCAAGCGTGTGGGGCGGCCTTTGCTTACCCACCACCTTGAAACGCAGACCAAAGCTCGAAATAGATGCGTGTCACATTAGGCGCCATTAAAATAGCGCTTGTGATAACTAAATAATACATTTAACGGTACCTAATTACTCTCAAAAGATGTTGACACAGTTGGAACAGAAGAAGGTCGCGGATTGCCTTTTGAAACAGGGTAGGCCGGCTGTATTAGCGGGGTTTTTTTTCCGTTTAGTCGAAAACCAAAGGACAACAGTCATTATACGATTCTGTACTCTAAGTATTTTCATAATCCAACATAAATTGGCCCACCCAAGGATTATGTCTGTCTTATAAGGATGTGTTTACATAGTCATTGGGTGAAAGATTGCAGAAGTTGAACCACTAGTTTTGAAAGTCGAGCCAGACCAGGAAAAATCAGGATACAATTTGGCACTTATGGAGACTAAATGATTTCCTTTTTAGCTGCTGATTTCTACTGGGAAATGTATCCTTGGACTGAAAATTGCATCCGGAAAAATGTTTATGTAGTGTTTTTCAAATGACTGATTATTCCTCTAACCTTTAACATGCACTGTGTGTGATTTTCTTCCTTATTAACTCTTTCACAACCAAATGAATTATTTCCTTCACTGTAAATAAAATATATATTTTGATTCGTTTAGTATTTTAATGCTGTAATAACATGGAAAAGACAAGTTGGGGAGTTTATAGAGTCAGTAACACAGGGAAATCCAGCTCATCTTTTCAGTGGGGCTTTCCTGGAGGGAGAACATCCAGCTCTGATAGCAGAGCACAGGGACTTTTTCTCCTCATTACTGCCCAGAAAGAGAGCAGAAATGCTCTGGACATGATTTGCTGCTGAATGAATTCACTGTAGGTTTGGGGTGTGTCTGCGGGGGCAGTATCAGTGGAGCCAGAACCCCATGGGCAGGTTTAGAGCAGCTCAGGGTCTTCAAAAGGAGTTTGGGCTGATTCTGCGTTGAGTGGTTCACACACTAAGAAACGGGCGGGTCTAAAACCCTCGTTGGCATTTTGGCAGAGCTGTAAGTTATGGTTGGTCTTTTCCAATGTAGAAACACGCAGAAATTCCAGGTTAATTTATCTGCTTTCTGTAAAAAGTATCACCCAGCCCATCACGAGCACTCAGTAAAAATCACTTGTGTAGAAAAGCATAGAAAGAGTCTTAGAAGAGCTGGTCCCCATGGTCTCGTCCCAAAGGTCGGGTTTGTGTCCTGAGAGAGGAAGGAGGCTTGGAAAGGAGTGAAATCCCAGCCCTGCTGGCTCCATGCAAAGTCGTCCCGTTCTCTGCACATTCCTGGGGCCCCGTGCTGCTCGCAGCATCGTGAGCAACGGGTGATCCGTCTGTCCTTCTGACACCAAAACAAGATGAGAAATAGAAGCTGCTGTTCCTTGTGTCATTCTTGGCATGGTGGGGACAAGGGGAAGCGCCTGGCAGCTTCTATTTAGTCTCTTCTTCCAATTCTTTTCGATAATTTTCTCCTGCAAAGCTTTGTTTCCGTGCAGTTTGGGGCAGGTTTGTATTCGTACGCACCTCAGGTAGCTCAGCCCAGGAGCAGCGATTCCCAGGCAGTCGCTTTCCTTCGAGGTAATAATAGATTTAGGAAATTTGTAGAATGTTAACAGTCAAACGTCTTTTAACCGCCTATGGATGGAGTGAAATTTGGCAGGTGACAGAGGAACCTCGCATTTTATTTCGGAAGTCTAAATAGCCTGACAGCTGCCCGGAGTCCCCTGAATTTATGAGATCTGAACGGTGGGCTTTGGGTTGGTTTTTTTTCACGCGGAACCCAGCGGAGGCTCCGACAGAAACTGTTGACCCTTCTCTGTGCTGTTTCTTTACTGTCTCGTCAAACATCTGGAAAACAGCATGTTTGCAGTCATTTCACAACATAATTTTGCATTTACATCATGTGCTATCTGGTAAGAGTTTTCTTGTTTTTTCAAGCAAAGAAAAAAAAAAAAAGAAGAAAAATCAGCAACTCAAAGGCTGCCGTGAGGTCAAGTGGTGCCGGTGGATGCTGCTGCTACTAAACATATGTTTAGCTCAGAAAAACCAAGGCAGTTCCCAAAAATTTGGTAACCATTAGAGCACTTCCTAAGCCAGTTCCGGCTGTCGGGCCCCGGGTTGAGGGGCTTGGGGCTGCACTGGGTTTACTCCAGGTTCACAGTGGGTTTACTCCGGGTTTACTCCGGGTTCCACGCGCGGGACGGAGCCGGCAGCGGGTCCGACCGAGCCCTGTGTCACGCAAGGGGAGCGAGGCAGGAAACGCTGCTGCAAAGGCTGTTTGGAGAGAGGATCATGAGATCAGGAGCGGAGCTGTGAACTCGACATGCGAGCGAGGGCAGACGGCAGCGCCGCAGCCACCTGAGGGCTGGGGAACCAGAAAGGAAATTAAAGGATCATTTAAGTGGAGCGGGACCAGACAACTTAAATGACAATTTTCATCTTTGGGAAAGGAACGCTGGAGTATCTTGAATTCTTTGAAGTAAAGGAGCGCTGTTGATGCAAGGAATATTTTTGTTACATTCCGTGATCTGGTTTAGCAGCTCTCCTGATATTTTTGTTGCATTCCGTGCTCTGGTTTAGCCGCTCTTCCAATATAACCCATCTCCAACTTTACTGAACTGCCTGCTTATAGTGCTCAAAAGATCGTGTCTTTATAAGCTGAATACTGTGTGCTCCTTTTAACGATCTGAAATTAGCTATGTAGATAACTTCTAAATTCAAATGCATATTAATTAGTAAGTGTAATTAGCAGGTTATTTACTTGTATTTTGATTAACGCGCCATAGCAAATGTTTTTGTGTTGCTTGCGGTAACCCCTCTAAGTGTAATAAACCCAGATGTGACCCTACAACCCTTCCCAAGTCCACGGTGAGTTCGTAGCAGTTGTGTCTCCTTCCTTCCCCTCTGGCGTTGGGGATTGAACCTTTGGGCAGCAGCTGCTGTGTCCCCTGGTGCTCAGTGCTTGGTGAACACCCTGGGCAGGGGTTGGGCGCAAAGTGATGCGGGTCCTGCTTCTGTTTCCCCAAAATCCAGTTAATAACCGAAAGAAGCCCTTGCTAACGGGACACTTGCAAAGCTCTGAAGCCCAGCTGCTCTAAAGCATTGGACCTTTATCCTTTCTTAATTCACCTCAGAGTTAAACCCAGAATCCAAAACTATCTTCAAACTCCCGGTGCATGAGGCACAGAAGCTGACTTGGCTATGGCTCCACATCTGTAGAAAAACCGAATGGAAGCACAAACGAGAAATCACAATATTTGGGCCATGTAGAAGCATTTGCAGGAGTTCCTCTTTACCTCCTGGCTACAACCGAA
Source organism: Patagioenas fasciata (assembly GCF_037038585.1). Taxonomy (NCBI): domain Eukaryota; kingdom Metazoa; phylum Chordata; class Aves; order Columbiformes; family Columbidae; genus Patagioenas; species Patagioenas fasciata. Next base: position 11,341,941 of record NC_092538.1, on the reverse strand, counting down.
TCTGTTCTACAGTTTATATAGCCCAAAACTTCAAGGAAAAAGTCAACAGCAATAAATAATCCTGGTTTCTTGATTTAGGACTGTAGCAGGATTTTCTACAGGAACACTCAGTTTCAGTGCTGAAGGCTGCGATTTCTGGACCTTCCAGAGCTCCGGATGTAGGAAGGGTGGAAGATTCTTGTGTGATCTTTCCGTGGATGGCCATAATTGCTTTATCTCCACGGGCCAGGTTTCCAGGTGCCATAGAGATGAGTCTTAATGGGGAAAGAATTGTGACCGGCTGCAGCTGTGGGTTTGGAAAAGCTTGCTCTGGGATTTTTGTCTAACGGCTCTTGGGCAGGAGGATGCTTAGCTGGCTAATTTGGGTGCCAATACTGAGTACGGTTTTACAGCTCGCAGTTATTTCATAGCGGTGTTGGCATCCGAGGTACTTGGGAAAACACAGCAAGGTTTTGGGTGTGCATTGAGCGTTTTTTCTGTGCTGTGTTTGGCAAGTGTTGACGTGGACTTGGGAGGTTGGACAGTTTGAAGGAATAATAATGAGTATTGAAATATTGTTTCTGCAGTTGGAACATCATGCGGTGGTTTTAAAGGGATCCGATGCAGGGAGGTCGTCGTGAGTACCAATAACCTATGCAGATAATTTCCTTTTACGATGACATCTATTTAGTTGTGTTTATAAAGAACCTTTTGAAATTAAAGGAGTGGACAAAATATTTTCATCTTCCACGGCAATAATGTGGGAGATGTCTTGGGAATGTGTTCTCTTCTATCAGTTTCCCTTTTCATTCAGTTTCATTAGATACTGATTTGTTTTCTCCAGATGCTGCAGGACTAGGTATCCAGTACTAAGTTGGATCCCTTGAACGCTTTCTAGTAGAAGTGAAATACAGTGAATTAGTTGCAGCCAGCTCAAGGGTGACAGCGCGTTTCCTCTTTATCGATAAAGTCCCCTTTGCACAACGAGAACGATTTGTGCGCAAGAGGCTCCGAAATAACCTCTCGGAACGCGAGTGCGGCGAAGCCGGGAGGCAGCGATGGTTCACTGCCGCTGCTTTTGATGCAGGCCGTTCTTCCTCGAGGCCACGGAGCCTTCAGGTTGCTCCGAGCCTCTCGTGGTCTGCACTTTGCTGTTATTCTTTCCCGGAGAGTGCTGATTAGTGACTTGCGGTGCGGACGCTGATTTATCGCAGCCCGGAGTCGCCCCTCGGGGGCTGAGCAGAAACACTCATGAAGGAGCCCTGATTAAAAAGAGTGGTAATGAAGACAAATGTTTCGGAGGGAGTCAAGAGCAAACCAGGCCTTGGCATTCCCACTGCTCCTCTGAGCTTTTGGAGAGGAGGTAACGGTGGCCAAAGGAAATATTTCCCCCTTGTTGTTTATTTCTCATGGCACTGGAAAAATTTTTCTTGTCCTCCTGGGTGTTCTAACTCTCACTTGTTAACTGCTTTTCATGCAGGGTCGCAATTAACCCTTGGCAGATACTTACCATGTTCCCTTTATATTCACTCTATACATAAAGAAGTTTTTATGTTTTGACCTGTTAACCATTTTAAGATTCTTTAAACTTGACAGTTTCATCTAATTTCTCACGTCATTAAATCGTACTTTATTTTCCAACACTCCATTCACATGAGGTTTGGTGTTTGTTTGATATCTTTAATCATCTTTTTTTTTTCCTCACTGCCCTTTTTAATAAGGAAAAAGAATGGCAAGAAGTAATGCTTAGAACCAAGTTTTAAATCAGAGAGGGGGCAGAAAGTTCCTATCTGGTGCTGGGCCTGGAACTAAAGACAGATTCCGAAAGCATATTGGTAGGATCTAGATGGTCTGACACTTCCATTAACCAGGAATTCAAACCAAAATAAAGTAATGATTTCACCCTGTTGTAGCTTTTAAAAATTCTGTGGGTTTTTCCATTTCTAAAGATCAGCACAGGCTATAATTAGTGTGTGAAGTAAAAAGCTGAGTACGTGGAAAAACATGGCCCGACTTCATTGAGCTTAGGTAGGGCTGTTAAAACCCATCCTGGGCTCTGCAGTTACTGCCGCGTCAGGTCTGTGCTCATGTAGGGTGCTGTTGATCCAGAGGGGAGATGTTCCATTTGTTAAAGGAGCGGCGACGTGCCCTATGCACCTTTGCTTTATGAAATAGTGCGATAAAGAAACGTTTTGTTCAAGAAAATAACAGGGAGAAGGGTTTTCTCTGATTGACTGGGCTCGTTCATGGTGCACCTATGTCGAGGGTTTAGATTGCGGGGTGACAATCAAACCCTGGCAGATGTATTGTTAACCTCCTCTACCACCCCACTTCCTCCTTTTGCCCCTCCCTCTCCCCCCTTCCCACTCAGATCAGGAGGGGAAGAAGAACAGAGAGAAGAGAGTTGGAAAAGTTAAAGATGTTTTACTAATGCTACTGATAAGAATAGAGAAAATAATACAAAATATACAAAACCAATCTTGAAAGTCTCAGCAACTGCAGAGCCGGCACCCAAAGTCCTGGACTGGACTCTGCAGCCAACCAGAGCTGGATTCAGTCTCTCACCAGGCCTCAGTTCGCAGGGACAACTCACAAGGTCCTCTCCTAATGTCGGCCATAAGCAAAAGGGACAAAGAAGGAAAAAGGGGACGAGATCCTCGTGATCTCCCACTTTTATATGAAGTATTCACGTGAATGGAATGTTATACACCGTTGGTCGGTTTCTTGGTCACCGGTTTCTCGTTGCCCCTCTTGCAAGATGTCCATCCGTGCTTATCAATAGGTTTGCATTCCATTGCTGTGTTCACCAAAACATGGATCTGGTTCTCCAGGAAAACGCAGCTCTTATGAAGCTTTAGCTGACAGGCAAAATTCACTAAAAGAGAAACTTGATTTTTAATAAAACCAGGACAACCTAAGAGCTCAAAGATTGTTTTGAGAAAGTGTTTTAAAGGATGGGTCTGTGTTTTCTCTCTGAGAATCTACTTACAACTTCCATAGTAGTTCTTGCAGTGTTAAATAAACCTACTGCACTAGGCCATCTAGGGCTACTGTTTAATCACTCTTATACTTCCAAAGTATTAGAATGCAAAGGTTTTCCAGCATTATGTTTGAAAACAACAAAAAGAAAACGAAAAGTAAGGTTCCTTAATATCATTTTATCAAACTGAATGATTTTGTGCAGTAGTGGCATAGAATGAAGCGACACTGGGGACTCTGCGTTTCACAGTAGGCGGGAGTTTGTGTGTGGTTTGGTGCCAGATTTTTTAAGTCATTCCCTGACTACTTAGGTTTAAAGGTCTAAATGGCATCGGAAACTTTCCAAACCGGCTCAGGAATCTCAGAGGCTTGTAAAATTTTAGAACTTTGGAGAATTGTTTATGAAGACGCTATCTTGTACACTTCAAAATGTCAGCATTTTAGCTGTGTGAACCTACCTAAATTTACTCCAGAGTTCTGTAGAAGTCAGGAAATGCTGCTTACTTATCGCAACATGCAAAGTCAGGTGAGAGTTTTGACACTGAAGATGGTTGGGTGTGAAGGGGATTTACGTCCTGTTCGTAGCATCGGCTGGGACGTGAGAAGAGGAGAGCGGCTGGTGGGAGCTGAGCAGCGCTGGCCCTGGTCTGCGAGCCATCGCGCTCCTCGGAATTTGGGAAATTTCTGTCTCTAAATCTGATTAACTTGTGGGTGTTGGAGAGCTAGTTGGAGGCCGGCATTGCTGCACTAGTCAGATTGCATCACCGTCAGCTGCCCACTAATTATCAGGAAATTTATAGCTGCATTAGGTAAATGTCACTTCACTGCAGTGGCCTGGAATAAGAGCGTTTTCTGCTCTGAATTAGCACCATCGGCACGGCTGCGTGAGAGCCTACCCGAGCAAGCTAAGGGCTTGATTTATGCACAAGCATATTAGGGTTTTAAGAAAGGGTAGCTGAAAGATGTTGTATCGCTTTTCTGAACCGTAACGTTTCTCCATCGTGAATGTGTATTTATTTATTCATTGGGTGTAATCACATGTAAAGCGTTTAAAAATAATTTGCTAATTCCAAACTGGCTCGATCTGCATTCAGTAATGTAATGCTCTGTGTGTACTTAATCTGCAGGAGCTCTTCAGAAGGATCGTCCAGAACGGGGATCACTTGGTCTATGTTCTGTTAGGCGATGTAGTACTTAGCAAATGTAAGCGAGCGCTCTCAAATGTTGCAGAATTAAAGAATATCTTATGGATTTGTGTTTCTGGGTTGCTCAGTAGAACAGCAACCTCTTTGGTTACCACGATCTGAAAGTGTGGAAGCAAAGTTGTCCATCTCACATCCCTAAAGGCTGAAGACAGAGGAAACTCAAAGGTAAAGCAAAAAACTAAATGGCTTTCATTCTTAATCCGCTGGAAATGCGGTGCTTAACTCTCCCAAAGCCTTGTCCAAAAGACCATCTTGAAGTTCACCGTTCTTCAGAAGGATGCCAGAGCATCTGAACGGTTTTCCGCTATGAATTTGTTATAAATCAGAGTGCACGGTGGCTGATGTTCTATGAGCAACAGCATCTCAACAGTTACAACACACTGAAATAACACAAGGCCACTTAAGAACTTAGGACCAAATTTCAGACAAACGTATCCCTTCCGTCTGTTTTAAGGAACTGAATAGCCTTAGTGCGCCTCTTGCATTTTTCAACCGTTTAAGTTGACCATAAACTTTTGAAAATCCATTTTTTAAAAAAAATCGTGTGCTTGAGCAGTGACTGAGATCCCTTTTTCAGATAGCTTCTAAATCCCTGATTTTTAGGAAATTATAAAGAGAATTTTTGGGCTCTCATGGTGTTGCTTGCTTGCATCTTTATAATAACGTGCAAATGGACGGAAGTGATGTTTTACTAATTTTCTGCTGGGTGCTGACCTGGAATTATGCATATTTCATACTGGTTTCAGGTATCCTCCAAAACCCTTTAATTATGTCTCCTTTCACAATCAATCCTATAAAGCAAGAAGCCAAAGCTGCAGGCAAAGCGTTACATTGGTTTGCCGAACCCCAGCGCATTTCCTCGCTTTCTGGATGCGGGAAAGGCACCCACCATGTTCTACTGTTACATAGGAGGTTCACTATTGTTAATTAGAGAGTAAAAGAGATTTAAAGAAAGTTGCTGTCCAGTATTAAGCACTTGGCTTCCCTTATCTTTTCCCTCTTGTGACTTTTATGGCTTGAAGTGCTACAGCTGAGACTGAGGCCTTTCCTCTGCATTAGGAACCCAACCAAACCACTCACTGCAAAAGGATCTTTTTATGAGATAAGAGCAGACACTTACACACCGTAGTCACAAGAACATCACTTTTACGTAAGGCAGTTCTGCCTGCAGCTCTGTTTCCAGGTTGTATTGAAGTTGCTTCGCTTTGTTCTCCGTAAGACACGAAACCCCACGACCCCCCTTCCGCCGCAGCTCCCAGTACCAGCGTGCAAGTGCGGGACTGATGTTCTGGAAGTAAATTCAGTCTAAACCAGGTTTACTGCAGAGGTTAAAACTGTGTTGTGAGAGAGGACTTCACCTCTTCCCCCCGCATAGCCACCGGTGCAGAGTTCTTCCCAGTACGGTCAGTAGGAAACCAGTGATTGCTTTGGCTTTTTATATCGTGTATATCTCAGTGTTTTTAATTACCTTGTTGTATATGGGAGGTGATTGTACTTGGAAATCTTGAATTTGAATGTGGTGGAGGAAGATCAATAAAAGCAGACATCAGTCAGCTGCACCTTGTCTGAGAACGGCTTTATGATGGCTGAACGTGGTTCTGGTGATCCTGGTCTATGTTGCCATTGCCAAAATTTACCATTCCTGCCGCCAGTGATGACCCGTCCAAGGGCGGGTTTATCTTCTCAGTTCTAGGTCCATCATATTCTTTACAAACCAAGATCATTTTCTGTTCCAGAAGTTTAAAACATTCCTGAGATGGCAAACGACTTGGAAGGTTTGCTTCACAAGATGCTCGATTACTCCGTGTATTTATAGCATTGATTGGAAACGCCGGTCTCTAGGGAAACAGGCGAAGCAGGAGGCAAGTGCTGGAGAGGGAGCCGATGGCTGCTGTGCGGATATAGGCAGGGACTGACCCTTGAGCTCCGCTCAGTCCCCACTTTGATGGCTGGTTAATACTCTGTAAGCGGGGCAGGTTGCTATTGCGGGACGCACAAGTGTGTCGCATACAACCAGTGCAGGGCTTCTCATCCGTGACAGTAAATTAATAAACAGCCAGACTGCTCTTGCATAAAACTTTCATACTGGTGCTTTTCTATAAGAAATGACCTTATGTAATTAGATACGTTACAGTAGGATGAATTTATAATAAATATATATATGTATAATGTGGCGTGTGGATATTCCATGATTTAAAATACCATTGTATTCTAATTTGGAAGTGTTTTGACTGGGTAAAAGACACTTTTTCCTCTAAATTTAACCTGATGGATTGTTTAGCAGATGTGTTATTACTTTGATGCAGGCAGAATACAGGATGGAGAAAATAGCTCCTCATACAAAACAAGTGCATTTTTGATGGTGGTGATTTATTGCTGGCTTTTGCTGTGTTTTCTATAGAGCTGCTCAGAATTAAGTACTTTATACAGTGTTCCCAGAACATACAGAATTTTGAGCAACTTTCCTGACAATTGGTTTTTTTATGGGCCCTGATGGACGCGAAGACAATCGTTGCGTTCCCTGGAGGAGCATCTGGGTTTGCCAGCAGAGCTGCTGTTGGGATTTTATTCACGATCTAAGCACAATCCCACAACTTTGGCCTAATCAGAGAGGTCAAAGTGTGCAGTGCAGGGACGTTCCCTTTCCTCCAGAGAGGTTTGTGATGTGCAAGTCTAACTTCTGTTGTACGCTGATTCTTTTGGATGGTGTAGCCCAATTTCTATGTGATCCCTGGGATGGCTGCTCCCTGTTTGGCATTCTCTTACCCCCAGCACTGCTGAGGTGAGTCCCAAGTATGTTGCTTTCCCATCCCATCCCATCATGTTGCTTTCCCTTCCCTTCCCATCCCATCATGTTGCTTTCCCTTCCCATCCCATCATGTTGCTTTCCCTTCCCATCCCATCCCATCATGTTGCTTTCCCATCCCATCCCATCCCATCATGTTGCTTTCCCATCCCATCCCATCATGTTGCTTTCCCATCCCATCTCATCCCATCATGTTGCTTTCCCATCCCATCTCATCCCATCATGTTGCTTTCCCATCCCATCCCATCCCATCATGTTGCTTTCCCATCCCATCCCATCATGTTGCTTTCCCATCCCATCCCATCATGTTGCTTTCCCATCCCATCCCATCATGTTGCTATCCCATCCCATCCCATCATGTTGCTTTCCCATCCCATCCCATCCCATCATGTTGCTTTCCCATCCCATCCCATCCCATCCCATCATGTTGCTTTCCCATCCCATCCCATCATGTTGCTTTCCCATCCCATCCTGTTTTGTACTCACACAGCTCTAAAATCCTCGTTAACCAGCTCGACAACATGAAAACAGGGCACAAGATGCTTGTATAGGTGGAAGTTCTGGGCGCTGGTGAGCTGGTTAGAAAGGGGACAGTCGGTACTTCAACAAGCGTCCCAACCGCTTTCTGCTTTGGGCAGCGTGGTGCTGGAGCCCCTGCTCCGCGCAGCCGCTTGTTGAGCGCAAATAATGAATGTAAATAATGCAAATAATTAATGTTAATCCAGCCTCATTGTTCCGAGGTCAAACACACACAAAGGAAAGAAATCAGTCAGGGTGACAGTGTGGTAAATCATGTTTGTTTGCGTTGTGTATGAGGTTGGAGCGATGGCTGTAGCGTGTGCTGTTGGTTCCCTTTTAGAGCGTGTGTAAGCGAGCAGGCGTTCCAGCCAAGCTCAGCTTCCTCGGGAGGCGAGGACTTTTGTCCTCTGTTTGTTGTTATGCAATATTGTGCCACTTTCAGTGATGAAGTAACGGGGGAAAAGGATTGTCTGCCAATACCACTGTGCTTTTGGGTGATTTATCTCATTCCTCTTCTGAGTAACCTAACTTTGACATTATTCGTGAACTCCGAGCCTTGCTTGCGTTGTTCTTGCTGGTAGAAAACACAGCAAGGATGTAGTGGGTAATTGAACCCAGATGCACCGAAGGCTGCTCCGCCAGACTGTTATTTTAGCCTACACTAGTAGGGTTTTTAATACGAGTTTGACCTTACTTTGAAACATTCTCAAAATACCATACTTTAATATCAATTTATACACTCTAGCTTTAAGATGGGGTAGAGTTATTTGGAAAACAGTAATGAAACACTTTCTACCTGTTAATGCAGGAGATACAGAAAGAGTTTTGGAGTTAATTTATGTATGTAAGGAACAGTTTTTACATGCTGCCTTTCTAATTGGAGCGTTATCATGTGCCTGTAGTTGGGATCGTTACCATTAGGGAAAACGAATCTGTAATTTTTGCCTTTGCATGTGCAGCGAGGAGGGCCTGAGGTACTCAGTGATACCAAGACTTACCAACAGGCCATTTCAGTAAGTTATTAAACAGGGTTTAATAGCCACAGCGCATATTCATCTTAATTATTTTTAATGGGAGGTAAATGTTTAGTGTATGCGTTCTGTGGAGTTAAGCTGCAGCAGTTAAACAGCTTAGAAATGCATTCCTGATTGAAGAAAAAGGGAAATAAAAACAAAAAGGCACCCGGGTTGCCCTGCCAGAATGGTAGTTTGATTTTTGACATGCGTGTAATGTACTTTCCATATCCACGCTGTATTTTCCTAAAGGAGGAGCTGCTAATAGCCGCACAGAGCAGAGCCCTATTTCCCTCCTCAATACGTGCTTTGTCAGGAACAACCGAGCACAAAAAATCTTATGTATAATTAAATTTCCTGTGAAGATAGCATGGTTTTTTCTGCTTAAACAGAGCCGGGTTTCATTCATTATTTCTCTGGTCAGGTGGAGCTACCTTTCCATGGTGTCTAATTATTCTTTGTTTTGTACGTGAGCATCTTGAAGTAAAAAAGAAACAGGGTTTTGTGGTAGATCTTGAAGTTTAATGCTGAAATTGATTGGTTTTTTCAATTTTACTCTAATTTAGGGTTAATTTTTATAACGAAGCTTTGACGGGACTGATGGTGGCAAACTGCTTTAAACCTGTTTGGCTTTGGGCAGCGCGGCTTAAAACACAGAGAGCGAGAAATTTAAACCGGTTTAGTGTTTTTCTTTCTGTTCTCTTATCAGAAATGTTCATTCAGACTATAACAACTGTTAGAACAAGATAACAACTTCAGGCCAGCTGTCAAATGTTTACCATTATCAAACCTCTCCCTAGGGTAAGATGCGACTTTGGCTCGCCTCACCGGCAGTAATTTAATTTTGCCTTCGTTCTGACTCGGAAATGGCAGCATTTTTCAAAGCTTCCTCCCACTGATGGCTGAAATTTTCCTTGTGAAATGATTTCCACCAGTCTTGAATCTTTCTTGCTTCTGCCGTCTTCACCTTTCGCGATGGTTCTGCAACTCATCACCAGCTATGCGAACTGACAGTTCACATCCTGGGGCAGCAGCCGGGCCTGGCCTGCGGAAAGGAGCAGCCTGACCAAATTTACGCTCACAAGATCTCTTAATTCACAAAAGCATTTGCTCTAGTTCCTGTTCTCTGCTGCAGGGGCTTTTTGGGGGGGCCAGCAGGAGGGCGTTTGGGGGGGGGGAAGGCGCTCTTCACACTCTGCTGAGTACACGGCCTTGCGAGATGGAAAACAGACGGAAAGAGACATTTCCAGCCATCTTGCTGATCTGGGCAGGGGTTCACTGAACTGTGCAGCGCCGCACCAGACCCGTGGATCATTTAATGTGCTAATTTCTCTTTTTTTTTTTCTTCTTTATTTTTTTTTTCGAGTAAAGGAGTTTTTCATTTTGTTGACAGGCATCTTAAAATGCAAAGTGGAAACAGTTAAAAATGTAAACTCGATACCCACCGCTTACTTCTTTCGGTGACATTTAGAGATCTGCTTAGTTTTGAAAAGCCCCTGACAAATGAGAATAGTCAGAATAAGTTTTCTATTTGGTCTGAACCGCACGGAACATCATGATATTTTTTTGCTCCTTCCCAAGCTGAAACATATGCCATATGCTCACCCAAATGCTTCCCCTTCTTGCGCTGCAAGACAGATACGAAACTTTTGTTACATTCTTTTCCTAGACAAATATTTAGTCCCTTCTCCCTTACATCCCTCCCACCCCGGGCAGTTTCCAGCCAGAGAAACTGATGCTTCTCCTGTATTAGCACGGCCTTTGCTTGCTCACTACCAAAAGGTCATTCTAACGCTTCTTTTGGTATTTTTTGGCTCTCTATTGGAAGTTTCTCCTCAGAATAACCCATTTTACATTTCTGTGATTACTTTGGAGAGGGGGGAAAAAAAAACGTATAATAATAATAGAATGGAAATGGGGGAAACAACATTCTGAGTAATTTGATCGCGCTCTCGTAGTATTTGCATTGGTACTTTCCTATCATTTGCTATTAGGTTGCTTAAGGAGCAGCTGCGCGGTCTGTTAAATGAATATATGTTGTAATCAGAAATATAGACAGGAGGAAAAGTTAACTAGTTTGTGCTAATATAGATCCTGGTCTCCCCAACCGGTCTCCTAATTGTATCCTAATTGAAGGGGGAAGAATTTTGAGCTGTTTTCTTGCGCAAAGTAGTCCTGTCTCTCACTAACGGTGGAGTTTTACTATATATATATATATATAAATGGTATCTTATGCCCTTAGCGTTAACTCTGCTTGTGTATTCTGTTTTCTGAGCTTTTAGGTGTTGTGAGAAATACACGAGAGGTTTGCGAAGAGGGGCAAAGAGGGGTCAAATGTCCCCGATGTGGGATTCCACCCAGAGATGGGAATGAACCCCAGAGCCGCTTTCCGCCTGTGCTCGGAGGAGCACAACATAGCGCAAATGAATTGGGATGTTTGTCGTCTTAATAAAGCGACAAAATGGACAAACAAAGAGGAATCTCATCAGTCTGCATTTTTGCTCGGGATGAAAGTGTTTGAAGAAAAATCATAAAGGAATCCGTGGTAGCTCAGGGAGGTTAAACTCAACAGTTGTTTCCTTTGAAGTGCATGGCCACGAGGTTAATTGCCAAAACTGCTTGTGGAAAAGGTGGTAACAATTTAACAAGACTGTACAACTGCGGCGCTCAGATGAATATCAGGTGTTTGCAGATGGGTTTCTTTTTCTTTTTTCTTTTCCTGACAGGAAAAGGGGAGAAAAAACCCCGAATGAGAACCAGGGGACGGAGCGGGAGAAGAAAAGCCCGACTAAACAGCCAATAATTCCTTGTTTGCTTTGCCAATGGGGCTGTAATTGGGCGGGGGGTTAATCACGGCCGCGATGGGCGGGCGGCCGCGCCGTTCCTGGAGCTTTCACGGCTCCTTTTCGGGCTCACGACGACCCTGGTTTATCAATCCCAGCAAGGGATTTGCATTTCTGCTGCTTGCACGCGAGTTTATCCCGGGGTTTATTTTGCCAGCCCTGGATCGGGAGGTTCATACGACCGTACTTCTAAATCTTATTTTAGTGGGAACAAAGTCTTCAAACATGGAATTCCCCGGAGCCCTCCGGAAACCCGGTTAGGTCAATGCAATATCATAATTGGAAAGCTGAAATCCCTTAGCGTTCCTGACGCTAGGTAAACAGAGATGCAAAAGTGTGATATAAACAAGAAATTATTTTAATGTTGGTTCTCGCTTCTAGAGGGGAGACCCTTTATAATTTTAACAATATCATGGGGGTATTATAATTTTGTCATTCCCTCTCAGAATTCAGCCGTGGGGTTTTTTTCCATTGTTATATCTGTAGCAATTTGTGGATCTTGGAAAAAGTGTGCACAGTACAGCTTTTTCAGGTGCTTTTCCTATCGATGAAGAGGTGGCAATGCCCAAAAAAAAACAGAAATTAGAAAGAATCTTT